>NW_020837990.1:4118006-4505974 GCF_003676395.1 Aethalodelphis obliquidens
CCAACCACTGCGTCACCAGGGAAGCCCAGCATGCATACTTTTAGTCACACTTTATGTCCATTTGGATGGAAAGAGTTCATTAAAGTGGCCAAAGTGTGTTTTTTTTTAAGTTTTGGTCCTTAAAGAAGTGAGTTACATTCTGTAACTGGTTCCGTAATTAAGTACCACAGCCAGTCAGGACCGGGAGCTCCTGGCGGACGAGAAGATTGTCTGGCTCTCTCTGCTCAGGGCCCAGCACAGGTAAGGACCCAACGAGGGATGACAGTCCTATGGCTGCTAGTGTCCACATGCCTCATTCACACTGAGAAGGTAGGGGAAGCCAGGGAGTCCGTGCCCCTCTCCCCCAAAGCCAGTCCTGGGAAGCCGGAGACCTCATTTCCCAGTTCCCAGGAGGCCAAGCTTAGAGCAGAATTGCCACCACCTAGCCCACGGGGGCCTTTGCTAACCCCTCCGCGTCACCACTCCCAGACTTCTCTAGAAGGAGTCCTAATCAAAACTGTCAGCAGATAATAGGGGAGGTTTCTCTATTTCCCTTTGCCTAGTCCTAAATGGGTCTAGTCACTTGCTGCCTGGAAAAGTGACAGAAAAATTAAACGAAGCAAAAAGATGAGGCCCCATCACCATCACCATGGTGAGGCTTTACTGATGATGTCAGAAATCTCTGTAAAACCAAACGCTCACAGTTAGTGAGCCAGAGCAAGACAAAAAGTACAACACAAAAGAGAGACCAATCTGTGAAACCCATACCACGTCTGGAAGGTGAAAACTTCGGCCCATTTTCTTTCTATGGTGAACCTAAAATATCCCCTGAATCTGTCTACCTCAATCAACTGAATTCATCCAACTGTTCCTTCTGTATAATCTGATTGCCTGTTAATTTTCTATCATTTATGTTGTGTATAAATGCCACTACATCAGTACGGCTGAAGCAAAAACACCCATGGGGTTTTTAACTTACTTCGTATGGGGGAAAAGGCACTAACATTTATAGAACATTTACTATCATACAGACACTTCACACAGGTCTCTCTCATTTCACCTCATAACAGCCCTCCAAGAGGGATATCATTCCCATTTTACACATAAGAAAACTGAGGCTCAGAGGGGTTAAGTAAGTTGCTCAGAGTTGCACAGCTAGTAAAAGCAGAGACTGTTTCAGGAGCATCTGGCCCTGACTCCGATACCACCAATGATGCCTTCTTGATGTTATCACCAGCCAAAGGGCAGAGACAGGCCTCTGACTCAGGTGGCAAATCCGGGAACAAGGAAGACTGCTTCTGACTTCAGACAAAAATGCTCTTCCTTTTTGCCCTCAGCCTGGCTGGCATTTCAGGGACTGACTCACATGATGAATGGGCTCAGGGCACACACGAGATGTAATCTGTCTCGATTTGGTGAGGCGCTTGATAGGTCGTCTGATCAAATTTTACTTGCAAAATTAATTCAGATTGTCTTGGCTGGGTGCTCCCGTCACCCAGACAGCTGAGAGGCTGGGAAGCCGTAAACAAGTGGTCAAGAGAAGAGGCTGGTGATGGCAGAGCACGGCGCCAGAGGCAGGGAACTGCGTCAGCAGGAGGTACTGTTTTCTCTACCCCAAGGCAGCAGAACTAGAGCCTGCGGCAAGAAGGGGGCAGGTAGATGGAAGGGCACCGTGCAGAGCAGAGAGTTCCAACGGGAAGAGGGCGCTTTCTCTGGTGGATGGTTGGAAGGTGCTAGCTGATGGCAGAGGCCAGGGAGGGGAAATGACCTCGTAGGCCTCCTTCCAGTCCCTGAATTCTCTGTGGTCATAACACACGGCCCTGAAACACACTGCTAGAGCCACAAGAGAAAAAGAGTCAGCCCTGGTCCCTGAATGCTGTGAGCAGGCAGTTCTGGACGGAGGGGGTGCTCCAGTGAGGATGTCAGCTCACACCGGGAAGGGGCGGTCCACCAGGAGGCCAGGGACCCAGCATAGGGTCCTTTGTGCCACTGGCGGGGAGGGAGAGTGACGACTGAGGAGGAATCATAGGCCCGGTGCAGACTGGAGGGAAACTAGCACGGGGGTGGGAATGTGTGACTGCAGGTCACCATTAATGGAGCAGCGGAGAGAAGATGAATTACCGTAATTATGAACCTATGGAGCACAGCTTTTTTTAAAGTGTCCTCTTATGTGTGTACGCAGTAGGTGATGGGGGGCGGGGTTTGTCCTGCTAAATCAAAGGGTAGGGGTTAAGCCCCAGATATTGAGGACTTATGCAGAAACCTAGGGACTTTTAGAGAGAGCGGGTGGGCAGAAAGAAAACCAGGCAGATCCCCAAAGAAAGCAGGCGCCCAAGGAATCTTTTTTTTGCGGTACGTGGGCCTCTCACTGTTGTGGCCTCTCCCGTTGCGGAGCACAGGCTCCAGACGCACAGGCTCAGCGGCCATGGCTCACGGGCCCAGGCGCTCCGCGGCAGGTGGGATCTTCCTGGACCGGGGCACGAACCCGCGTCCCCTGCATCGGCAGGCGGACTCTCAACCACTGCGCCACCAGGGAAGCCCCCAAGGAATCTTGATCCCCACCTCTTTGTGGAGTTGGCAGGAGAGAAGTGGAGTTGGCTGGGGTCAGGGGTGGAGGGGAGGTAGATGCTGCCTCCTGGATGTACTCTGCCTTAACCTTGTGAAATGACTTGATCTGACTCGCATTTTCAAGGTTTACTCTGGTGGTGATGTGAAGAACAGACTGTGGGGTTGGGGAGAGGGGTGAACAGGAACAGAGAGTTGAAGAGAGGGTGGTAGTTCCATCGCCAAGTCTTGGGTGATGGTAACTAGCAGAAGGTGAAAAGGGATTAGATTTGGGGTCTATTTTTCAGGTAGAACAAACAGGACTGTTGAAGAATTGAATCTGGGGTGGGAGATAAAGAAAGGAATCGTGAATGAATGAATATATGCATGCCCCAGCCTGGCCGCGTTGTTATTCGGACCCAGTGGAATGACCTTTCCTTCTCCCAGGCTGAGCCCCGCTCCCCATCAATCTCCCCTTCAATTTAAACCTTGACCTAGTCTCACCCCTTCCAACTAGCTGATAATTTACTTTAATCCAAGTTAAACAGCCCTTTGTGTGCTGGCAGAGAAACCTAACCATCACCTGAAAATGTATTTCTACGAGAAAAACTGTTTTCAAGTAGCCAACAGCCAAGTTATAAACAAACTGCTAGGAATACAACCTGTACATAAGTGGGAAGTGCCTATATAAACACTGTCATTGCCTAAACCGTCAAATCCAAGGCAAAGCAATTTCTGTGGCCTCCGAGACTTCTGGGCAGAGCCGGGCCGTGATTCTCGGTGGGCAGAGCCAGCGACAGTGATGACGGTGGGAAGAAGCCCCAAGGCCTCTCACAATAACAGAACAGCTGGGGATGGAGGTAAAAGGGACTTGCGGACTTGATGCCACTCATAGATTTCCCAGAGGTGCAAAGGGCCAGGGGTAAAGGGCAGATCTTCTGTCTGCCCACCCCCCCAACCAATGCCCACCTCACCACCTAGACGCTGGGTGCTTCTCAACTCTATTTGTCAAATAAGAAACTGCCCGGAAGGGAAAGGCAGGTGGACCAGGAGAGAGAAGGATGCCTGCTGTGTGCATCTGGCAGCAGCCTCAGCCCCAGCGTGAATTCTACTGAGGGCAGATGAGAAGACCTGGGAGCGTTGGCTGGGCGAATGAATGGAGTAGGTAAACAGACCCGGGTGGAAAGCTTTCTTAGCAACCTCGATGCAAATCAGAATCGGAGAAACACAAGCCAGCCCTGTGACTGCTGTGTCAGCTCCAGAGAAGCCTTTCTACCCTCATCCGGCCCCAGGCCTCGCTGTGGCTTCTGGTTCACCACCCGGTAACGAGAGCGCCCAGCCCTAATGAGTCAGCAGGAAGCTGCTGACTGGGCTCTGCATTCAGAATCCCCGCCAGCGAAAACCACCAGAAACGTGGGCTTTCTGGGGCTGGAAATGTCTCCATGTGCAGGAGGTAAGCGTGGAGTCATGGTAAAGACTGGTAGATAGCGCAGCGACACCTGTGCTCTGACCCAAGTGTGCGTGACCTGCCCCATCCAGCAGACCTCTGTGGACCACCCTTCCGGGACACCCGGTTGCAATGTGGCTGCAGTCTGCTTGCCACACCCTCAGGCCGAGCAGACATCCCTCACTTGAAAGGAAGGGGAAAGGGGCATGGAGGCATCTGAGCCCACTCACAGGAGACTGGAAAGGAAGAGGAAGCCAGGCCTCCCCTGTGACTTTATGCTACACACCAGTTTGGGGAGTGGGGAAGAGAAACTGGGAGAAAAACAAAACCAAGGTGAAGGCAGGAGTCCATGCAGGGGCTGCAAGGTTGGGAGACACTGTCGTCCCGCGCTGACACCTGACAGCAACCCTGACACTAAAAGAGACGGCAGGACATGCTGTGAGCCCGCCGTAAAGGCTTTCACGGTGCAGAATAATGAGTCGCCCCTCCGACGATCCAGGGCTGTTTTAGAGCATAAACTGTCTCTGCCAAGACATCCTGGGCTCAGAACCTCACACAATCAACGGACCTTTCTGCCACTCCCCTGGGGGCCCGACCCTAGGTGTTTTAATGTCAGATATTCATTCACTTTTCTTTTGTTCGTGGAGCCTTACGGGTGCCTGTAGCTCAGAACTACTCCAGGAACTGTGGCGGGTGTGAAACCCTTAACATTCTCCCCAATGTGAGTGTCCCTCATGCATGCACCCCCTCCAAAGTGGTTTCTCTGTGTGAAAGCTTGGCCTTGTCACCGAGGCCTGGACCTTCCTCAGCCCCCTCCCCCCGAGCCCCACTCTGCCAGTATCGGGAGAGCACTGTCTGCTTTACTAAGTGACTCGTGGGCAGGCAATTTACACTCACTCGCTTGTTCAGATTCCACAGGACACAGCCCTCGCCCCGGCCTGGTCCCTGACCCCTTTTCACGCCTCCTTCCACGTCTCCAGGCCCAGAGCGTCCTCTTACCCACAGCTCAGGGCCCAGAGGAAGCCAAGTGCTGTTTTCTGGTTCCAGATATAACCCCCAAGTTCAGGTCCTAACTTCCTTTCCCTGTAGCCTCTTGGAAAATTAATTAAACCCACTTCTCATTTCTCCAGACCCAGGTCAAGTTCCCTCGTTTCTAACACTGTTAATTCCTCTGAACCCACTCACGGTCTCCCCTCCCTCCCCCTCCCCTCTTCACCACTAGGTCACCAGTGCCATCTAAAGGAATAATTCCCGCCTCCCAGGATGGCTGGCCTGTCCTGCTCCTCCTTCCTTTGGTTTCCGTGACACCACCTCTCCTGCATTCCTCCCTCCCATTCACCCCCAAGGCTCCTCCACTCACCCCTTAAATGTTGAGTCCCAGGGTCTGATCACTGGCCCTCTTCCTTCTCACGCCACACCCTCCCTGGGCAATCTTGTCTAAACCCTTCACCAATTCCCCGCTGGCTGATGACCCCAAATCTTTATTTCCACCGTCTTTTCTATCTCAGAAGTTCTTGGATACGCATAATTATTACTCCTAATAACCTCTCCCTTGCAAATGACCTCAATCCCTTTGCCCCTTCCTCCCTCCTTCCACTCCCCAGGCTGAGCCCCAAGTCCACCTGAATCCGACTCTCCCATCTTCTCCACGCCTGCACCTCAGCCCCCGAACGTTTCTGGAGGAGACCGCAGAGCCAGGCTGACTTCTCACACTTTAATTTTATAGCCACAAGCTTCAAACAGGCACTCAGCATCGCCCTGTAATATCCTCCTACAGATCCCTGGTGAAGTTACCCTCCAGTGCTCTCAGACTGCTGCTTTATGCCTTTCCTCCTTCCTCAACGGCCCCCCGCACTCTCAGCTCTTTGCCTTACCTTGCCGTCCACCGAGAAAACAAGGTAACAGAAACCCCCTTAATTTCCTACCACCAAATCGACAGCCTTACCCCCACCTGATCTCATCTTCTCTGTCGTCCCTCCACTTATGCTCCCAGCAGAGGCCAAAGCAGTTATTTTCCAACACTTTCCTCCCTCACTTTCATTCAGGAAGGGATCCCCCTCTTTCCTGTATTATCAATGTATTCCCTCTCCACTAGATCATTCCCAGCACCATTCACATGCTCTGCCATCTCCTGTCTTTAAAAATAAAATGCCCTCCTCAGAACCCACATTCCCCTCCAGCCACAGCTCCACATCTGCTCCTGGTCATGGTACACCTCAAAGAACCTTCTGCAATCACTCCCCTACTTCTCCCGTTCACTCTTCAGTCACGCCGGTCTGGCTTCTTAGCACAGTCACCAATGACCGCCATGTTGGACACTTCTCCGTTCTTCTTTGTGTGACCCCCTCAGCACCCCTGGACACAGCTGACCTCTCTCTGCTGGGTGCTGTGGGCCCACAATGCCCTGGCTGGGCTCCTCCATCTCTAGCCACTCTCTCTCCATTTCCATCGCTGGCCTCTCCACTTCTACCTGATTCTAAGATTGGCAAACTTCAGGGCCCTGCCCTCAGCCCTATATCCTCCTCAGCCTCTATATTTTCTCCCTATGTTACTTTGACTTTCTTCCTGATCACTGATGATGCCCAAATTAATCCTGACCTTTCGTCTGGGCAAGAGACTGATACCCAACTGCTGACTTGTTATCTCTGCTTAGTTGTCTCATCAGCATCTCCCATGGAACCTGCTCAAAAGAGAAATTCCAACCCATCCCACCCACCAATCCAACACTCCTCAAGCCCTGTTCCCAGTCAGCGTCACTAACGGCCCCATCCTCCTCCCAACCATTCCCATCCTTCCAGGCCACACACAGCAGTCTCGTTGACTCTACACCAGCTACCCCAGGACTTGGCTGACATCTGCCCCCCCTACTATGACCACCCGAGTTTAGGCCACTCCTTCTCCCATCTAAAGGGCTGCGACGGCCTCTCGAGGGGTCCCCCGCTTCCACTCGTGCCCCTCTACTGCCCATTCTCACCCCGCAACCAGAGTGATTCTTTTCCACGTGTAAATTAGATCATGCGTTCCTCAGCTCAAAACCCTTTAATAGTTTTTCATTGCACTTGGAACCAAATCCATTGCGAGTAACAGAAAACCCAACTCAAACTGGCTTAAATGATAAAAACTAATTTATTGATAGCAAAATGTCGGAAGCCGTTGCAGACTGCGTCTCTTTGCACCTCAATATCCAGGGGAGCCTTTTCCAAATGCCACGAAGGGCCCCGGAGGCCAGGAGCGGCCCTGGCGTCGGGCTGGAGTCCTCAGCGCCCAGGCGCTCTGGACGCTCGCGGATTTCCCTGGTCTCCCCTCATGCGTAGTGGCTGCCTCTCCCAGCTCCTCCTCACCACCTGGGCTCCAGCCGCTGCCCAAGCCACCCTCCTCAGCCTCTGCCCGTTCCGGTCCCAGGCTTTTGCTCTGCGCCCAGCAGCATTCTGTGGCACGTAACCTTTCCAGGCTTGGGATGGGGGTGTTTTTGCTGTGCCTCTCCCATTTCCTCTCCCTCCCCATGTCCTTTTAAAGGATGGAGACCTTTAACCATGGGCTGCTGCAGTCCCCATGAAGGGTTCCCTCTTTCTTGCTTACACTCTGTGTTGGTCCTCAACTACCGTCTAACAATATCCCACGGGGTGTGTGTGCGGGGAGTGGGGTGCGGCATATTTCTTTGATAAGAAACAGAGTATCCTTCAGAGCCCCCGGGGTCCCATGGCTGCCTGGGATGACAGACGGTGGCCAGGCCTGCCGGGGCTGTGTGCCCACCCCAGCGTGTCCGACGGGCATCGTATGGTTCCAGGTTCCCATGGGGCACACGTGCCCCAATTACAGAGGTGCTCTCCCATGCACAAAGCCCTTTCTCCCCTGCAAATCTGCCGCCCCCGGCCTGCTGAGGGACTTCCCATGAATCACTGAGCCTCTCAGGGCTCGGTGTACTGTCCACGAAACGTAGGGGCTGGGAGGGTGATCTCTGGGCCTACTGTGGCTCTAACATGCGATGCTTCTCTGGCCTAGAATGTTGGTTTAGAGCTGTTTCCACACAAAAGGCCTGGCCCCAAAGAAAAAAGTTTGCTGATGCAACACAAAGGGTCTTGGGGCTGAGGCAGGTGCCCAGGGCCGCGCCTCTGCTCCACGGCGTCTGTGCCCAGAGCCACACACAGGTGGTAAGACTCCTCCCGCCCACACCTGTCCATCCTCCACGCCGCCATCAGAGAGCTCGTCCCCAAACGTCAGCGGGATCACGTCGTTCTCTCTGGTCCGAATCCTGCAGCAAGGCAGTCAGCAGGCAGCTCACGCCCAGCCTCCTCTCCTGCAAGTCAAGCGAGGCCGCCTCCTCTGACCACCCCCTCCCTTCTCCACACGGCCCCACCTTCGCTCAGCGCTCCCTCTGCCTGCAGTGCCCTGGACTTTGCGCCCCATGTCTCCACCTCGTGCAATTCTCGGCTCCCGTGTCCTCCACGCATCCTTGTCCACTCCCACGCCCATCAGAATTCAGGTCACCTGGACATCCACGTACCGAGGCCTCTTCTACACGCCTGCCACAGCCAGCGCTCACAACACGGCGTGGTGCGTATTTCACGCATCAGGGAGCTCCTGGGTGCCGGGCAGGGTAAGGGAGAGAGCGTGGGCCTGGAAGTCTGGCAGCCTGAGCTAGCATCATGCTTCCAGCACCAGGTAACAGGTGATGACTCACACAGAGGCTTTCATCAGGACGCCTGTGCCCGCATTTCCCCAGTGTCTGTCCGTCACGTGAGCCCTTCCATGGAGACCCTCGGGACTCACCCTGACAAAAGGCCAAGCAGCCCCTCTCGCCCTGGCAGGTGCCCAGTAGCGGTAGGTTACAGATTCCCTGCACACCCAGAGCATTTATCCCCCTAATGAGAAGTTTCTTAAAGCTCTAACCAGGCTCTCTCCATCGAGCAGGTTCAGGAACAGATTCTTATAAAAAATAAATTCAGCACATTAAACCCCGATTTCAGCACATTAGCGGACTCATGGGGAGGGGACTGAATTTACCAAATATCAGGCCGTTGCTGTCTTTTAATTAAAAAATAATAATGATGAGCTGTTGTAATTTCTGGTCTCTCCCTAAGAAAGATTTTCTGGTTTTCCCACACAAGACATTTTGGTAGAAAAACTGCATGTTCATGTTGGGACAAAAACCACGTCTGAGTGGCTGGAATCAGGGCTAAGTCTTCCCCGCTTGGTCTCACCAGCTCCAACCTTCTTTCTCCACTTATCTGATCACTGCCTTGAAAGTGTGTGTGAGACTGCATGCCTGTGTGGGCATCTGGCCACCTCGGATGATGATGCTGCCTGAGCCCCGCCCCATGTCATTGTAGTATTCATCCCTCTGTGTCCCTCCAGCCATCCAGCCACCTGCTGTGGTCACTGCTGCTGGGAGCTAGACATGCCCAAGGCAAGGTCTCTGATCTCGGGAGCTCACAGTGTAGCTTCAAAGAGAGAAGTCAAAACAAACGAGCACAGATGCTAAAGGAGGCCGCAGTGGACACAAGCCCAGGGTGTTCCTGGGGCAAGAGGAGGGGACTGTTTCTAGGAAAGGCTTCCAGGCGAGGCTTCACAGAGGAGAGGGCCACTGAGCTGGCTCCTGAGGATGAGTGGGGAGGCGAGGGGGGCAGGCACTTCGAGTAGATGGGATGGCCATGCAAAGGGACTGGGGCACGCCAGGCAAGAGCTCACAGAGGGAAAGAGCCAGAGCCCAAGGGGCAGGCTGCCAGGGGAGGCACCCCGGGCTCTGTAGGCAAGAGGCTTAAGCTGGACGGTCAGGCAATGCCAAGGCCCCTTCGCTGTTCTGAAGCTGGGCTCGGTCCCAGAATCTGGCGGGATTAGAGATCAAGGTCATATTTGGTTCCTCTAGCAAGATTTTGAATTGTCTTCTTTATATTTCTGTGCCATACCCAGTTTATGGAGGCCTGAAACTCCCCACAAATTCCATCCTTACACCTAATAGCCACATGGTGGGGAGGTGACTCTGGGAGGGGGTGGTATCTGTGACTCAGAAAAGGGAGTGACACAGTAGGTACTCAAGGTTAATGGTTGAGCTGAGGCAGGGGACAGGTCCCAGGCCCCGCCCCATGCACTGCCACAGACTCCACCCTTCACCTTCTACACGCTCTGAGTGACAGGACACCCCGGGGGACATGCTGACCAGCCCCCCTCAAGGTGCTGGACTCTTGTCCAGATGCAGTCCCCTTCCTTTGAGTGATCTCTAGAGAGAAGGAATCAGGCTATTGGAACGGCAGGTGCAGAAGCCACACACCCCCAGCCTAGCGGGAAACAGGCAGGCACAGCCCCCCCACGAAGTCCTCTGCCATTCCTGAAAGAACAACTGCAAACTGCTTGGTCTGTTCTCACATGGCTCCCCCTCTCCCCACCCCCTTGCCTTCCTTGGAAAATACCCCTGACCACTTCTCTGGACCAGCTCTAGTCCTGAGAAATGCACAAGCAAACCCACATCTGAACACCAACTGAACAGGAATGGCCATGCCGATAACATGAGGGGTGGTTTTCAGTGAGAGATGCTGTCTGCAAACACCTCCCTTCTCCTCTGCGCACTGGCTCCTTAGAAGCTCAGGACTGCCGTGCCCCGGGGTCAACACCTTGACCGACCCATGAGGACCAAGGAAAGACTCTGGGCCATTGGCCACAGGGGCACCAAGGGGAGAAACCGAGGGCACCCGGGCCACACTGTGGGTACCGGGCCACACTGTGGGTACCAGGCCACAAAGCAGAGTCCAAGGAAGATCAGCCCAAAGCCACTCCCCTTGCCAAGGACGGAGGGAGACCCTGTCCCCGGCTCATCCCTGTATGCACGCAGCCTCACCCAAGTGAAGGGCTCAGGATGGAGTTCACCTCAGTGGCACTCAGCACCTCCTCTGTCTTCACAAAGTCTAAGTTAAAGAACCGCTAGGTGTTGTTATCTATAGATTCCTGAAACTCATGGTCCCCACCTGACCACTATAATCACGATTTCTCAGGTCTCGAGTAGGCAAAACCCACTCAACAGCTTCAACTCCTCCCTTTCCAAATCCATGGCTATTTGCTATTTCACACAAGAAAGAGGGAATTAAGAGCCTGGGCCCTGGAGTCACATGTGTATAGTAAGATCTCATCATTTCCTGGCTGTGTAACCTTTGCAAAGTTACTTAACCTCCCTGAGTCTGTTTTCCTCACACATAAAAAAGGGTTAATAATGGGGCTTCCCTGGTGGCACAGTGGTTGAGAGTCCGCCTGCCAATGCAGGGGACGCGGGTTCGTGCCCAGGTCCGGGAGGATCCCACATGCTGCGGAGCGGCTGGGCCCGTGAGCCATGGCCGCTGAGCCTGCGCGTCCGGAGCCTGTGCTCCGCAACGGGAGAGGCCACAACAGTGAGAGGCCCACACCGCAAAATAAAGTAAAATACGGCATTGTTTCTCACCATCAAAAAAAAAAAAGGGGGGTTAATAATAATAGTGCCTTAAAGCCCTCAGAATAGTGCTTACTACACAGCATTCAACACGTGTCAGTTATGATTATTAACATTATTATACACGGTAGGATTATGGGCCATTCCCACTCTCTTACTGTGTTTTTAAACTCTCTTCAGTGAGCATATATCATTTTATAATAAGAAAAAATTGTCTTAGGGAAAAAACCTTCAATTAAATTAATTCAATATCGTTTCAGCCAAAAGAATAGTCTAAAGACTAGAGATTAGGCGGTTTGGAGTGAGCAGAGCTCCATTTCTGGTGTGACTACATAACGCACAGAAGTGCTCTCGGCCCCGTTTTCAAAATGACTCCCATGTCTCCTCACAACCGTGGCTGAAGAACTATACCCCCAGGTGAAGCAGGGGCCACTGGTCCGGCCACCCCCAGGCCAGGCCCAGACCCTCTCTGGTTCGCTCAAGCCTCCCTGACTCTGAGATGCGTCCCCCAGCGCAGCCATGGGAGACAGCCATGCCCTGCCTCGCAGCTGGGCCTCTGCAGCCGAGTTCTGACCCCACCACAGACAAGCTGTGTGGCCTCAGGCCAACAGTGCAATCTCTCTGCCCCAGTTTCCCCATCTACAAACTAGAGAAAACAGGAACCTCCAGCACAGGGCTGTTGTGAAGATCCAGGGAGGCACCTCGGGCACCCCACCTGGCACTGGAAGGGAGCCTGGGCTGTGCTCAACACCTCAGGTCCCGCACGGTGTCCTCTCCTCAGGCCACGTGTGAAACAGGCCACACGTGGTTCCTTGATGACACCTCTGGTGACTCTCTCCAACCCTCCATGTCCGGCCCTGACCCCTCTCCTACTTTAGGACCAGAGCTCTGATGACCCAGAGGACATCCCCCTTCCTTACTTGCCCTGGTAACCAAACTCAGCCCGTTCCAAACCCAAGGAAATGTCACTGGGGAGGAACACAGCTTTCCCGTAACAGCAGTGCTGCAACTGTTCCAATTGCCAAGCTTAAAACAAAGGGTATTTTTTCTTGATACCTACCTGGTGTGGCCATTTTGGTTGAAGGGGCTTATTCAAGTCAATATAACACATTTTACTGAAGGTGGACCACCCCTGCCCTCGAGAAATACTTAGTCTTCTGGTGAAATAAACACAGGAATAAATGATTTGAACACACTGAGTGGTAGGTGCTCTAGTAAACCTGTTTAAGCTTTGATGCTGGCTCAAAGAGGGGGCAGTCGGCGCTGCCCAAAGGGGAGGGGTTAGCAAGGCTTGAAATGGGTCTTGAAGGATGAGTAGGAGTTTGGTAGGTGGGCAAGGAAGGAAAGACAGAGAGAGCAGCATTGGCAAAGCCCCTGAACTGTGATCTAGCAGTTCAGGGAAGCTGCGCCTAAATCCCGTGCCTGGTCCCCAGGCTTGGGGGGAGGTGATGTAATACGCTGGCCAGGGCCTTATGCAGCACACGAACAGGTGGTGCTTTGTATTTCTGAGGCCATAGCCCTCTGTGAGAACCTGATGGACACTATTGACCTCATACCTCAAAGGCACAGATTCACAACTTTGCATCCAACTCTGGAGGCTTCCCAGCCCTGAACCCTATCAATGACCCCTGCATGTTTATGACGCCCAGGTTATGAACCCTGGGCGAGCATCCTCAGGAAGAAACCTGGTAACAGGTGCTCAGACCCTGCAGCCTGTGGTGTGGGTTATCCTTCCCTAAAAGCATCCTGACACACTTGCTCGCGTTAAAGCCACCCTGCTCTTTGCTGGCCGCCTGCCTAGGCCGGCAAGACCTTTAGTGATCTCTGCCCAGAGGCCAGGAAGCACCTCCGACAAACCCAGGGTTACCATCATTCCCACAGGTGCCACCCGGCCAGGAAACACCCCATTCTCTGCTCGTCCATCCCATCCTTCTCTTTCTGCTGCCAGCTTCTCCACCGGTGACCGAGTCATAGCCACAGCCCTACGGTAACGCAATTCTTTAAAAATTGCCTTTGGGACTTCCCTGGCTGTCCAGTGGTTAAGACTCTGAGCTTCCACTGCAGGGGGTGCAGGTCTGATCCCTAGTTGGGGAACTAAGATCCCACAGGCCACGTGGCCAGAAAAAAATAAATAAATAAAAATTGCCTTTGGCAGGCAACCTGGAGAAGGCCTTTGGAAGCCAAGCAGGTTGGAGCTGTTGGTTCCCCTTTACCTGGCTGCCTCTTCCCCCGTCAGGGTCCCCACTCACACTCCCTGTGCAGAGACCCACCATTGGGCTGCCAGTGGAGGCGTCTGGATGATACGTTTGGTGACCCTGTTCAGCTGGGAAAAGCTGACATGGCTTTAAATATTTCACCACTTTAAACACATAGGTAATGATAATAACTTTGCGGATGGCATCTCGAATTAAGCTCCAGATCAAGTAAGATTTGTTGAAGCCAAAATAGTTCCAATTAAGTCCCTGGCCAGCTTCCCTCACAGCAGACGGCCACAAGGGACAGCTGTGTATCCCAGACAGACCGCTGGCCTTGGAGTCCACTTGCGAAGAGGGACAGATAGTACTCTCTCTCACTGCGTTGCTGTGAAAAGCATGAGATCGTGAGATCGTGTTTGCAAAACTGCTTCCTTTGGCGACCTGTTATTAAGTGGATACAAATGTAAGGGATTATTATCACGGAGAGTTTAAGATGCTCCCTACTCATGCGAAGGTTCCACGCTATGATCTGCCACACCTCTTAGGCTCAGGACTGTCCCACAGGGCCCCAGAAGCCACCCCAACTCTGGCAAAGGGGCTATACTCTCCTCCCACACAGTGATTCTTCCTCTGAGGGTGCGGTCCCCTAGGTGCTACTTCCGACCTTAGGGAGCCCTCCCCCAGCTAGAACCTGGGCTGAACGCCTTTCACCTGCTCTGGACGTGGCTCTGCTCTTGATGTTACCAGCGCTGCTTTCCTGCCCTTGCACAGAGTTCCCCAGCCTGGGGAGTAAGGAGAGGAGAAACCTCTCATCTGACCTCTGGACCAGGGAGGACACTGGCCTTCTCTCTGATGCCTCCGTTGGGAGGACCCCAGTCCATCCTGGGATGCAGTCAGAGCCCTGAGCCCCGGCTGGCATCAGAAGAATCATCCTGCAGACTTAGTTAGATTGCTTTGACTTGCCAGTGGAGAAACTCAGCCCTTTTTTCTTTCTGACTTTCACCTTCTCTGGGGTGAGCCAGGTGCTTGAGCAGAAGAGCTGCCGGTTTACGGGTGTCAGACAAACAGCAACTTTAGCACCTGGCCCAGCTCTGCACTTGAGGAGAAGGGCAGACCCGAGGCAGTCTGCCTACCCAGCCCCAAGCAGCAAGGAAGCCAACGATGATGGCTAATGCAATACACACAATTTCATTACTAATGTGAAAACTGATTCTAACTCACGGAGAAAGAACGAGGAAATCTGCTTGGAACGTTAAGTCCCAAGGATTCAGAATGGTTGGATGGGCCTGTCCTGAGAGAGTGGGCCTTTTACAACGTAGACCTCATGGGGAGGTAATCAGATAGACACTTGTGTGGTGGACTGGGGTGGGGACAGCGTCAGAGGTGGAGGTGTCACCTGGACACTTTCTATTTCCCAGAATAAGTGCCCACCTGTCAGTAACTCCTATGCTCCACTGTTTCTTCCCAGGAGGAACAGCATCTCCAGAAACACGCCTCCTCCCCACTAGCCTGGTATCAAACCTGGCTGGGAAAACAGAGCCACCAGGAGACAGGCACGTGTCCGGAGGGCTGTGAGGGGCTTCTGAGACTGTGAGTGGTGTCGGATACCCAGGCTCCTTCCTATCGTGAGAGGATAGGAAGACTTCTGCCCACGTTAGATCTATGTGATACACGGCTATGACATCAAAACACACTTTTGTTTATTAGGGCTAAATAATTAAGACCAGGTTTTTATTTAAACATTGGCCTTGGCAATAAATCATGAACTTGCTCTGTGGTTTTCCTTGCTGTATGATATACAGCTATAGATCCCCGCCCTCCACCCTGGGTCCGTCCCCTTAACAAAGAAACCTCATTCAAAGGTTTGTTTTCGTAAAGAACAAGCAAGTATGTGTTCCAACCTGTACAGAGAAGAATACATATTTATTCTACAGCAGATTCACTCATTCATTATTGAGCAGCTACTTTGTGCGTGGCGCGGGGCCAGGGCTGAGGCTAGGAAGGGGAGCAGGCAGCTCCACAGTGTCGGGGGAGGAGCTGCAAACGCCCATCCGCGATGCAGCCCGTCCACAATGCACTCCGAGCTGCCTGCTGATAGTGGCGGGTACAGCGGGCTTGGAGACCAGAGAAGCAATGATTAATTCTGCCTCGGGCTTTGGGGAGAACTTCCAGGAGGCATCTGCATTAGCTCCCTTTACTGTGGGTTTCCAGGTGGGACTCCCCCGGGCAGTACACAAGCTGCTCTGCTGAGATCTCAGACATTTCATTTGTACACACTCATCTGCCTTCTTTTCATGCCCAATAAAAAGCAATGCAGCAGCCTTACTCAGACCAGTGACAGTATATTTGGAAGCTGGCTGTATGGCTGGGACCTGTGAAGCATTTGGCCATCCCCACCTAGAAGCTCCCCACATGCCACCAACCCACACTTCCTCCTGCTTTCCATTCTCTCATTTCTAAAGAAACTGCTAGCCAGGTAAGGAGGGAATGCTGGAACTGTGGAAAAGAAAAGGAGGGGTCCCCTGTATCTGCAGATGGGGCAAAGAATAAGGGACAGTGACACAGATAAGTAAGGTTCTCTCTCCTTGAACCACACGGCGGACCTCCCAATGTTTGAAGCAGTCACCCGGAGTCTTCTTTCCCACCTTCCTGCAGCCCCCTGGCCATCTTGCTGGCTGGCTCCCGGATACACTGAGGTTTTGTTTTGTTTTGTTTTTATTGGGGTATAGTTGCTTTACAATGTGGTGTTAGTTTCTGCTGTACAGTGAAGTGAATCAGCTATATGTATACATATAATCCCCTCTTTTTTGGATTTCCTTCCCATCTAGGTCACCACAGAGCATTGAGTAGAGTGCCCTGTCATTGGTAGAGCAGTGGATCGACCTACAGACTGTCATACAGAGTGAAGTAAGTCAGAAAGAGAAAAACAAATAATATCGTATATTAACACATATATGTGGAATCTAGAAAAATGGTACAGATGAACCTATTTGCAAAGCAGAAACAGAGGCACAGACGTAGAGAACAAACGTATGGACACCAAGAGGGGAAAAGGGAGTGGGGTGAATTGGGAGATTGGGATTGACATATATACACCTGCTGCACTGCGGTTTTAATCGACCTGTCTCAGAGTGAGGCACTGGGTCCTGGGCCCAGGGCGCCCCCTACCATGATCTAATCAGGGCGTGGAGTGGGGAACACACCCTTCACCTCAACACACCGTCCTTTCCTCAGATTGCATTGGGGCCACATGGAGCTTGGGTCAGCCCCACCTCCAAGTCCTCTGCCCTGAACGAGGCCAAGTCAGGCCTTCCCGTTCTGTGTTCGTGTAATCGATTTTTCAAAAATCTGGATGCGAGACTTCTCATCTGCACGTGGTTAATTCCATCGGGATGGTTTTGGCCCGTTGTTCTGCCCATCGATCATCCTACATACGGATTATGTCACCCAATGGAGTAGCTCCTCTCCCTCCCAGCCTGGTAGCATGCGTGCACTTAATAATCTGCCTTCTTTCTCTTCATCTAAGACATCCAAAGATACGTCACCCAGGACGAGCCCAAGGATGACACCCTTGGCCCTAGAGACCTACAGGAGGGGCTCAGTTAATATTTGTCACACAAATGAGTGAGCAACTGAATGGAAGCTCAGACAAAGGTGAGTTCCCTTTGGGTCCACCTTGATTCTTAAGGAAGGCTCTGGATCCAACTACTCAACCAGCTCTGAATCCACCTGTCTGTACATCAGGGCCATTTACAGATTTTCTTCTTATTCCTAAAACGCAGTCAAGACTTGGCTTAAAGCTCCCTGAAGTTAAGACCCCCGTGTCTACGATATTTAGACTCAGTAAGTTTTTGAAAAAAAAAACAGAAGGTGAGGCTGACCTGGCATGTTCTTTGTGAGCACTGCTGGCCCTGGTGAGCACCTCTGTTTTCCCAGAGCTCCAAAACTATTTGCTCCACTCACTCTTCCAAAATGTTGGAGGAAAATGGCCTAACACTTATTGCTTCATAATATTTTTTAATCTACCTTTTTCTTCTTTGTGAAAACATCTGCCTGTCTCCAGACTTCTGACACCTCTCATCCTCCCGGCAATTTCTCGGCACAGGGTCTCTAGAATCACGTTGATAATCTTCCACAGCTCCCCTACGAATGACTTTATGGTTACCTTTGTTGGTCCTCATCTCAGCTTGATCCCTAGCTTTGGCCCACGGAGGTAGAACTGCAGCCCTGTGGTCAGGAGCTGCCTGTAAGGCTCACTAATACTGTATTCATGTGCACTCACGCCTACCACTGAGAAATAAAAATGATGCCTGCTGATTGGAGGCGGCTCGTAGCATCACTTTCGTATCTTGAGGACCGCTCATTATGTGCGGCGATGCAAATGTGCGTGGGTATGCGTACCAAAAACATTCAACATTATTCATTGGGCTCCTGCCTTAATAAGAATAGTTCATGTTCACGTCACTTACTACGCTCAGGTACTAAGTGCTTCGTATGTTTTACTCGTTTAATCCTCACTTCAGCCCCATGTGGTGAGTGCTCTCATTATCCCCACTTTACGGCAAACAGAAGCACACAGCTGGAAGCAGTACAGCTGGAATTGGAACCCAAGCAGCCTGGCACCCGAGTTTGGGGTCGCAACAACTGTTGTCTTAGGCGTGTTTGTTTACATCAGCAAGACCCCATCCCAAGATTTCCACTTCGTTTCCTTCAATCCACCAGCACATCTCACATGCTTTACATCTGGGCACTCCTCATTATTCCCTGAACATTCCATGTACTTTCACACCACTGTGCTTCTGTTCATGCTATTGGCTCTGTCTGGAACCCCCCTTCCTCCTCTTCCCCACTCAGAAAACTCCTATTCATCCTTCAAAACCCAGTTCAATGTCATCTTTTCAGTGAAGCATGTCCCACTCCCATCCTGGATAGAATGATTTATTCCCTCCCTCTGGTCCTATAGTAAGCTGTTTGCACTACACAATATCATAACTGGTTAGATCAGGCTTTATAAATAGTGCAAGATTCTGGAACAGGGGTGTAGGAGCCAGGCAGCTGACAAAAAATAGCAAGAAAAAAGTTTGCAGATTATTTGGGGCTTTCACTTCATTCATTCATTCCATACATACTTATTTAATGCTAACTGTATTCCAGGGACTATTCCAGATACTGGGGATTGAGCAGTTAACAGAACACAGAAACCCCCGCCCTCATGGAGCTTACATTCTAGTGAGGGGAGATAGACAATCAACAAAACAAATAAGTCAACACACTAGAAGGTAGTAAGGAGAGAAGATGGGAAGGGGCAGAGAGCACAGGGGAAGCACAGGGGTGTTTCGCCGCAGGATCCTGATCTCTGAGACTTACGCTCAGTTGCCACTAGAAGGTGCCAACCAGAATGGCAAAGAGGGTGTTCCTTTAACTTCTCACGGAACTTGGCCCGGGTCTCAGAGAAAATGCGGGGCCCTCGGCTGTCTCACTCCTACCTCTAGCAGTGGCGATGGTGCGCCAAGACTATTCCATCAATTTGAGGAGGCAGATGCAGATTAGAAGGGCCGGCCGACGGCACAGCTGGAACTGACCCACAACCGCAGTGATGATAGCTAACGTTAACTACCCACACGGGTGCCTGCCCAACACTTTACGTGGATTATCCCTTTGAATCCTCCCAGGTTTATAAGGTGAGTGCTATTATTATCCCCCTTGTAGAGATGAGAAAACTGAGGCTCGGAGAGGTGAAGCATCCTGGCCAAGGGCCCATGGCGTCTAAATGATGAGACTGGGACTCAAACACGGGTCTGTCTGACTCCGGGGCCACTAAACCCCTCAAGTCATTAGTCTAGAGCTGCCGAGAGTCTTTTTCTCGGGGTCCCCAAAACATGCCCAAGAGCAGAGACAAAGTACACCAGGAGGGAGCAGAGGGGGACTCTCAAAGCCCAACCCTGTTCCAAGGAGGGAGCCTGGATGGTCCTGGGGTGGCAGCGGGGCTCCTGGACTAGGCATTCAGTTCTGCAGCCAGGATGAGGGGCTTGGCTGACGGGAGGGGCTCCCAAGCCAGGCCTGACCAGGTGCTTCCCTCCTGGGCTCCCACACGCCTCTCCTGCCTCCCCAGACTCAGCCCAGTGTTCCCGAAACCACGCCCCATCCTTCCCTGCTCTGGAAGAGGGTTTCTCCACGTCCTTCGCAGTACAGCCAAGTTACAGCACAGACCCATCTACCCAAATGTAGGTCACACGACTCCTGACCATTGTTTCATCTTTCCCCAAACCAGCACCGACTGCACAACTTGTACCCCCTCTCTCCTCAGCTGCCTACTGAGCCCCGTCACTCCCTAAATTTCTGTCCCTCGGAACACAGTGGGTCACTCACCCCTTCATTCTCCAGGCCCAGACCCGCTCCACACCCTCCAGCAGAGTATTCCCTGCCCTGATTGGCCTGAAATTCATGGCCGATTGCCTCGCTAACCGTAACCCTGAGCCCTCCTACCCCGCCCTTGACCTTCGATCACCCCTGTCCTACCAAACCCCAACTGGCCAGCTTCTTCCCTCCCGTCTCCTCAGCAGCTTCTCAAGGCTGTCAGAACAGTGTGGTGACCGTACGTGCCACCACCCACCCCGACCTTCAGTGCTGCTCCGTGACCCTTGGGACCCCGGTCTGCTCCCTCCCCCTTCTTCTACAGGCTTTCCCAAACTCCTCCAGCCTCTCCCCTACCACCTACCCACTTCACACTCCAAAAGCGAGTTTGCCTGTCCTTTCTTGAGACCATCAAGGCCGTGGCAAGGCCCCGATGCCCGCACCCTGCATTTGGTCCACCCTTGCCTCCTCATTCTGGTTCCCACTGAGGGGAAGCCCCTCCTGCCCCCGGGGGCCCTTTCTGGGCTCTCTCTCTCCCTACCCCCTACCCCCTGTGTGCTGGAGCTGGCCTAGACCACCCACAGACTAGGCTGTGACACCTCTTCCCAACTCTGGATTCAGTGACATCATGTTGGTAGCTTCCATGGGTCACAGCAAGAGTATTCACACCATGAGAATCAGCAAACGCTGCACATCAGGCTTCCCCCACGAGACCCCTTGTCCAGCACCAACCAGCTCACCACGGGACTTAAGCTCTCCCAGGGTGACCAATCGTCCCAGTTTGCCTGGGACCATCCTGGGTCTTAGTCTCGAGTCCCAGGCATCCGGGACATTTGGTCACCCGCCCCTCTTCACAGTAAACTGTGCTCAGGTCTCCCTCAGGTTGGAGGGGCTTCCCAGGAAGCTCCGCCCCTGCCCAGGACTCCTCCTGGTCTCTCCTCCCCTCTCCTGCCAGGATACTGAGACCACCTATTACAAGTCCTCCCCTGTCCTGCCCGACACTCCTCCACTACTGCGGTCACCTCCTTCCCGTGCCCCGCCCAGTCTTCTCCCTGCAAGGTCCCCAAGGACCCCTGAGTTGCCAAATCCCTAAGCATGATTTGCCCTTGCCTTACTCACTGTACCTTTCTGTAGCGTTCCACACTGTGGACCATCCCCCCACTTCTACCTGGGCTTCTGTGATACCTTTCTCTCCAGGCTGTCCTACCTCTGGCTCTTTCTTCC
Organism: Aethalodelphis obliquidens; assembly: GCF_003676395.1. NCBI lineage: Eukaryota > Metazoa > Chordata > Mammalia > Artiodactyla > Delphinidae > Aethalodelphis > Aethalodelphis obliquidens. Next base: position 4,139,164 of record NW_020837990.1, read on the forward strand.
AGTCCCTTTCGTGGGTGGACTCAGGCCCTCAATGCGGGCAGGCTCCACCACCCCATCATCAGCCTTCCTCTCTTCTCACGCTAAACATTCTTTCAAGGGGAGCTCATCCAAACCCGTGCGCCCCCCATTTGCCCCAGTTCCAAAATCTGCATCCCCAGCCGTTGCCTCTCTCCTGGGCTCTCGGTGTGTATACTCAGCTGCTTGCTGGACATCTCCATGTGGATGTCCCTCAGTCACTTCAAATCAGCTAGTCTACAAGGGAACTGAATCCATCACCTTCTACTGCAATCTAGTCCTCCCCTGTACACCCTGTCTAGTGAATGACTCCCAGCTGCCCCAAATGAAGATGCAGAGATTACAAATGCTGGAGAGGGTGTGGAGAAAAGGGAACCTTGCGCACTGCTGGTGGAATTGTAAATTGGTGCAGCCACTATGGAAAACAGTATGGAGGTTCCTCAAAAAATTAAATATAGAACTACCACATGATCCAGCAATTTCACTTCTGGGAATACATCCAAAGGAAATGAAAACACTATGTCAAAGAGATACCTGCACCCCCATGTCCATAACAGCATTATTTACAATAACCAAGACATGGAAACAACCTAAGTGTCCATCGATGGATAAATGGATAAAGAAGGTGTGGCATATATAACGTATAACTGAATCACTGTGCTGTACACCTGAAACTAACACAACATTGTAAATCAACTATAGTTCAATTAAAAAAAAAAGATGTGGCATATATAAATAATGGAATATTATTCAGCCATTAAAAGAAAAATAAAACAGAGGCGAATCCTGCCATCTGTGACAACATCGATGGACCCTGAGGGCATGTTACTAAGTGAAATAAGTCAAACAGAGAAAAGCAAAAACTATATGATCTCAGTTATATGTGGAATCTAAAAAACAAACAAACAAATCAAAATTATAGAAAAGGAGATCAGACTTGTGGTTACCAGAGGTGGGGAAGAGGGAGGGGGTATTGGAAGAAAATGGTCAAAAGGTACAAACTTCCAGTTATAAGATAAATAAGTACTGGGAGCGTAACGTACAGCGTGCTGACTACAGCTAACACTGCTGTATGATATATAGGGAAGTTGTCAAGGGACTAAATCCTAAGAGCTCTGGATTTAAGGAAATAAAAAAAAATTTTTTTACTGTCTCTTTTTACTGTATCTATATGAGATTATGGATGCTGGCTAAAGTTACTGCAGTAATCATCTCATAACATATGTAAGCTACACCATTACGCCATACCCCTTAAACTAATACAGTAATGTATGTCAATTATATCTCAATAAAACTGGGAAAAACAGAAAACCAAAAAAAACTCTGTCCTATTAGAGTAACTCCTATTAAGAATTCTGTTAGCCAATAAGCCTTACAGTTACATTTAGAGAGCATGAAGTACCAGAATGCTTTTTTTTATTAAATCATGTTTAGTTAGTTTCAACTTGTATCTTGCCTGTGTTTTGGAAAACATGCTATCAACGAATAATGCTAGTGAGTCAATGGTATATCAACTTATGGTCTTCAAGATTCGTGCCACAGCTGAGTCTTCCGGTCAGCGAATCAGCATGTTGCAGCTAGAAGGGATTCCTTTCTCATTTTAGGGAACGCCAGTGTGAGGTCTTTATATGATAAAGATATTTTTATTGATTGGGGAACTGTGATATTGGGATTTATAATAAGAAATATATATGTCTCCATTTCTGGCACAGAGCTCCTAAAAACCCTGGAATTTTCTAAGTGATGAGAGTGAAAAATTATCTTTTGTTATGTTAATGAGGTGATGTTTGGACCCCACCTGAGGATGGGGGCTGGTTGCCAGGAGATCTGACCAATAATTAGAGGGTTCCGGGAGAGGGGAGGGACTGGAGGTTGAATCAATTGTCAATGGCCAAGGATTTAATCGATCGTGACTATATAATGTAACTGCCATAAAAAGCCAAAAGGACAGGATTCGGAGAGCTGCCAGGTTGGTGAACACGTGGAGACTTGGGGAGAGTGGCACCTCTGGAGAGGGCATGGAAGACCCTCACCCTTTCCTGGTACCTCGTCCTCTGCACCTCTTCCATCTGGCTGTTCCTGAGTTACATTCTTTAACGGGTAATCTGGGAAGAAAAATGTTTCCTCAGTTCTGTGAGCTGCTCGAGCAGATTAATCAACCCCGAGGAGGAGGTGGTGGGGAAACTCTGATTTATAGCCAGTCAGTCATCCTGCGTTAGAGGGGGTCGTGGGAACCTCCATCCTTAGCCAGTGGGTCAGAAGCACAGGTAGCAGCCTGGGCTTGCCGCTGGCATCTGAAGTGGAAGATGGTCTTGTGGGACTGAGCCCTTCACCTGGGGAATCTGATTCTGTCTCCCGGTAGATGGTGTCAGGATTGAGCTGAATTCTTCAACACCCTTTTGGTGTCTGAGAATTGCTTGGTGCTGTGAGGGAAAACCCCTCCTCCTGCACACATTGGAAATTACTCTCAGAACACCAAAAGAGGAACTGTAACAGGTAATCATTTGACTTTTGATGAGACTTTATCCATGCACTTTAACAAAATAAATTTTTGTAAACTTTTGGTTAAAAAAAAATCTAAGAGTCATCTAAACACCTGCCGTCACCCACCGTCCCTCCGCCTCATCCAATCAACCCCTAGGTGTCCTGCAGATTCTGCCTGCCCCGTGTCTCTCGAGCCCGTGCCCGCCTCTGCGCCCGAATTCCCCCGCCTTAGCCAGCCCCCAGCCCTTCTCGCAGGGTCACTGCCCCGCTCAGGAGCTGCTGTCTGTGCCTCCAGTCTGGATCAAGTTCCACCCACCCTCCACACTGCAGCTAGAGGGATTATTTCTAAAAACAAACCTGATCAAGCTATTCCTCTGTTTAAAATTTCTCAGTGGCTCTCTGTTGCTTTCAGGATAAAGTTAAAACTTTTCAAAGTACACACGTAAGACCCTCCATAATCTGGTTCAGCAAGGACACCCCAAGGTCACTGACCCGTCCCTTGGTGTAACATCCCTGGGACAGTCACAGCCATGAGGCAGCAAGATGCTGAAGGAGGCGGCACTCCTGAATCAGACACCTAAGGTTCCCGTCTCTGGTCCCTCCACCAGGACAGGTGGGATACAGGCTCCGCCACCTCAGCCATTAAAGGAGATGCCAATGGCACCTGCATGTGGGGTTTGTTATAAGGACTAAACTAGATAATCCAAGGAAAGCCCTTAGACACTGCCCAACTCTCAGTGAGTCTCAATACAGTATCATCGTTGTAACTATTATCAGTACCTGGCCTGCCTCTCGGCCACCTCTCCCTCCAGGAGCCCAGCCATCACTCACTGCTCGCTCTGCCTGGGATGCCCTCTGCCAGGCTAACTCCTCCTTGTCCTTTGAAATGCAGCTCAAGCTGTTTTGCAGGCACTGCTCCTCCTCCAGGAAGCCTTTCCTGCTGCCCACATCTGATTTCAGTGTCCTCTCAATGTCCCCATGATCCCCTGCCTTGGCCATCATGCTGCACTGTATCAGTTGTTCACTTCTCCATCTCTACTACAGAATGCTGAACTCAGGAATTTGTCCCCTGTGTGCTGATCACAGGGCCTGGCATAGCGCTAGTGCCTCGTTGAATGAATGAATAAATGAATGAAGCAGCAAAACCAGGGCTCATCCCCTAGGTCTCCTGGCCACTCCCCTTTCCACTCCTTTCCAGAGAACATCTCAAAGCATTTAAATCCCCAAAAGAAACGCAGAAAGCAGACTCCGTCCTGGGTCTCCAGTCGAGGAATGAGTCTTGGGAATCCACTTGGGAGGGACTAAGGGCCACAGGGAGGCCAAGGTTGGCGCCAGGAAACAGAAGATGCTTATTACGAAGCCAGTGAAATGAAACTCAGGTTGGGGTGCGGGGAAGCAGCGCACATTAGAGAAAGAAAAACGAGGACAAAGCAAGCAAGCTATTTCAGCAGTCGACGGAGACTCAGGGGGGAAGGACAGAATAAACCAAACCCCTGACAGGCAGTCAATGGATATTCAATTAACAGGTATAATATTACTAATCTACACAAAATATCTAAGCAATACCCATTCTCCCTGCTGCCAAGACCTTGCATTCAGTGCCTCCCAGCTGTTTGGACTTTCCCTGCTAACACTGCAGGGCCACCAGGCCCCGGTGCCCACACCTGCAGCAGACCCCATGGCAGTGCGTCAGCCAGATCAAAAGGCGCTGGGGTGAAGGGTGGGCCTCCGCGAACACTCGGAGTCTGGCCTCAGGGCTGGGGAAAGCGGCAGGGCCACTGGGGAGGAGCAACCGAGGATTCAAAGAGGCCAAAATCAGAATCAGGCAACCATCTCTGCATCTACAGCCCAGGAGTCCGAGCAGCCCCAGGCCCCAGCCTGGCCTTTGGACGTCTGGCTCCCCGCAGTCCGTGGTGCTCGGAAGGTAAAATACTGGCCGGGTGCATCGAAGTCTTTCTTCCTGCTCAGAGCATCTGGAGATGGGGCAGGAGGAGGGTCTCCATTTGGGGGTAAAAGAGAGGAAGGGGGATGGTAGCCACTCCACAGGGACACCCCGAGGTCACTGACCCAACCCTTGGCACGGCAGCCATGGGCCAGAACCTTGAGGCAGCAGGATGCTAGAGGAGCCAGGCAGAGCTCGGGTCTAACCATGACCTTGGGCAGGCCCCTCACTGCTCTGAGCCTCAGTTTCCTGCTCCAGTAAAATGGGATAATACTGGTGCCCACCTCAAGGCTGGCTGAGAACTGGAGAACACGTGTGCGGAGCGCTGAGTCCACGGTGCTGGCGACTCTTGCACCAAAGCACTGATTTGGGCGGCGCTGCAGAGCTGGTGTCCATGGTGGGGGTGGGGAGGGCAAAGGGAGGGGGGAGGGGAGGCAATGCCACTCCTCGTCCATCACTGCTGATGGATGCAATCTGAAAGATGTTGCAGGTACTACCTAGACACGCAAATCCCAAACCCCCTCACATTTTCTAAGCCCTGCAAAAGCCCAGCTTTAAGCAAAGCCATTTCTTGAGGAAAGCATGAGCACTGTCTCCAAATATCTGAAAGGCTGTCATATATCCCTTCGACTTACACAGCCCTGTTTTCCCCCTTGATCCTATGAAGTGAGCCCAGTGGGTCTCATCACCCCCATTTTATAGATGAGGAAACTCAGTCACAAAAAGGCTAAATGAGTTGCTCAAAGTCACACAGTAGCAGGTCTTATCTTTCTTAAATTATATTTTTTCCAGCCTGTGATGCTCCTGAGACACAGCAGGACAGATGAATTACGGGGACAGAGGTGCTGTCTATCGTAGGGGAGAGGCGTGGTCTGAGTCCTCTCCACTCCCCAGGGCCTGCTGTCTCTCTTCCTAATTCCCAGGCATCATGGAGCCTCTATGTCCCTTCATTTTTCTTACAGCCTTCTTAGGTCTCTGCCCTGCCCGGCAGGGCCCATCCTGCTCTGTAACTCAGGTGTCAGAAATGGAGGCACGCATCGGATGGCAGGCATGGGACCTTGCAGGAAGCGGCTTTCCAAATTACAGATTTTAAGCACAGAAAACTGAAATAGACACTTGAGAGCTATTCCCCCAGCCAACAGCTACCTCCTCAGCCTGGAGATGCTGCCACCGTTGGCAAATGCGCTTTCAACAAATTTTAACATGCAGATTAATGACTTCTCGAACTGGACCAGGAAAACGACCAGGTGTGGAGAGCTGCCCCCCAAAATAAGCCCTCCCATCCCCCAGCCCTGTAAGGAACCTGCAATGGCTTAGCCCCCCTGTCACTCGTCTCCATCCCGGCATCCTCTCCCCACAGGCCATTGACCAATTCATTTGCTCACCACTATTTTTAAAACTCAAATTTTATTAGCAGTGCAGCATGAGTAATAAATAATAATACGCTGTTTGCACTTGAGTTGGCTCTGCCCGTCCTGAGACCACAGGGCTATTTGTCAAAGCCAGACTTCCTCCCCACCCGCACTCTGTGGTCGGGACACAGGCCTTCCAAGGTCACGGACTCTCAGGGGCCAAGCAAGGACAGGGGTGTGCTCTGAGGACTCACATTTTGGGGTTCCCTGACTCCTAAGCAGGGCATTGAGCTGCCTGGAAGGAAGAGCAGCTACAGTGGGGCTGTAATGCTAGAAAAAGAACTGGATCCTAGCCCTGCTGCTTACCAGCTGTGTGACCTGGGGCATGTCGACTTAACCACTCTGAACTTCCATTTCCTCATCTGTAAAATGGGCCAATAACACCCACCTCTCAGGGCTGCTAGGAGGATTAACTGAGAAACTGGACGTGAAAGCACCTAAAAGCAATTTGCACACAGTGGGGACAGTAGCTGGGGGGGAGACTTCTCTCCACCAGGAGTCTAGGCCACCTGAAACCACCTCCATCCAGTTCCATGGAAGGACAAAGGATGGGCAGCACCTTTCCTGGTTGCCCCCAACTCCCGACAGGGGGCTGACACATTTGAACTTCCAGGCACATTTGTGGGACACTCTGATGCAGTATGTGTGTGCAGATGTCAGGAACTCAGCACTGAGCAAAACAGATGTGGCCACTGGTGCCCACACTGGGCTCTAGACTCCTGCCTCTACAGCTGTTTGGGGGCTCAGACTCAGCTGGACGGAGTCATGGCTAAGGGCATTCTTCCCAGGGCAGGTGGACACAGCAGCTGGGCTCCCAAACTGAAGCACTGGAACCTCACCCCTCACTTTGGTGCTCAACGGCCTCACTTCTTTCACTAAACATTCAGCAAGATCCTCTGTGTTAGAGGCTGTGGCACAAAAGTGGATGTGACGGCCCAATCCAATCCCTGGCTTCTCAGAGCTTGGTGCCCAGCGGGGGAGACTGAACAATGAACAGGCCATTACAGTGCAGTCTGGGGAGTGCTCCGAAGGGAAGGAGAGCAGGAGTGGGCGGAGCTGCAAGAGGGGCCCCCTTAGGCTGCAGGAAGCAGCAGGAAAGGGCTTCCTGGAAGAGGAATGGAGAAGCAAAAGTAGGAGAGGAGGTGGAGGAAGGGGTTCCAAGCAGGTGAACAGCATGTGCAAAGGTCCTGAGGCAGAGAGTCAACTCTACACTGGGGAACTAGAGCCAGCACTGCAGACTGGTACTTGCTACGTGGAAGGAATCCCTAAGGGAGGTCCAGAGGAAGGGTCCTCATAGTCCCTGCCTTCAGCCAGCCTCCAGGCAAATAGGGGTGACAGGACCAACGTACTAGAGATACACTTAAGATAAAAACAATCATAAACAACCAGAATTTGCTAGTGTGTTTATTCTGTTCACAGTGTTTATGTACCTCCTTGCTGAGGGCTGGGATGTAACCATCAAGAGCTGAAGGGGTGGGCTTCCCTGGTGGCGCAGTGGTTAAGAATCCACCTGCCAATGTAGGGGACACGGGTTTGAGCCCTGGTCCGGGAAGATCCTATATACCACAGAGCAACTAAGCCCATGCACCACAACTACCGAGCCTGTGCTCTAGAGCCCACGAGCCACAGCTACTGAGCCCGCGTGTCACAACTACTGAAGCCCGCACGCCTAGAGCCCGTGCTCCACAACAAGAGAAGCCACCGCAATGAGAAGCCCGCGCACCACAACGAAGAGTAGCCCCCGCTCGCCGCAACTAGAGAAAGCCTGCACGCAGCCATGAAGGCCAAAAAAAAAAAAAAAAAGAGTATGTGAATTATATCCCAATGAAGGTGTTAAAAAAAAAAAAAGAGCTGAAGGGGTTTATCAGGGCAGGCCTCCCAGAGGAAGTGAGCGGCTCTGCTGGCACAGAAGCTGTCTGCCCTCCAGCACCCTGAATGATGCTACCAGGCCCTCGTTTTCCCATGTGATTGGAAACATTAGACAACAATAAGGCTTTATCTGCTTTGCCAGTTGCATTTAAACGCAAACACAATGGCATCTCTCTCCCACTAGACAAGGGCACAGGGCAGGGCTGCTTAGTCTGAGTTCTGCTGACTTGCTTAGCCAAAGAATAAAGGCAACGAAAGTGCCTGACTTCCCATCTTCCTCCCAGCCCCCAGCCCACCCTGGGAAGAGGCAAGTGTGCCCCCCGCTCCTCCTGGCAGCAAGGCCTCTGTGAAGGTGCAGATCCCCTGGCACAGCCTCTGGGGCTTGGTGAAGGAATTCGCATCATGCAGAACAGCTCCCTCTTGCCCTGGCTGCTGGGAGGAGAAATACTGCCATTGTCCCTCTTACCTGGCAGGGATCTGCCCTGGAAGGTTTCAGTTGAGCAAGGCATCATTTGCTCCAGACCCCCCACATAGTCCCCTCCCCTCCCCACACGCCTGCACGACCTAGAGGCTCTCCAGACAAAGGCGTTCCTCTGGTTCCTGCTTCCCACTTACTCCCATCCTGGAGGCATCTCCAGATTGGGACCAGCTCGGGAACGGCGCTGTTCCGCATCTTCCACCACAAGCTGCGGGCCAGCGGGGCCCTGGTACCTTCAAGTTAAAAGACAACACAGACCCAGGAACCACCGCACCCCCCCCAACCCCAGTTAGCCGAGGAAGGGGTCAGGGCAACATCTATGTCCTTCATGCTCTACCGAGAGGGCCGCTCTGGAGTCAGACCCAGCCTGTGCCCACCTCTGCCCCAGGCTGGCTGACTTTGGATGACTTATATAACCTCTCTGAGTCTCAGTTTCCCCACTTGTAAAATGGGGGCTGTGGAAGGATTAAATGAGAAAATGCATGTGAAGTGATTAGCACACAGCCTGAAATATTCCACAGAAACCCGCTACGATTTCTATTAACGTCATTCCAGGTCTCCTCGTGGACATTCCGTCAAGCGTCTGGCTGTTAAAACCTGGCCATTCTAAGCATTACAAGCACTTTTTTAAGAAAAAGTTTTTAAATTGAAGTATAATGTACGTACAGAAAAGTGCACATAAGTGTAGAGCTCAGTGAATTTCCCACAGAAACAGCTCTCAGATAAAGGAAGAGCATTATGAGCATTCTAGAACCCTCTGCATACCCCTTGTCCTCTTCCAAAGGTAACCGCTACCCTGACTTTTATTACCATAGATTGCTCTGCCTGTTCTTGAATCTTATGTAAAGTCGTACAATACGTACTGAAAGTACCTGACTTAAGAAGCCCTTCCATAGATGTTATCCTATTTGCTCTTCCCCAAGCCCTAGATTATGTGTTTTATTATCCCCATTTTATTGCTGAGCAAACAGAGGCTTCAGACATAGTAACAGACTTGTCCAAGGCTGCAGAGTAAGTAAAGAGGTGGGGACTCTAACCCCAGGCTGGCCAAGGCGCTCTGCTGTCATCTTTCTACCACACTAGACTACTTCCCATACATCACACCAGCCCACCCTCCACCCCAAGCTCCAGGGAAGTCCCCTCCTCCAGGAAGCTTCCTGGGATTGCTCAGAGGAGAGCCATCAGCCTGTCCCACTCTGCCCATTTCAGCCTGGACACTGGGTCTTAACACACAGCTAACTGGGCATGTCCCTGTCCCTGACAGGTGTGTGTTTACTGCCTCCTGTGGGTTTGCAAGAGGTCTCCGCCCGTCTCTTCTCCACATGGCTCTTGGGATCACAACTCCCAGAGGGCAGGGCCTGCTCCCAGGCTCATTCCCTGCCCTGCCCAGGACCGATGGGGCTGTCTAGCAGCTAGGGAGCATGGGGGCACCAGTGAAGAGGGAGCAGTGGAGCAGGGCACTTGCTCCCCTGGTGTGATAAGAGACTCCTGGAGAGCCAATCTAGTGAGAGGCATGAGACAAGGAAGAACCAGGGGCCAGGGCACCCCATTTCGAATCCTGATGATGCAAGTGATGTGACCTCGGGCAAGTTACTGCCTCTGAGTCTTATTTTCCTCACTTGTAAAATGAGCTGATTGGACTAAATCCAACTTGACAAATTTATTGCACCCTGTGCCCCTGGAAGACATCCCAAGTCAAACCCAGGCCCCATCCCAGGGAGCCAACGCTCAGACCCAGGCCCTTTTCAACCCAGCACTGCAGGCACCGCCACCAATCAGCAGAAGTGGGCCAAGGAGGAAAGCCAGCAGACACCACTGACCACGGCCAGCACCAGGCAGCGGGCGTCACTGGGACCCTGCATCCACGGGCAGCACCTGACTGTGCCCCAAGATCCAGGGGCTGAAAGGTCAGACAGGGCCTCAGCTCGCACCCCAAATCCTGGGGCCGTCCATCCCCACAAAGGCAATTACGTTTTCCTAGGTCCTCTGCCCCACAGTCCTTACGCCCACCCGGCCCGCGGCCCTTCCACGTTAACTCTACCAGGAAGAAATGAGCTCTGGAGGCATGCCGTCCCTGGCTCCCACTGCGTGTGTAGGGGAGCACCCCTGGCGCTCAGGCCTCTGCTCCCAGAGCCTCCTCCTGACTCACAGGAGCGGCAGTGTCCCCACCCTAATCTAAAAGTCAGAGGTCTCCCCGCACGTGCCACCCCCGCTCCCACCAGACACCCCCGTCCAGTCCCCCTCAGCCCCTGATGCCAGGCTCGGCTGGGTTTGAGGAGGGGTTGAAGTGCTTGGGGCCACGGTCCAGGAGGACCAGGGCTGCCCTTTGTACTGGTTCGGCTCCATCACGGGTTGTGTTAATCCCACTATCCAGCAGGCAAATGTGCTTTGAGATCTACACAACTGACTCTGGTCCCACATGTTTTTGAGCTGAAGCAGCCCATCCAAGCTTTCCAGAGCTGAGGCTCACTGCTAGCCCTGGGGTCTACCATCCAGGGCCTCTGCACACAAGGGGCTCCCCAAAGAGGCCATTCATTCAACAAATACGTATTGAGCACCTACTATATGCTGGTACCATCCTAGCTGTTGGGGATGCAATGCTGAGAAACAGACACAGGCCCTGTGCCAGTGGAGCTCATGTCCTGGGGAGACAGACAATGACCTCTGCTGACCTCCTTGAAGCATATGACTGTGGCCTGGCTGGCTTCATGGTCACCTGCCCTTGACCCTCCCCGAGGTGAGCCGTTTAAGTTCCTCCCCTACGGGGACTGGAGGCTCAGGCAGAGACACCTACTGGCTCCTTGGAGAGGCACTGACCACCAGGAGAAGCCACAGGTATAGAAAAAAGGGGCAATGCTATGGTCCAGCTGTGTGACCTCTGATTACCCGGCTCTCAGAGCATCCGTTATCTCCTGGGTCAAATGGGACCAATAATCCCTACAGTGTAAGTTACTGTGAGGATTTGCCAGGACATATGAGGATGGACACTTGAGATGTGACAAGAGGGACATGGGACAAAGGTCCACCCCAGTTCCTGAGGCCCAAGGTCAAGCCCTGAGCAACGCCCTCTGCTAAGCCCTCCCCAAAGAGGAGCTGGGGGGAAGAGCGAGCCCACGAGCCGCCAGCCTGGCTGGCCTTATGCTGACGGAAGCGCACTTCCTCAGCTGACTTCCCACTACTCGCCTCATGCAATTGCCTTGTTTGCTTCCGACCTGCACCCTACCTGGCAGATCTCATGTTCCAGCCTATTTACTCTGGACTCTGGCAAGACTCTTGCTTTTCAAACTGGGTGACTTTCTCCACCTAGTTGCCTACCCTTAGATTTGGGTCATCTGAACTTTTCGGCCCTCTGGTGGGGGGTCTGCAGCATCACCTGGCCTCACAGGAGCTCAGAGGAACAGGTGGTCACCTTGGTCCTCAGTGCCCTGCCCCCAGGATCTGAGGCCCAATCCATCATCTGACAGATTCAGAAGATACTTCTGCACACATTTAGTAAAGGCCCAACCCTGGGGGGCGCCCACCCAGTGCCACTTCGTGTCCATGCCTGCCACCTACAAGGCACTCGGGCAATGTGTGCTATAAATGGACATGACCAAGCATTGGGCATCATGGGTGAGCCTTGAACAGAAACCCAGGAAGAAGAAGGCTTTCCTTCTCGCTCACGAGGTATCTTCACATTCCCAGGACTGGAAGGAGAAGAAGGGTAGAAGTGCCTCATGGGCCTCCAAGGAAGGGTGTAGAACAAGGACCCGTGGGAAGTAGATTTGGCTCCTACGAGGCAAAACCTTCTGATACTTTTGGAAGAGAATCATTAGCATTTCCTGAATACCTTCTACAGGCCAGGCAATGTGCTGGGTGCTCCCACGTGCTCCCTCATTACAGCTTCCCCGGGGAGGGATGGCCTGCCTCACGAATGGTCAAAAGCACGGCCCAGACTGCTGAGTTTATACCCAGGCTCCACCGCTTACTGGTGTGTCACCTTGGGCAAGCTATGCAACTCTCTGAGCCTCAGCTTACTCATCTGTAAAATGAGATGATAGTCCCTACTTCATAGGGCTGTTGGAAGATCAACTTAATACATCTCAAGCAACTAGAACACAGTAAGTGCTCAATAATGTTAGCTTTCAGAGGATGAGGAGGGACTTCCCTGGTGGTGCAGTGGTTAAGAATCCACCTGCCAGTGCAGGGGACACGGGTTCGAGCCCTGGTCCGGGAAGATCCCACATGCTGCGGAGCCGCTAAGCCCATGCACCACAACTACTGAGCCTGCGCTCTAGAGCCACGAGCCACAACTACTGAGCCCACGTGCCACAACTACTGAAGCCTGCGTACCTAGAGCCCGTGCTCTGCAACAAGAGAAGCCACAGCAATGAGAAGCCCGCGCACCACAACGAAGAGTAGCCCCCGCTCGCCACAACTAGAGAAAGCCTGCGTGCAGCAACAAGACCCAACGCAGCCAAAAATTAATTAGTTTTTAAAGCAAAGTATTATTAACAATGTTTTTTAAAAAAAGAAGATGGGGAGGAGGGGGAGGAAGAGGTAGCTGGGGCTAGATAACTAGCCAGGGGAGATTCTGTCTGTGGACACGAGGAAGGCATAGGTAGGATGCTGACTGAATGACCTCAAGTTCCTTCCAGGAATAAGATTCTGTGATTCATTTAATCTCCCTGGGTTTCAGTTTTCCCAGCAATAAAATAGGCACTATCATTCTTGGACAAATGTTGCTTTATTCTGTGCAACGTTCTCAACCTGAGGAAGAGAAGGTGTGCCCTAGGACCACTGCTTCCACTATCCGCACAGGCAGCGGTGGCCTTCAGAAGGCCTCAGGAGTCCTGGACCCTGATCCAACCTCTCAATCCCTAACTCTTGTTTTTGGCTAGTTACTGAAATTCTGAGAGTCTGGAATGATAATTCCTACCTGCCCCATCTACGTCACAGGTTTGTGGCCCTGTGAGATCCTTGGGGGAGAAGAAATCACCAAGACATCACAAGTCCCTGCATATGTGATCCCCACCAGGAAGGGGCACTGGCAGCCTCAGCTCAAGGGCCAGTTGTGCTGATGGAGGTCTGAGGTGGGGTGTGGGCCCGGTGACAAGCTCCACCCACGACCTCCGCCAGGAAATGACTCCATGGGGGCCTTCTGCCCCCGCAAACCTACTCTAGCTCTCTCTACTCCCGAAAAAGTCTTTGCTGCCTCTAGAAAGAGAGATGCCCAAACTCCCCCCGTCACCACCCTTGCTGGGGACGGTTTTCTGCTGTGATCTTATGAACCACACTAGGCCAGGGAGATGCTGTAAAGATCAGTAATAACCACACCGTAACAGCAGGGTGCCTTCAGATTTCTTCCAGGCTCCACGATGCTTCTGAGAGTCCAAGACCCCAGGGAGATCCCCCGATACTCTGGACAGCCACGCAGAGCAGCCTGGACCGGGGCCCTGGGGGTACAGTGAGCACACTGACCCTGGCTGGTCTGGGCAGGGTGAGGCCGAGGACCTCGCGGGGTCCCGTGTCACCTGAGCTCCATCATGCTCAAACTTTTCGGCTCACGAGAGTCTTGTGAAGGCTTCACGTGGCTGCCTCCTCTGGCCTCCACCCCAGGCCCTCGCCTGGATGGCCTCCATGTTGGAAAAGACTGGCACACGGTCAGGTACCGCTGCAGGAGCTCTGTTGGGGGTGATCTTTAATCGTTCCCCCAGTGTTGCCAGTGTGCTCTTACTCAGGGGTCAAAGGAATCAGGCCAAGGGAAGACAAGCCCCGGAGCGTCAAGAGCCCATTGCTCCCTTCCATGCCTGGCCTCCTTGCCTACAGGACGGGGAAGAGAAGTAGTGAGGGAGCCAGAGGGGAGTCTAGGAAATTAGGGGAGAATCAGTACATATTTCACATACATGTGCATGTGTGCGCACACATGGATGCATCCACACACGCACACAGAAATTTTACCACCAGAGTGTGAAATCAGACCGCCTGGGTATAAATTCCAACTCTGCTTCTTACTAACTGTGAGACTTTGGGCCAATGAATCACGTGCTCTGAATCTCAGCCTCCTCATCTGTAAAATGGGTGTAATAATAGTATCTTAAAGTTACTGAGAGGATGAACTAAGATCATATATGGAAAGCACTGTGCATCACACTTGGTACGTAATAAGCAGTCGAAAATTATTAGCTGTTATTATTGTCATTGGTGGTGGCGTTGTGAACTAACTTGTCCACTTAACAAGTATATACTGAGTACCTACTATGTGTCAGCCACGTGCTAGAGACAAAAACCCGAGGCTGTATCCCTGCCCCCAAGGAGTGCACAGCCTGCTGCCTTAAAGAATCAAGATCATTCTCCTTAGTTCTAATCGGATCTTGTTTGGACGCCGAGATGGGACCAAATGATTTGTAGAAGTCTCTCTTTACCAGCCTCTCACTCCTGTGGGAGGGCCACGAAGCCCAGTGAAAAGGATGCCCCAGCTCTGCTCCCCACCTTATAACCTGGACAAGTGACTTAAGCTCCCTGAACCTCAGGGCCCTCCTCTGTCTGCGGTTTGGACTGAACTCACTCTAGACTTCTCTGATGATTTCAAAATATGCCCCTGCTGCCTCCCAATAAGGCCTTCCCACCCTCTCACCGACCTTGCCAGGGATGGTATTCTGTAACATCTTAGGAACTGAACAGGGCTGGGAGAGACTCTGTAAAGATGAAAACGTAATCGTACTTCTAACAATAGCAACTGCAACCATTTAACAAGCACTTAGAGCACCTGCTGAGACTTACAGAGGTGGGCACGTCGCTCCTCAGCCCCTGGCCAACACCACACGATGGGACTGGAAGACCTGGGATTGGATTCCCATGCAGTCTGATCCAGGAGTGGCCACCACCACCCCACACAGCCTCTGGGGGAAGTACAGGCCCTGCTCAGGCCACCCGACAGGCAGAGAGAAGCAGAGAGCTGTCCCCAAAAGATGACAGCAGCACTTCATCCCTAAACCCAGCCTCCCCACTCAGGGGCCCTGCCAGGCTGGACAGCAGAAAGGGCCTCGGCTGCCCCGGCGCCTGCGATGTGTCCATCCCCCTCGGCTTCTTAAACTTCTCCTTCTTATGAAGTGCGCTTTGTAGCCAGCCTCTCACGTACACACTGTAACCTCCTCTGGGCTATTGACTTCTCATCTTATTAAATCCGCAGCTTTAAGTCTGGCCCTTAAACTCCAATTCTAGGTATGTGTTTTCTCCACAGCCACTCTCCCTGTCCTGGGGGGTCACACCCCTCCCTGCTCCCTCCTCCGGGGAACCTCTACTCCACGTGATTATATCACTGAATCGGGAACCCATGATGTCGAGTTTATCGTAGGCCCCAGATTGTAGAGAGAGGAACCTGAGGCAGCGAAAAGTAGCCTGGATTTCCCGTTTCCAAGCCAGTTCTCCCGCACGGGTCCACAGCATACCTCCTCCCCACCCAAAATGCCCCCCGAGACTGTGCACACCCAGCTTCCCTTTCAGCCTCTCCATGGCCAAAACATCCCCCCAGCACCCCAAAAAGAGATAACCACTGACACCTGGTTTTCTCTGCTTCCTCTGAGCAAACTGCTCCCTGAGAAAAGCAGAAGGAATGAGAAGGCAAGAGGGGGGCTTCAGGTGAGGGGCGGGGCTAACCCCAGGTGAGGGGCGGGGCTAACCCTGCAGGTGGGGCGGGGCTAACCCCCAGGTGGGGGGCAGGGCTAACCCCCAGGTTGGGGGCAGGGCTAACCCTCAGGTGAGGGGCAGGCCAGTCTCAAACCCAGGACTCAGTAACAAAGGGAGGCCTACCAGCCTCTGGACCCTCGCTCCTTCCAGCATCCTGGGGAACAGGCAGGTCCAGCACTGAGTGGGGGGCCATGGCGGGGAGGAGAGAGTCACAGAGATCAATGCCCAGTGTGACGGAGGAACTCGGGAACCCTCACTCCCAGCGGCTGAAGGCCCACCCAGCCTTCCTCTCCCCTCCTCACCCACCGTGTTCTACAAACTTATCTCTGCAACAAACACTTACTAAACACGAGTTGAGGCCACTTAAATAAGACAAATATTTATTTAGCAGCCGCTCTGTGCAAGGCAGGTCCCCTGGAGGTGACAGGCACACTAAGTGCTGGGCACAAGGGGGCCAGGAGGAGAGGACAGAGCGGGCTCCTAGGAGGCTGGGGAGTGAGATCCAGACATCAGAACCGCCTGGTACCAGCCCTGTGGGCAGCCCATGCCCCTAGGCACGCGCCCTTGCACAGACTGGTGGGCTGCTGTCCAGGACCCCACGGCCACCCAGGACGACGCCCCATCGCCCTGCTCACAGCACGTCTGGGAACACACTTCCCAGCCTCCCTCAGACCCCCAACCCCACCCTGGCCCCCGTGTTCCCGAAAGCGTTGTTGCCATCCTCCAGACCGAGACTAGAAATCTCTGGAAATCTCGAAGTTTCCTCCGACACTTCCTGCTCCCTCATCTGCGAGCCCAATCTGTCAGCACATTCTGCTGCTCCGTGGAAGTGTCGCTCAAGTGCACCACCGTGCCGTCACCACCCTCCAGGCCCGCACCCCCCTTCAGGCACCGCTCTCCTCTGCCCAAGGATCCCGAACCCCTTTTCCTTGGCTCTCAAGGTCCTGCAGCCTCGAGTTAGCTCTGCCCCAGCCCTGCCCCGCTTCCTCCCCGAAGACAGGACCCTGCCTCACCTGCCCCGTCCCTCTGCCCATCACCCAATCCCTGGGACACCCCCTGTCCCCACTTGACCTATGCAGCCCCTCCTCGCCGGGAAGTCCTTCCTCCCATCCCTGAGCTCCAGCCCTGTCTGAACACCTGCTCATCCGGAGGCCACTGCGAGTCCACACCCATGCCGCACGTGCCAGCCGTGCCCTCCTGTGCTCTCCACTGCTCATAACCCTGCTGAAGGAGGCCCTGCCTCCCCGAGGTGCTGGTAACCACACCCCCATCCCTGCTGGGCTGCATGGAGATGACAGAGGTGCTCAGCTGTTTAAAGAAAGCCTGGGACGTATCTTTTTATAAAGAGCCTCTCCTTCCCTTTTTCAGGCCCAAGTCCAGGGGAAGGAAGTAGGGTTCTGGAGCCCTCCCTGGTCTGTGACATGGCACGGAGTGGGCTACACCTACACCACAGGGCCCCCTGTGAACCCCCTTCCTCACCTGTAAAAATGGAGATGATCACGTCTAACTCACAGGGTCTCGGGGGTGACTGAGTGAAATGAGCAGATTTTGCAGGCGGTATAACATTAAATTGATTCTCTCCTTCCTTCCCATCATTTACCTCAGCTGGTACTGTGGTTTAAAATGTTTTTTTCATATTGGAGTTGCTACCTGTAAGGCATACCCTATTTTCTGTAACCAAATATTTTTATCAAGTACCAACTATTTCTTAGTTCCTACTATGAGCGGGGGCCGATGTATGGGGTGCTGAAGGACAGGGCTTGCTCCACGGGAGCCAAGGATGTGAAAAGGCACCAGGCAAAGGCCTTGCTCCTCAGGGGACCTGCCGTCCAGGTGGGGAGACAAACAGGGACAGGTAATTCTCCAGAGCAGGTAGGAGCTGGGAGCTAAACCACAGAGGCAGTGTGGGAGGAGCCACCAGGGATGCTCCCCGGACACCTCCACATTCCCATTCCGCTCCCATTCATGCCCACAACAACCCTTTCAGGCAGGTGAGATTACCCCCATTTTACAGGTGAGGCAAGTGAGAGGTTAAGCAATTTGTTCAAAGTCACTCAGGGAGTAACACCAGAATAGGAACCCCAGGTCTACCCAGCACTTAGCAGCTGAAGCTGCCTCCACTTCCTGCTGGGACGGAAGGCCAACATGGGGGCGGGGGGGGGTCCTTCCCAGCCTGCACCTTGCGTGGCTCCAGCTGCACCTTGAAGGCTGGGAAAGGTGTAGTCGGGCAGAAAAGAGAAGGAAAGGAAAAGGCGAGGCATAGAGTGTCTGGGGTGAGGGGGGCAGAGGGTCACGTCCAGAGGCATAGTCAGGGCCAGCATGTGGACGTCATAAACTCCAGGCCACAGTCTGGGAACTCTCTCCAGAAACCCGGGGCCGCCGACGCTCTGGAGACCTGGTCACATGTTACAAATACCATCCTTTGCAGGAAGGCAGGTGTGGCAGCCGGGTGCCTGCAGGCTGCCCAGGGAGAAGGGTGTGTTACCATAACCCAGGGGTGAGCCACTGGAGCCCCAAATGGGACAGTGGCCGGGGGGAAAGGTCAGGCTGGGCACCAGTGGGATGGGGGGAGCCGTGGGTTCCAAGGTGACCAGGCCACGTGCCTGGGAGAACCTGGAACTCTCTGCAGGAGGGGGTCAAGAGGAAGCGATGCGCTGGGGTGAGGGGGGCACGGCACCGGAGCAGCCAGTCTACGGGCAGGGAGAATGCAGAACCAAGGACCAGCCAGCCCCCAGAGTGGGGAGAGGTGCTGAGCTGACACTGGAGAACGTGAGGGCTCAAGCACAGGATATGGAGAGGAAGGGCTGAACAGCTGAGACTTTAAAAAGCAACAAGTAGTAGCACAAGAGGCCTGGGCTGGGAGCCCAGAGGCCTCAGGTGTGGCTGCAGAGCCTTGGACAAGTCACTTAACCTCTGTGAGCGTCAGTTTCCGGGGGATCAATAACAGCTCCCCGCAGGGCAGTGGTACAGACAAAATGCTTGTCTGGTTCAGATCAAGTGAAGTAAATTTTTCTAAAAAGCATTTGGAAAACTGCAGAACTCAATCCCCACATAAGGGATCCGTACTATGCAGAAGCAACAAGAGATGTTTTCTTCCCACACATATTCCCTGCCACTACCCACTCGCACCAGCCACATGGCCAACGGCTTCCTACTCGCTGTTCCTCCTGTTTTCCGCACAGCTTTTCCCCGTCACCCAGGACAGGTCATCCTGCCCTTCCTCCTTCCTTCCTTCCTTCCATCTCGGTCGGGCTGAGACCCACACCGGGGGCAGCTGAGGCCCACTGTCCAGGAGGCCTTGCACCCCAGCAGCTGGGACCTTCTCCCTGGAGCTTCCACTTCTCCCTCACCATGCAAAGTTCCCTTTCCATCCTCAGGGAAATCCACACTGGACAGCCAGACCAAGCAGCAGACCCAGTCTCTAGGAAGAACTCTGAGTGCTGGGGAAAATGCTAGCCAACGATCAAGACACCTAGGGAGGTGGGGTGACAGGGAAAACAGAAAACCAGAAGCTCCTTTCAACCCCCCTCCACAAACAAACCCAGACACTGTAATGTGTGCATATGAGATTAACTCTCCAAAGGGTCGTGACCTTGAGGAACACATCTAGCCAGCTAGGAACATAATAAACCTGATTAATGAAGAGGCATGGGCTGCAGCTTCAGCAAATACGAGCCTGATGATGGCCAGCGGAGTTCCCGGGGCTTCCTTTCCGGGTGGGACCGGAGCACAGCTGACCTCTCCCCGGCCCTCGCCCCATCCCATGAGCACAGACACTCAGGGAGCAAACAGGACCAAATTTCTCTCTCAGGTGCCCACTGCCAACCCAGGCATCCTCTATCCCAGGGGATACCACGCCTGCCGTTGGCAGGTGCTCCTGGAAGCATCCCTGTCACCCAGGGAGCTTAGGTGAAGGTAGTTCTCTTCGTTCCTGGCAGGGCTCCGGGCTCTTGGCCAGTCCTGGGACCTCTCGGTCTGGTCTTGACTAGCACCCACTGCCTGGCACAGGGGCCCAGCCAAGCCCAGAGGGCCCCTCCTCTTTCCAGACAACCCGGGCCCTTGGGAGACATGCCCAGGAGAGCCACTGGAGGGAGGCAGGGAGGTGGCACCTTGTGGCATCACCAGACAACAGCACCAGGAGGAAGATGGCAGCATAAAGTAGAGATGCCAAGAGCTGTGCAGCCAGAGGTCCGGCGGGAGGGAAGCTCGGCCGCATTGCCCCGCCACTGCCAGGCCGGCGGCCCAGAAGGCCCAGGTCCTCCCCTGCCGCGACCTCCCCAGCCCAAAGGCCAACTCTCCCCGGGCTCCAACTCCTCCCCTCTCACTTTCCTCAGCTCAAGGGAGCCAGAGACAGAGACACAGGTGCTCTCGCAGCCCCAAAACCCCTGTCCCAGCTGTTGCAAGCTGGCCACCAACCCTGGCCAGGTCTGAGCCTCTCACCGCTCTGCCAGTCCTCACTGGGGAGGATCTCAGGCAGCTCCCCTCCCCCTCTCCTCGCCAGCCCCCTCCTGCATCATACGCCCAAATGCAGGTCTCTAGAGTTTCTCCCTCACTTCCCACTCGGGTGAACTAGGGTGGGATGGGTAGGAGCCTCATTAGTCCAGGGAGAGAGGGTCATTTCTCATAGGACGCTATTCCCCCGAAGCGAGACGGCGTGTAGGGTGGGGAGGTGGTGACAGGAGTCCACGGAAGGGGCCGGGGGCAGTCGAGGCAGATGGCAGTGAGGAAAGGCGGAGGGGGCTTCGTGGGCTCCGGGCTGGGATGGGGCACTGGAGCCGGGGACCGAGGCGACCGAAGAAGCGGAGGGTGACGAGGTGTGAGGAGAAGCGCGGGGTGGGGAAGGGGCCGTCATCCCTGCAGGGGGCAGAGGCAGAGCTGGGAGTTGTACAGGGGCAGGGGGAGGACCAGAGCGGGAGGACGGCGAGCCCGAAGAAGGGATGCGGAGGGAGGGAGATGGGGATGGAGACTGGAGGAACTACGGGCGCAGAGCGATGGGGGTTCGGAGCCTGATCGGGAGACGCAGGGACCGGAGTGCAGGGGACAGGCTGGCTGAAGGCGGGAGAGGGAGGGAAGGGCGCAGGGAAGGGGGGGGGGGGCGGGGGCAGGGGAAGGGTGCGGGGCCGCGGCCCCGGAGGGCAGGAGAGGCAGAGACGTCAGAAGTAGGGGATCCGGGCGCGCGCGGAGCTCCGCGCGGATGGGACGCGGGGGGCGCAGGGGCAGCGCAGGTGCGGGCCTGGGGCGCCGCGGCGGGCCCTGCCCTTACCTGGGCGGCTCCGCACTCCGGGGGCTGAGCTGGGGCTGGGCGCTGCTCCGCTGACGGCCGGGCTGTTGTTTCCCTTTTTTTTCTTCTTCCGCAGCAGCCGCGGCGGCTCCAGCGCGATCCGCTGGCAGCTGAAGGCAGAGTCTGTGGCCGGCTGCGAGCGAGCGTGGAGCCGGCAGCGCGGGAGGAGCGCGGTCGAGGCGCGGGGCGCCGCCCGGCGGGCAGCGCGGGAACTGCGACGGCCCGCGCACGCCAGCCGCGGGGGCGCCCCTTCGGGGCCCGCGCGCCGGGCCGCCGGGCCGCCCGCCCGCCCGCCGCGTCTCCCGGCGCGCCCGGGGCCCGTGTGCTGGAGGAGGGCAGCGGTGGCGGGGCCGAGCGGCCAGGGGCAAACTTGCCGCCGCCCCGGGGATGGACCGAGGCCGAGTGGGAGGCGCGGGGCCGGGGACGTGGCTCCGGGCAGGGGCGCGAGGGGCGCGCGCGACAGAACAGCCGCGGGACGAGGTGTGGGCGCTGCGTTTGATCGACCTCTGGGGGACCTGGGCGCAGCCCGCATCCTGCACCGCCCTGCGCAAAGGGGCGCCCACCCCGGCACTGAGGAGTTCGAGCCCGGCCTGCTTCGGCGGGCAAAGGACGCCTCCTGGTGGGGCTTTCGGGAACAGCTCGAGGGACGAGCGAGCTGGTTACTGGAGACTGTGGCCTCAGTGGTGGCGAGAATGGAGAGCGCGAGGTCTCAGGGAGAGAAAAGACTAAATTGTTCCAGGAGTTTGGAGAGAGACGGCTTGTATTTAGTAGTTCCAGGGCACTATTTTATGAATACAAACATCTTTGGAGGAGCCGTCATCCTCATGTCACGGA
Source organism: Aethalodelphis obliquidens (assembly GCF_003676395.1). Lineage (NCBI taxonomy): Eukaryota > Metazoa > Chordata > Mammalia > Artiodactyla > Delphinidae > Aethalodelphis > Aethalodelphis obliquidens. The sequence goes on from NW_020837990.1 coordinate 4,161,147, forward strand.
TGAGAACCCCGAGGCTCGGAGAGACCAAGGGACCAGCCCAGGAGCCCAGGGCTCCACGTGAACAGCGCAGCGAATGGCAGCACCGGGAGGGCAACCAAGCTTTCTGACACGCGGTCGTGGCTCATTTTACTGTGTCACAGCTGTCCTCAGGAGGAGCTGGGGAATCGGGGATCTTGAGGAGGGCGGTCCAGGGATACGTGACCTCCTCAGACGTGAGTTCCTCCTTTCCCACCCGCACGGTCTCTGTCTGGGGCAAACAACGAACTGATCACAGAGCCCTCCCATCGTCAACGTCTTGGGCCGCCTCACGCAACTCTCTGCCTACCCACAACCTAGTCAAATTCTCAGTGAAGTGTTTGTTCCCAGACGCCCTTGTTTTGGTCTTGGGCATGAAAGGCTGACATCTGGACTAGAGAATATTCGATGACGCTGCGTTCCCCAGGGAGAGCTAACCACCCTGCTCTTCCCACTTCTCTGCCACCCAGGCTGCAGGCAGAACGTGGGTCACAAGAGTGCTGGCTTTCCATGCCCACCTCCACGCAATGGGCTTGGCGAAAGCTCACCAGGGAAAACACCACGTACCCCTACTGGGTGCCAGGACTACACCACTCACACAAGCAACCCTCACATCAACTCTGCAAGGGAGGTGTGAAGGCGACACGAACCTCATTTCACAGATAAGGATCTCCCTTAAGGCAGCCACACCCTGGGGTGAACAGGCTGCACAGAACTATCTAATTCCAGCTCTGTTTCCTCACACGGGGCCTCATTTGCAAAGAGGCCAGACAGCAGCGTGGACCAAGCAGACTGGAGGAGTGAGGGGCATCCCTGGGACCCCAGGCAAGCTACTTCACGTCTCTCCCCTTCAGCGTTCGCATCCTTAGATGTGAGGGAAGCAGACTGAATAACCTCTGAAGTTACTTCCAACTCTGAAATGCCAAGCCTGCGTCCTGGGCCCTTTTTCCCGGAAAGATGCAAGATCAGCGAGACCACAGAGGCTTAAGTGTTTGGAAAGAAAAATACCATCTATGTGAAACGCTTCATCTTATTCCTTTGCCTCCTGATAACCTGGGGAGGGGGGGCGGGGTGGGAAGGAGCTGTCGGCGAGATCAGAGGGATTGCAGACAGGTCTGGAGGTAGACTCAGCTGTGGCCTAACGAGGACCCCAGTTTCTCCCCTTGTTGCCAGGATGATTCTTTCATTCCCTTCCTTAAGGCCTCTGACCCTAGAAGCAAGGGGCCCACGAGCAGTCAGATGGTGGGCAGCAGTGGCAGAGAAGCCTGCCTCCAGCCCCACCCTGGTTGTCCCCCATCCACCTTGCTGTCTCTTCCTTCTGCTACTATAACCCCGGAGTTCTTCTGAGTGATCACTGCTTGCTGTCCGCTTTCTTTACTCCTGAAAGGCAGTGCCATTTGTCAATCAAAACTTAATTCCAGGCAAGCTAAGTTCCCAGCTCGACTAGGGGTGGGGTTGGGGTCAGGGAGGTTGGTCCAGATAAATTTTGGATCCCACAGCAGGGCTGGGTCGGAGGGGAATGAGGCCGGCCCAGCTGAACTACCTCGGAGGCTGCAGTCTTGAATGAAATAGCAGAAGGGTTGGAAATGGGGGTCCCTCCCCGAGAACCTCTCATCTGAAGCTCCCACCACAGCCAGCTGCTGGGCTGGGCTAGACAGACAGTGTCCCGGGTGCTAGGGCATCATGGTTAAATCTAGTGGGTTCGAGCTCTTTGGTGGCTGGAGCCCACAGGAAGGAGTTTGTTCTCCTGGATTTATGTTAGCGTCTTCCTTCTTTGTATTTGCTTCAGGTGTATCCTTGAAGAATGCTTGATCTTAAATTTACCAACCTGTCTTTTCCAAAGGTCCGTTTGAAGGTTCATCACAAGTTCATAATGAACCCATGGCATAAGTAGGGCCAACTCGGGCACACAGTGCCTGGGTGATTTGTCCTCACTTGCTTAGGGGCACATGCCATCCTCATGTCACTGTCTCTTAGAAACTACTGCAACAGTCTTCTAACTGACCTCTCTGCCTTTAGAATGGCTCCCTGCCGTTTAAGCTACTTCACACTCTGGCTTAAAACCCTTGCACGACCCCAGATGGCCCCTAAGGTAAAACCGAGTTCCAAACTGCCTAGCACAGTCTGAAAGCTCTGCTCACTTCTCCTGTCTCACCCGTCTTCCACCACTGCCCCTCTCACACTCCATCAATACCAAACGCTTACAGTTAGTCCTCTGGTCCTCCTAGTTTATGCCTCTTTGCACTCCCACCCCGCAACCCTCACACACAGATAGACAAGGTAATATTTACCTTTCCCAACTCAGTTTAGAATCTCTTCCTCCTGGAAGTTTCTCCTGACCTGCCATCTGGTCCCTTCCCTACAGAATTAATCACTCTCTTCTCTAGACTTTGCTGGCACTTATTAGAGCTCATGGCTACTCACTTGTTTCATGTCTGCTTTCACTAAGAGACTATGAATTTGGTCTCCTGGATTTATTTTTCTCTTCTTCTTTGTATTTGCCTCAGGTATATCCACAAAGAATACTTGATCTTAAGTTTACCTACCATCTCTTTTCGAAAGATCCCTTTGAAGGCTCATCACAAGTTCATGGTGACATGTTGCTGTATTAACGGCACAATGCCTGGGATGGTACAGGCGAGTAAATGTGTTCAGTGAATGAACGGCCATGCAGTAAGAGTTAGTGGGTCTACAAGTCTGGCAAATCAAGTTGGCTTCTGTGGTTGGACCAAACGAGTCAGATGAAATGACCTAACTGGCAATATGAAGCGTTGGTCCCCGCTACATTGAAGCCTTTACAAACCTAAGCTAAAGTTGGGGTTCACGTTTGAGGGAATGAAGTTGAAGGAAGCAAGAGCCTGATTGAATAGCCTTCTTGCCACACAGTATTAAAATGCAGCAATCCTGCCAGAGTACTACCGCACTCAAACTCCGGATTAAATGAAAATGATTCTCTGTGTTCTTCTTGCCACCTGTTTGGGGATGAATGGTTCCTTCGTAAAGGATGATGTCTAACAGAACCAGTTTAGGAGCAGAATTGAAATTAGAAAGAGAACTGTTCTTTGACTTTGATTTTTACTCATGCCTTGAAGGATGAGACAAGCCGTGGTTTTGCCTAATGACATTGTGGCCAAGTGTTGGCAAAGAGCAAATATACACGCATGTGAGTTTAGACTTCTGTAGCCTCCGAGCCTCCTAGCAGCAGGTCGCTCAGCCTAGCTGGCTGCAAAGACTCCATCTGATGCTAAAAAGCCCCACCTCCACTTGACAACTACATAATCACGCACTTCCCTTCCCCCAATGCCTCTTGTCTCCATTTTACGAGTCTAGGCATAAAGAATACTGCTCACATTGAAATTAAAATGAAAACTTGGATCATCCCCGATCAGAATACAACCTGCAGCCCTGCTCGCACCCCCAATGGGAGAACCTAACTCATCCCACCATGTATCTTGGTTTCCATTTACCACCCAGCAGAGGAGATAAGCCGCCGTGGCAATTACTTCTTCAAGAAATTGTTGGTGCCTATTATGTGCAGGCACTGGAGACAAAATAGAAGACAAGAAAACAGACAAATCCAGGGCTTCCCTGGTGGCACAGCGGTTAAGAATCCGCCTGCCAGTGCAGGGGACATGGGTTCCCCTGGATAAGGAATTCCCGGATCCCTGTTCCAGGAAGATCCCACATGCCCGGAGCAACTAAGCCCAGATGCCACAAGTACTGAGCCTGCGCTCTAGAGCCCACACGCCACAACTACTGAAGCCTGCGCGCCTGGAGCCTGTGCTCCGCAACAAGAGAAGCCACCGCAATGAGAAGCCCGTGCACCACAACGAAGAGTAGCCCCCGCTCGCCGCAACTAGAGAAAGCCACGCGCAGCAACGAAGCCCCAACACAGCCCAAAATAAATAAAAGAAATACATTTACTTAAAAAAAGAAAGAGAGACAAATCCAGCGCTTGGCCTCTAGGAGTTCACAGTCAAGTGAAAGATATGGGAGAGGTAGACATTCTCCTTCTAACAGCTGTGGTCCATTCTGACATCACGTATCTTCTGTATGGTATTTCACATACAGTTAATTCAGTTACATAGTCATAGTCTAGGTTGGCTGACTGGGTGTAGGTGGGGAGCAGACTGCAGGGGCGTGTGATTCATGGCAATTCCAGAGTTGGGACTGAAGGCCTTCAGCACACACTGGCTCGGGTCCACACCCAGAATTCTCAGCCTGGATCTTCTACGGACCTACGCTGTGGCTGGAGGCTGCACCTTGGTGGGAAAGAGGGACTGGATTCACCTGCACTAGTATGGGCTCTGCCCAAGTTTGAAATACTAGAAGAGATGCCTACCTGCTAGCTGCAATTGCAACAAAAGTATTGTATTGGGTATTGCATAGTATAACAATCATTTCCATTCTTGTTCTTCCAGATTCCAGGCAAAAGTCTTAATTTAAAAGGTTCTAGTTATCTTAATTTGGAAAAGACTAAAGGAAGATGTTGCAGCTGTCTTCAAATACTTAAGAGCTTTCCTACGTTGCTCCATAACCAGGACCAATGGACAGAAGTTACAGGCTGATTTTAGCTCAAATAAGAAAGAATTTATGAGTTGCCTCAGGCGATAATGAGCTCCCCAGCATTGGAAGTATACAAGCAGATGGATGGCCATCTGCTAGGATTGCTGTAGAAGGTATTCCAACATTGGATTAGGAGGTTGAATGAGCTACCTTCCATCTCTAAATTCTTGGGTTCTTAGCCTGTCTCCTTGGCCCAAGGCTAAAAGGAAATTTCAATCTCTGAAGACATGTAATACTTATTGTTGAAAGTAAAAACATGCCGTATGTATTTGGGCCTTCTTAGATGCATGGGCACTTTTCTTTAAATGCAGTGAAGACATTGAATACTAGAAAATGCAGTAATTACTTAAATGCTCTCTTGACAAAAGTGATATTATTGACACACTCAAGTGTTACTAGGTAAACAGCATTAACGACCTTGTTCGAAAAAGGGAATCTATTTACATGAAAGGAAGATAGTTCCAAAATAAGGCCAATCTGAATAGATGAACGTCGTGCTTGTTTTTTAAATGACTTCTTATAACACACACACATGCATACAGATGCAGGAATGGAAACAGTGAGTGGAGCAAAAGGAAAAAGTATCTCAATATATCTACTGCTTTTACAGCTCCGAATCAGACTGTAGCTCCTGCTAGCGGAAGGATGGTTCTCTTCACGCATTTTCAAGCACTTGGGTGAAGCTTGGCACACACAATAATACCTTGTTCTTCAGCATACAAATTGACCCCAAGTCACCCTTCCCCCAGTCTGACGGATGCACTGCTTTTTAAATGCTAATGAATTAGGCCCACTGTAGAGGTGATTATGATTGACTTAAACATTTGGTGGGGAAAGAGGAATAAAGAAAGTAAATAGAAAAAAAAAAAACCCATCACAACAAGAAGAAAGAAGTAGATGCAAGCAAAATTGCCTACACAGAAAGACATTTAATAACCAAAACAGGAAGCAAGTCTTCCCTGTCCCAACTCCCAAGGACAAGATTTTTACTTTTCCATAGTGCTCTAGGGATCTGGTTTATGGAGTAGTTGGATAAAGCGGTAGTTGGGGGCAGGTGTGAGAGGTTATTAAATAACAGAAGTTCCTGCTGAGGATGTGTTTTCAATCTTCAGCTGGGTTTGGTGAACAGTTGCTTAGTGGCTACTACTAGGCACCAGGCCCTGTCCCAGAGGTGGGGGACACACATGGTCCCTCACCCCTGTGAGGTCCACAGAGTCAACGCCATTGATTCCAGTCCTCTTCGTAACACTGCTGCCCCTGCACCTTCGTTATTAAAGGCAAAATAAATCTGAATGCAGGAGTAAATACGTTTGGATACATTTCTTACAGGTAAACATATGCAAATGGATAGTAAGAGTTCGCAGGATAAATACTCTTCAATTCTGTCATCAGGTAGGTGCCTAGTCCATCTCATAACAATTAACGTTTGTACAGCACTTCACAGTTTACAAAGTGTTTTCATGGCCACCATCACATGGGTTCCTCATCTCAGCACTTGTGACAATGTTATCTTCATTTCAATGTTAGGAATTAACCTGTTCAGTAGTAAATCATGAGCCCCCAAGTTGTATTTTCTGATTTTAAACCAGAAAATTCCCCTTCTATTATGGTTATATATATATATATATATATATTTTTTTTTTTTTTTTTGTTTTTTTTTTTTTGCGGTACGCGGGCCTCTCACTGTTGTGGACTCTCCCGTTGCGGAGCACAGGCTCCAGACGCGCAGGCTCAGAGGCCACGGCTCACGGGCCCAGCCGCTTCGCGGCATGTGGGATCTTCCCGGACCGGGGCACGAACCCGTGTCCGCTGCATTGGCAGGCGGACTCTCAACCACTGCGCCACCAGGGAAGCCCTATTATGGTTCTATTTTAACTCTGCCCTCCTCATGTAATACATATAGAACCTGTGGTATAGAGGGTGTAACTGACAAAGCTATGCCACTTCTTGGTTAGGTGAGCTACAGTCCAGACTTAAACTCCTTAAACTTCCAGGCTTTCTCCTTGTTAATGGAGCCAAGCCACCAATTTTGCCCTGGGCCAAGTGAAAAGATCAAAATGTTCTTTGTGGAATGAAAAACGAGGTGAAACCAAAATACCTGGAAAATTCAACCTATCACTTGAAATAAGCGCAAAAGTTAAATGTTACTTTAAAATCAATCTTACTTTTTAAAGTGAGTTCCCAGTGTATTTTATTTCTGTCTCTTATTTTGCGCCTTGTTTTATATACATCTCCCCCAGGGGCAGGGTCTAATGTTTATTAATTTAATAGAACATATTTGGAAAACATCCCCTAGGATGATATGCATTGTCCACTATACCTTTTTTTTTTTTTGGTCATCAGGGCTAAAACGCAACTCCCATGTACTCTAGGTTCTTAATCCAGACAGAACTATGTTATTCTTTGTGTTTTACTGACCATATGGTTGCCATTTAATAAATGTTAGATAATAAAAATAGAAGCAGTGCTTCCAAGTGACAATATCTGAACATCTCATTAAGCATCAAGTAAGGTAAATGAGCTGCCGTCACGCATCTGGATCTGCGCGCATCCCTAGGCTGCTACAAAAGACACAGACCAGTTGGCCTCCCGCCGGACGTGCTGGACAGCATCTTTCACTCACCGCCAAGGAGAGAGAAAGAAAAACCAGCCTCTTTTGTTCAGCTCTCTTCCCTAATTATACCTGGGATCCAAATAAAGAAAATACAGCACACATGATCAGAAATAATTGAGAAGTAAATGAAAAGCAAGAGTGGAGGGTTTAATCACATTATCAGTAGCAGGGTCAGAGGGACAGATGGGAGCGTCAAATTATCTACAGTGGCATGAAACGGAGAAAGAGATTCAAAACCAGAGGAGATGATTCAAGAAATTAAGCTTGGTTTCCATGTTAATTCAAAACGGTTTGGGGGCTTAAGGAAGGAGGAAGCGATGATAACTCCAGCAGGGAAACTGCTCATTAACATCCTAGCAAAACAATAACCTCCGATAATAGGAAATATTATGATGTCTCCAGATAACAGAGAGAAATTCAGATTTATTCTCCCATCCGTGGAGTTCAGTTTAATAGAGTATATTCAACACAGCTGAAATAAATATCAACAAGAAGGTTAAAACGTTGATTTGGGGCAATATTTCACACTCCTGACATCTGGAAACAAACCACTTAGAAAAGCAGGCGAGGACACTACTACATATAAAATAGACAGCTAATAAGGTCCTACTGTATAGCACAGGGAACTCTACTCTATACTCTGTAATGACCTGTATGAGGAAAGAATCTAAAAAAAGAGTGGATATATGTATATGTATAACGGATTCCCTTTGCCGTACGCCTGAAACTAACACAACCTTGTAAATCAACATACTCCAATAAAATTTTTAAAAAGGGGCTTCCTTGGCGGCGCAGTGGTTGAGAGTCCGCCTGCAGGGGACACGGGTTCGTGCCCCGGTCCGGGAGGGTCCCGCGTGCCACGGAGCGGCTGGGCCCGTGAGCCGTGGCCGCTGAGCCTGTGCGTCCAGAGCCTGTGCTCCACGGCGGGAGGGGCCGCAGCAGTGAGGGGCCCATGTACCGCAAAAAAAAAAAAAAAAAAAAAAGCAGACAGGGAGATTTAGGTTCTTTTATTCCTCTGAAAGTAACACTGGCTGCTGTTCCAGCTACCCAGCAGGAGGGAATGAGGTAGGGGGTGGGGAGGAGGAAGCAGAGGGAATGAGAGGTGGGAGTGTATGCTCCCTTGGTGCAAAGCTATTGAAGGCAGCTACTACTGGGTTTATTACAGAATTTTATGAAGCAATACAGGAGATTACCCAGACATCTTCAGCTAACACCAGGATTGCACTAGACGTGTAATATGACAAATGGCTTGTAAAAGGTTACCGAATATTCTAGATGATGGAACCTGCATAAACCATGCAGATGATGGAAACTGCATAAAATTATGGGGCACCCAATCCTGTCTAGGATTGGGTGCCCCATAATTTCAGAGCACTTGTCTAACCTTCGCCAAAACAAGGATAAGAAGGCTGAGGTTAGGACAAGAATCGAGGAGACAACTCCTTGTTGCTTTCACACACTTTACCAACTATCTTTCTGTGTATGTCTTTTAATTAGCAAAGAGCGTTGGGATATTAGGAAGGTTTGGGTCAGCTGCCTTATGCTAAATAAGACTCCTGTCAACCCTCTTAGTGTTATTGGATCTTTGGTGGAGAATTAAATGCAAGCTCTCCGGCATCTTGAAGGGAAAAACAAAACTGTTGGCAAATTGACATCATTGACAGTAAACGCATCAGTAGAGCCTATCAAGATTCTTAAACAAAACCAACAAAAGACCATCTTCACCGCTTGTTCCCATAATGTCATTGTCCTGTGCTCCTCAACTTGGTGCTCTAGACTTTGGGGGCTATTGGACCACCAAATCATTAAGGGTAGTAATTGGGTCCTTACTAGGTATTCGGTGCTGTTGAAAGAGCAGGCGATAAATAACAAAAAACTAAGTGCTACCACTTAGGGAGTGCCGACTCTGCACTTTACATGCATTGTTTCATTTCCTCAGTGCAACCCTGTGAGGCAGGTACTATTATTTTCCCCATTTTGCAGGTGATGAAATTGAGCCTTAGTGAAGTTAACTAATGTGCCCAATGTCATGCAAGTTAGTAAGTGGCAAAGCCAAGACTGTCTGACGTCCAAAGTCCGTGTTCCGTATCCACTATGCCACATACACCAGTTAGAGGTCCAAAAACATGGAATGAGTTACTGTGTGAGAGAGTAAGTTCCCCATGACAGGAGATGTTTAAGCATCTCCAGTGTAAGTAGAGGATGGATGAAAGCATTGAATCCCTCGGTGTGGAGCCAGAGTAGGTGATCTCCGAGGTACTTTTCTCTTCCATTTTTTAAAAGGTATAATTCACACGCCATAAAATTCACCCTTCTAAAGTGTACAATTCAATGGTTTTTAGTATATTTGCATTGTTGTATAACTATCACCACTACCTAATCCCAGAACATTTTCCTCACCACAAAAAATTCCAGAATATTTTAACCACTCCATACCCTTAGCAATGTCCCCTCTCCCCAGCCTCTGACAACCAGTAATCTACTTTCAGTCTCTGTGGACTTACTTATTCTAGACATTTCATATAAATGAATCATATAATATATGGTCCTTTGTAACTGGTTTCTTCACTTGGTGTAATGTTTTCAAGTCCATCGTGTTGTAGCATGTGTCAGTACTTCATTTCTTTTTGTGGCTAAAGAACATTCCACTGCACGGATATGCACACTTTGTTTATCCATCCATCAGTTGGCAGACTCAGTACTTTCAACTCTCAGAATTTATGAACACAAGGCTCCTGTCCTTAATCCAGCTGGGACAACTCACATGTACGACTCAACTCAAGTCAGCTCCGGGACTGTATTTGCAGCTTCTTGGTGGACATCCCCAAGCTGATATACTGCTGCCTAAAACTCAACATGGCCAAGTTAAACTAATTCTCCCCTCAAAGTCTATCTCTCCTCCACGATTCCCGACTTCTGTTAAGGGCAATACCAATCTCTTAGGTCCACGAAACAGTCCTTTTTTTATGTGTTTTTGATTTTTTACTTTTTTATTTTATTTTTTGGCCACACTGCACAGCATGCAGGATCTTAGTTCCCTGACTAGCGATTCCCCTGCAGTGGGAGTGTTAACCGCTAGACTGCCAGGGAAGTACCTTTTTTCTTTTCCTTAAAATTGAGGCATAGTTGATTTACAATATCGAGTTAGTTTTAGGTGTATAGCACAGTGATTCAGCCAGATTCTTTTCCCTTACAGGTTATTACAAAATATTGAGTATAGTTCACTGTGCTATATAGTAGGTCCTTGTTGTTTATCTATTTTATGTATAGTAGTGTGTATATGTTAGTCCCAACCTCCTAATTTATTCCTCTCCCTTTCCCTTTCGGTGACCATAAGTTTGCAAAACTGTCATTTTTTTAAGCTCCTCCCTCTCCTATATGTTTAATATTAACTTACATGCCAACATCTGTAAATTCTATCTTAACTATTCCATTTCCCCCCCATTCTGTCACTTAACCAAATTGGAGCTTCCTGTTGGATATTACAGCAGCTTCCACTAGTCTCTCTGCCTCCTAACTCTCCCATTTCTACTCTACACAACTCAGTGTAACTCAGTTGCTGAATTCATCTTTTTTATGTTCAGCTGTGTCCAAACCACTCCCAGAGTCAACCACCTTAAATGACATGCAAAGTTCTGCCCCTTAGCCCAGTGTAAGTAACTGCAGTTTAGTAAGGGAAAAAGGTAGAAAAGTGATATTCATGTATTTGTCTTTGCCATTTGATTGTAAACACTTTTAAAAAGAGTGGGGTGGGGCTTCCCTGGTGGCGCAGTGGTTGAGAGTCCGCCTGCCGATGCAGGGGACGCGGGTTCGTGCCCCGGTCCGGGAGGATCCCCCATGCCACAGAGCAGCTGGGCCCGTGAGCCATGGCCACTGAGCCTGTGCGTCCAGAGCCTGTGCTCTGCAACGGGAGAGGCCACAACAGTGAGAGGCCCGCGTACCACACACACACACACAAAACAGTGGGGTGTCCTTTCCACAGTGGAGTGATAAAGACAGGCTTTGGTGGAAGACAGACCTTGCCTTGAATTCTGGCTGTTCCACTGGGAACATCATCATCACCACTAGCTTCAGTTGCCTCATCTATTAAAAAAGGGGAGAACCACTTAGCTCTCAGGGTGCTTGTAAAGATTAGGGGTAGTGTACAGAAAGGGTGCAGCACCTAGCCCCATGGTTGGTACTAATAAACTGTGGCTACTCCTTTCACACTCATGGTGGAGGCCTCCCCAAACGTGGCACCCTGCACCGTACAGAGCGGGCCCTGGCGCATACTCATTCTCTAAGTGGAAACGCAGCGGTCAGGTGGGGTACAAGGGAAAACCATGACTGCAGGAAGAGTTAGGCCAAGGGAAGAGTAACTAGTGGTTGCAGGAAATGAAAAGGGTGATCTGGAGAAGAGAAGCGGGATCCAGTTAGACAGAGAGGAGGACCAGGTGCACTTCAGATGACGGACGTAGAAGCAAAGGTTGAGGCAGGACCTGGATGCCAGGTGAGGAAGGCAGGGAGGAGGCTAAACCCTCCTGGAGAAGCAGGTTCATGGCAGGCAGTAGAGGGAAATAAGGTTGGCTGGATAAATCATGAACATCTCAGACACTAAGCAGAGTTTAATCTCTGTAGAGCAGTAACCGTAAAGTCATCGTAGGCTCTTAGGCAGGCAAATGCGGCAATGAGCGTAGTGTTTTTGGAAAACCAGATGGGTAGCCGCGTGCGTGGCAGATGGGAGAGCACGAGGAGGCAATTCTCGCGGGGTTTTAGACATCCACATGTGTGGCAAAATGACCTGGCTCCAGCGGGAACAGAGCAAGGGCTAAATCAAAAAGACATTTTGAATGAAAAAAAAAAAAATCACAGGCCCTAGGAACAAGTACTGTAAATGAGCTTGATCCCTAGCCTCCCTTCCCTAAGGCCTATGTTTTCTTTTTTTTCTCAAACCATTTCAGACACTCTACTCCTCCAAGTCTTCGTTTTCTGAAACAAAGGTGGGAATCAGTTGACCAATTAATCAATAAACTCTTTAGTCGCTGCTGCTAAGCTATTCTGGCCCAAGGCAGAAAGATTCCTGCTCAGAACTTCAGAACTGAAGAGAGAGGAAGAAGGAAGTTGGAAATGTAAGTTAATCCATCATAACTCATGTCTGAAGACCCAGAACCTTCCCTACACACTCCTCCTAGAATGCAGATACCCGTTCCCCTCCCCTCCCCGAAGCAAACATTAGGCTTTATATGTATTGCAGCTAAATGTTGCTGACTGCTGTGGCAGGTTAGAATGTATCCCAAAGGGCACAATTTCTAAAAGAAAAAAAAGTGACAGTCAAGAATATCTGAGTCTTCTACTTTCAGTAGGTGGCATGGCATAGGAACAGTCTTGTCCTTGAGCTGTTAGTTTATAAATATCGGATTGCATGAAAGCTTCCAAGTTCTCTGGGACTTCTTGTGGCTGGACCAGTTTTTCTGATAGTGCATTTTCTTGCTAAATAATCGATCCAGCTAGCTCATGTTGTGGGCACTCAATCACTGTAAATTCTCTAAGTTTCATAAACCTTTCAGAATCAGCCATCACTCGGGACATGAGCTGGGATGGAGATAAGATCTGTCAGCCTCCCCTCAGCCGATGCTCAGAAAGTCTCCTCTGAACCAGGAATGTCAGATCTTCTTCCAGAAAAAAACCCAAGTTTCTCGTAAAGTGCAGCGAGATCAGGACAAAATAAAAATTCAAATAACACTTCATCAGACTATAGGTGACACTGAACTAGAGGAAGCTATCAAAATAAGAAGATAAATATTCCAAAGAATAGGAGAAAAAGAAATGTCCTTCAGTGAGTGATACTAAAATTATGCTCTTATCTGGAGCAACATACGAGGTGGGGAAAGGATAGAGCCTCCCTGAGACTAGCCAGCAAGCAAGAGGTAAGCTGCCTCTAGGTTCCTGTGTCCATTTCACAGACTTGCTCAGTGTAAGATGAGAAAACAGAGGTTCAGGTAAAGTAAGGACTTCTTCTAGGTTAGACAACCTGCTAACAGAACAGAGTGGAAAGAACTCAGATATGGTGTGGTCCTGCTTCCCTGGCCCTATGTATGGTCCTCTTCCTATGGATAGGAGGGAAGGCAGAGAGAAATCCAGAAACCCTGCCACACACTGGGCTTCAGGCCATGAGGTCTGCGTTTGGCTTCTCCAGAAAAGGTCGTCTTAAAGTACTATCGTGATTTGAATATGAAAATCACTCATGCTCTTTAGTGCTGTAGGAGTGGTGATCAGTGCATTTTTAGGAAAACACAAACTCTCATTAAAATTACCACAATATAACTCTTTCTCCCATTAATTAAAAAGAATGAAAGCAGTCATATATTTTAAGAGAATAAAGATGTTTCAAAACTGCCAAGATCTAGCTTTAAATGGAAGATAAACCCAAGTAGTAGCAGCACATTGCATTATAGAAGGGGGCAAGATGAAAACCACCAATTCCACGTGATTACTGAAATTTCTGGAACATCTACTACCACCACACTCCACCCCCTTATAATAGTAGCATCAAAACAGCACAATATACAGGTTTCTCTAAAACTGCACCGGTTTTTTGTCTCCCTTCCTTCCTTCCTTCCTTCCTTCTTTCCTTCCATTTAGAAGAACGATCAGGTTAAACAAGTATATTATTATAGAGGTCAGCAACCAATTCTTTAAAAATGAACATACATACAATATCACACACCCTAAGAACCTAGGGTTTAGACACACAAAACCATTATAAAACATGAAATATGGCTGTATTGGTAAGAGATATTTAACATATTCTAAATTTATTCATCACTTTTCACCTTTCCTGCTTTAAGTACTTAAATCTTACAATGAAAAAAAAACCTTTGGAGAGACACCAGTTACATATTTGACGATTTCTCACTTACCAATTCTTCCAACAACTGTTAGGATAAGTATTATTTACCCCGATTTACAGATTAGAAAATGGAAACTCAGAGAGTAATCTGCTCAAGGTTGCACAGCAAGTAAGGAGAAGAGGTGGAATTGAACCCAGATCATCTAAGTCCAGGCCCTTTTCACTACGTCAACAATTCTGCAAGTGTGGTCTGCAAGCCTCCGGGGGTCTCCACGCCCCTTTCATAGTGTCCAGGGAGTCAAAACTATTTTCACTACTAAGCGTCCAGGGAGTAAAACTATTAAACTACTAAAACATCATTTGCCTTTTCACTATGTTAACATTTGCACTAATGGTGCAAAAAAGCAATGGAGGGTAAAGCTGCTGGCATCTTAGCCTAAATCAAGGTAATGACGGTAAAGTTCACTAAGAGTCACGGCTTTCTTCACTGCCACTCACTTGCAATACAAACGCTGCCAGTTTCACTTCAGAATGCCCTTGATGAAGCAGTAAAAATTAAAAACTTTATTAAACCTCAACCCTTGAGTACACATCTTTTAACAACTCTGACAAAATGGGAAATATGCATAAAGCACCTCTGCCACGTACAAAAGTACCCCAGTTGTGTCTAAAGGAAAAGTACTTGTGCAATTGCTGGAGCTGGGTGCTAAACTAGCCACTATTTCCCCCCCAAATGGAGGATTATTTGAACTTGAAAGAATGACTGGTAAGGCGATGCTACTCAGATTTCTGTATTTGACAGATATTTTCTCAAAACTGAAAAAAGTGGGCCTGTATCTGAAGGAAAACAACTGTATTTGTTGCCAATGGTAAAGTGTGAGCCTTTAAGCAAAAATTAAAAGCTCTGGAAATTTGTATATACCACCATGAGACTTTTCTGATGAGACTGGCTGTTGACGTTAACCAATGTGATTTTTTTGATATTATATAAAGAAATGTATTAACATTTGAAGACCTGAGTAATTCAGTAAACCAATATTTTCCCAATGATCAATACAGGGTATTACAAAATCATGCATGGGATGGGAAAAATATTCCATTCTTTACATATTTAAAGTATTAAATGGATTGGTGCATTTGACTGTGACAAAGTATAAAAATTTCACTGATATGGCTTCAGATTCCACACTGCAGCTACTTTTTTTAAAAGTTACCACTTGTCGGGCTTCCCTGGTGGCGCAGTGGTTGACAGTCCGCCTGCCGATGCAGGGGACGCGGGTTCGTACCCCGGTCCGGGAGGATCCCACATGCCGTGGAGCGGCTGGGCCCGTGAGCCATGGCCGCTGAGCCTGCACGTCCGGAGTCTGTGCTCCGCAATGGGAGAGGCCACAGCAGTGAGAGGCCCGCGTACCGCAAAAAAAAAAAAAAAAGTTACCACTTGTCAAATTTCAGTGTATTATCAAAAAGAATATCTAAAATTATCTGAAAAAGCTATTATTTTCCCTTTTATAAATATATGTCTGTGTAAGGCTAGATTTTCCTCATCTATTTCAACCAAAACAATGTATCATACCAGACTGCACACAGAAGTAGATATTAGAATTCAGTTATCTTCTATTATGTCAGGTCTTAGAGATTTAAAAACTATAAAACACTCTTCTAAATAAAGAAGAGTGGAAAATATAGGATTTTTTCATAAAAACCTGTAATGGGTTTACCATTATTTTTAAATGAATTAGTGTTCTTATTACTTTACTCATTTCTCATAAATTTTCTCATTTTAATTTCTAATAAAGTAAATATCGATAGCTACAATAATCCACATGAACTTAAGTTCCTCCATAAGGTCAATAATTTCTAAGAGCATAAAGTGGTCCTGAGATCAAAAAGATTGAGAACTGCCACATTCTATCATGCTAACTGCCTTTAATATTTAAAATAATAAGATAGTAGAAAAAATTTCTCTGTATAGACATTTCTCCAAAATTTTTTAAAAGATCACCAAGATGTACCGTAATTATTGTTACTGATCAGAATGTGTTCAGGCAGCCCCAACGCTGTGGTCACACCTACAAAGAAAGGGATCCTCTGAAATCAAATGCTGTAAAGGATGCCTTAACTTATGGGTTCAACAGCACCCCAATCAAATGAAGGGAAAAGACTAGAGAGCTCTACCTACCTTTAAGGATTTCAAACCAAGGCCTCAGCTGATGCTCAGGGAATGATGATGTCTCGCTAGTAATAATAGGGGGCAAAATAAAATATTCCCTTGAAGTGTTTTCAATCAGTCACAAGAATTATACTTGACATTACAGAAAAAAAAAAAGAAAAACACCTACATCTAGCTAGTTATCTGTAATGTTTTATGACATTTGTCATAATGGGAAGATATCAAGTTCAATTGAAAAGCAAATTTTTCATCAGTATAGATCCTCTTACCTTTCAAGTCAGTATTAAAACTTTGGTGAACCAGTCATCTGGCTTAAAGAGGATGGCAAAAAGTGAAAGTAATTGCTCACATGCAAAGACAGGGTTTGACCTTCTCCATTCCTGTAAGAAGACGGCTGTCTAGGAGCAAGTGGGAATAGTATGGGTATTTATTTCTTCTATCAGTTATGCTTACAAACAGGGCTAAGAGTACAGACAGGTTAATTTCTGCAAAGTACATTTGACTTAATTTTTGTTAAGGTTTAAAAGATCTACAAAATCCTAAGCATTTTTATTAATTTATTTTTTATTTTTTGGCTGCACCGTGGGGCTTGCGGGACCTCAGATCCCTGACCAGGGACTGAATCCTGGCCACCCCAGTGAAAGCCCAGAATCCTAACCACTAGGCAACCTGGGAACTCCCCCTAAGCATTTTTTATTATGCTTATTAGCTCTATCAGCCAAACGCCCTGCTGAATGACTGGAAACTAAACTATTATCCCAAGAATAAATCAAAGTATACCTCTGTGTCAAAACCAACATACAAAAAAGCCCAAAACTCAAGGTTTTGAAATGGGAGAGTTGGAATGGGATCCATAAAAGCACAGAAATGTTGGTAGTCTAGGAAGTCCAACATTGAGGATAAGAAAGGTAATAAAGATGTCTTATTTCATGTAGGGTAGCATTACACCAAAGTTATATTTCAGTGAGCCATAAAAGCTGCCCCATTTATCCCACTAAAGGACACTTAAAAATTCTGTTATATATATTTTACCATCATTAAAAAAATAATGTAATATATAAAAAAATCATTGCATTGTACATTTTAAATGAGTAAATTGTATGTTACGTGAACTATATCCCAATAAAGCTGTTAGAAAAACAACAACAAAGCTGCCCCAGATGCTGGGGCAATTCCAGCTGTGAGCGTCCTCATGGAAGTCTATGTATTACGGAGATCAACTCGCTGGCCTCACTAGTAAAGATGCTCTAACGAGCAGGAAGATATCTGACAGTCACTGCCAGTAAGATCACTTAAGGCCTCCTTGGTGCTAAAACTTTTCTAATATAACTTGTATAAGACAAATCAAGAGGAATATAAATAAAAAGTCACATACTTGGTTCCTTTAAGCATATTTAATATTTGAACTCTCATTTTCTATTTTCCCAGACCCCAGAAAACAGAGTTTTTAGATGACCAATATTTTGTTCCAGAAACATACAGCCTTATCAGCTAATTCATAAAAGAGCTATTTTACAAAGGTACATCTGGATAATTAGATCAATAAAGTCTTTTAGGCATTTCAAAATGTGATCAGTAAAAATACATGATTATTAATAAAGTTTTTTTTTAAGATAGTTCCAGATTTCTTTAAAAGTAATTTCTGTTAAAGAGTACATGATTGTATGGTGAACAAGGAAAATAAAATGTTCTAGCAGGAAGAGGCTGACTAAGAATAACCCACAGTGTGCATTACAGTTATGTTTGCAGTACGTCTGCTTAGCCATTGGCACCTGGAAATGGTGGACAGGGCTTCCTTCTAGGAGGTACAATTTTTTCCTACCAATTTATTTTCAAAACCATCAGTACCAGTGGGGAAGAATGAGGCAAAGGAACTCTTTTCTTGAGGAAAAAACAATTTTTCAGATCACTTTGAAAAGGGGAAGAAAAGTCAGCAAAGACATGATTTACAAAACAAAAATTGTAATACTGGGGGCAAAAAAGCTAGCCAGCAGAAAGCTGACTGCAAGTTCCTGCTAATTTTCTGTTCGAGGTCTTCTGTACACAGTTCTGAACGGTGCCCCCCGTGACATATAGGGAAGGAAATATTGACCAAAGCTCTAGTAGCTCAAAATAACATCACATACCACCTTCAAAGAAGACAGCTTCCAGTTTGAAATACAGAATCTCCACATGATACACCAAATCTAACAATATCAGAACGAAAAGAAAAGTATGTGAGTAAAAGACAACTCACAGGAAGCATAATTATTTTCTTTAGCTTTGAAACTAAGGAAAAAATGGGCTCTTCTCCTCTACTATCACACTAGCTCCCCACCCGCTTCCATAAACACCTTAACAAAAAAACTTTAGAGGGACTCATCCTTTCTAACAGCTGTTAGAGTTGTTTTAGGGAAAAGAAAGCCAAAAAGCTTATAAAATATACCTTCTGTGCAGCATAATATAATAGTAACCGTTTAGGTCCTAATAGCCAAGACAACTCAAGCAGTCCGAGTTAGCTGATTTTAAAGTATGCCAAATATATCGTTTCTAGGGCAGTGATCATGACTTTAAATTACAGCACTCTGGGGGTTTGTTGATTTGCCTTGATTAATTCTGTTCTCTGAAAAGGAAGGAGACACTCCAAATGTAATTTGCCACTTAATAGCAAAGGAGCCATTAGGGCCACATGAGAGAGCACAGGGTCACGGCAGGTCACTACAATAGAGCTCAAACCCAGCTCTCCTGCTCCGGGAAGGTTGCTTTGTCTACCACCCTTGGATCTTTCCGTATGGAAGTAGATTCCAACTTCTAGTCATGTAACTTTGAGAAAATGGCTTCGATGGTAACCAGCCTCACTCAAAGACAGGGTGAATACCTAATTCCATCATTCTGAAAGGCAGGTAGAGTATCAAAGTCGAATGGAAGTGATTATAATGGCCAAAAGAAAATAGAGGGTGTGGGAGGCCAGCATGAGAAGAAGGGAAGAAGTTAGGTTGGTAAGATAAAAAGAACACTCAAAATTGTGGAATCTTTTCAGAATTAGACTTCATTTGGGGGCTTTGTTTGACAATCTGGATATGAATTTATTTGGAAGTACTAGAGCTATGGTCAAAATATTTTTCCAGTTAGCCCTGTTTTTGTTCCAAGGAGAGGTTAAACTTCAGGAAAAAGAAAAGCAAATAGTTGCTAAGGACAAGGGGCTGGCTGAGCTAGAAGAGAAACCAAAACTCTGCTAACCTACAAAGCTTCTTTAAAGGAATGAGTGCTAGAGAATTATGCAATTACCCTGTAGCCTCTGAAGTTAAGATGAAAGTTCTACTTGTATTTACCGTTCTCCTGATTAACTGTCCACAGATGGTATTAGTGTCAAGTAACTACAGGTGCAATTCTTTTAGTTGGGAGTGACTACATTATTTCCAGCAGCACAATGTAACCATTTGGTTTTTACTTGCTTCTCTTAAGAGATACAGAAAGTTCAAGTCCCAAGCTTTACTTATATATTAGCCTCTGCTTCTAAAAATTTTAATCCCATTTTGATTTAATTTATACTTGGGCTACAACTCAAAATAAAATTCTAATTTATAGATGAGGTCCAACAATCCAAGTTGGTCTACTTAAAAACACAGATCAGTTTTGGAAAAACGGAAACAGGAATCTGGACGTAGATGAGCTTGTTAAGTTGTAGTGGTGTTTATAAAAGTAGTTGGGAATCCTTACCACTTGTGATGAGGGGAAATTTATATATATATATATTATATAAAATATATATATTATATATATATATAATATACAATATATATATTTTATATATATATATATATATATTTGGGCAGAGGGTGGGGGGATGGCAAGGAAGAGTAAAATTACATCCTAACTACCCACAGAGTTCCGAGGGCACTACTGAAAGATATGAGCAGTGGATGAACTCCTTGCATACTAACAGAATTTTCATATTTGACAAATGATTTAGTTTTAGTTGGCAAAAATACTCCAAAACATACATACCTGATGCACAAAGAAAACCACAGAAAGCCACCAGAACTGAAGGAGTTCTCAAGTTACAGTTCTGAAACATTTATCCTCTGGAGGGTGCTGCCAGTACTACTATTCATTCTAGAGCAGGCAGTTACCAATGCCTTGCCTGCAGTATCCAGTGTATGTTCTGGTCTGCAATTTTTAAGGTCAGTCATGCACCAGTGTGGAAAAGGCTCCAGCAGTGAAGTCAGAGGAAGTGCTTCTGGAGCTGGTTGGAGCAGCTCTGTCTTCTCCACCACAGCTTTCTCCGCTCCACTCTCGGCTCTCTTTTTAACTCAAAGAGCCCTTTGGCACCATCAGTGCAAAAATTAGAGTCAAACCTCCAGGTACTAAAATGTTACTGGCCTTATAATCAGCAGTACCCGTGGCTAATGAAAGCCATTGTTCAACTCAGTAGTGATTCAGTTACACAACCTTCCCAGACTCTCACCCGCTCCCACCCCACCTTCCTTCAGCGACCCCCACCCCTGCCACCACCTGAAGCATCGCCGTTTGCTTGTTTTTACTTCCTGCTCAATCTGCAGGGGTAATTTTACACAAGTGCCAAAGTCTAATGTATAATTATAAAAATGAAACAATACCAAGAATAACAAACTTATAGTCAAGAAAATAAAATTTGCTTTCCTCTCCCTCCCAAATCCCAACCCTCAACAGAAAAGGAGACAATAGAAGAAAATACACCCATTTTCAAGTGCCTGCTCTTTAGTACATTGAGGATTCCTGTTCATTGGGAGTGGATCCCAGCTACAGAGAAGAGGTGCTTGCCTCGGGTGGGAGGAAGCCCTACCTGGGAGCACAGAGCTCAAGTCCTCTGCACTCAGGAGTCCCAGCAGACTACGCTTTTGAGGTGACCCTCAGACAAGCAGCCTACTGGATAGCAGAGGGCACGGGATACAGTTTGGTGGAGGCCACATGCTTCCCCCTGCCCTGCTTACCCCGTCCTGCTCTTCACCTCTCTACCCCACCTCCTAATACCCCATACTGAACTCTTTGCTTCGGGAGCAATCGATGCTTGGGTGTACTAAGTACAAAGGGCTAAAACTCTCACTACTCAGTTAAAACAAAACATGGCAAAATAAAAATTAAAATGTGCTTTCAAATACGGAATGAAGTCAAATAAATACATCTGATTTTCTCTTTGTCTTAAGTCTAAGTAAAATTTCATATTCTACACCCAAAGCTCTATACATTTGGTTTTTGTTCTGAATCAAAATGCATTTCTGATAGTGAGGAGAGCAGAGTGAGAGAACGGACGTCCCCTCACTGACAGACTAGTGCAGCTGCCAGGCTGTGAAGAACCAGTCCCGCTCCGGGCCCCTGGGGCGTGGCTACCCCAGGGTGTTCGCAGGCAGATCCTCTGTCACACACTCTCTCTGCGTCCACACTGGAGCCAGGACGTGGTGATACAAGGCCGATGCTCAAATCCAACAACCTGCAGTCACCTCCAGGACACGCGGCTCTAACTTTTATCTGGGAAGAACAAGGAGATGAGGAGATCAAATTAGGAAGAAAGAACGAATTAAAATGCACACTTAGGGAACATATTTGAAATGTGTGGACACTGTTAACACCTTTGTTTCTGGATCAGAATAGCCTCATCCAAAAGCATGAAAGCGAATGAGTACAAATGGCTGCACTGAACACAGATCCGTCGGTAGCCACAGGGGGACACTGCTTTCGCCGTCAGGGGAGACACAAAAGCACAGCAAGACCTGAGGGGGACCTGCCTCCACCACTAGGGAGCCTCAGTTTCCTGGGCCCACCACAGCTCTGCCTTCTGCTTTCGCAAAGGTGAAGAAAGACAGAAGGAGGGTGGCGTGGGGACTGAGCTGAGTCAGCAGACAGCGGCCTCTGCTTGATATATGATGTTTGGAAACAGGCAGTTTTTCTAAGACAGAGAAGAAATGGAATCTCAGAAGGTTTCCACTTGAAAGAATAATAAATCATTTCATTCAATGCACTGTTCAGGCAGGATGATTCTTGAGTCTGAAATCCACAGTTTTCACATACCTGAGTGCTTGTCTGTGAGGGCTGATCCAGCCAGCCTTTGGCAAAGAATGCTGTAACTTTCCTCCACCTTCTGTAAAATAAAACCCATAGGTTTTTCATTTGAACATCATGAAAAATTTATTTTGAAAATAGGAAAGAAGGCTTTTTTATATTATAGGGACATGCTTCCAAATTTCAACATTAACATAATTAAAAATTTTGTTAGTAGGCGAAAAAAGTAAATTTCATTCCTTTTACCTGTTCCTCTCTTGAGTGAATAACTTAAAATGTTCCCATATAGAAGAAAGTAGAGGAGAGGGCAACCGGTAGAGGTGATTATCCCACCGCCCCACCTCCCTGCCCGGAATCACCCTGAAAATGGTCCCACATGCGGCATGAACTAAATTAGAGCCAATGTGCCCTCAGTGGCCTTTTAGAATCTCATCAGCCACAGGGTGACCCTACATATAACCATATGAAGAAGGGAAAACCTACCACATGAAGTTAAAAGAAAAAGTAAGGGAGACCAGTCTTTACCTAAGAGGCTAAGGACACTTTAAACTCTGGTCCCTGAAACCTCTACTAAATGATGTCATGACAAACATTTGGGCTCTAGCAGCTGTGCCTACTGATAGCAAACTTATAAAGTCCTGTTGTCAGAAATGACCACACAGGTCAGTTTTGCAATGGTGGCTTATGCAGCGACATCTTCAATTATCAATTTACAGAACTCCCACTCATAGGCAGGCCTTTAAATTACAGGAGCCACTGGAGACAATTTCTATCTGTCACAGCACCTGGGAAACTACCAACATCACCTAACAATTCACAGATAATTAATAGGTTATGGCAAGTTAAAGCACTTCCCAGCCTAGATTCCTAACTACACAAACCCTACCTATCTCAGCTTACTGCCCACATCTTCTCATGGAGGCCAGCCAATCATCCCAAATATATTTAGGTTCTTAAACTTAGAAACCCATACAAACACACAGTTTACAGAGCTACAATTGTTTCTGTTCTTGTGATCGGATTAAAAAATGCTGATCTCAGTTTTTCACCCAGGTCTATTCACAGACAATCGTCAAAGAAAACATACAAATCTAGACCCTGAGCAAGGTTACTGACAACAACCTGTTGATCATTCTACACTTCCTCTCTGTTAAATGCGTTTTTTATATCCGAGTCCTAAGGATGTTGAAGTCTGAGGTACCTTTAAGTGTTCCAGGTCAGCCTCTATCTTACGAATGTACTCCATGATCTGGCTTTGTGAATCTGCACAAGAGGAGGGACTCCGGATCTCAAGACAGGAATCCTCCATAGCTCCCCAGCGCTGCTGGACCAGGAATTCTGGGGTGAAAGGTGAAACTGCCCCATCAGAATGAGCATTCTGGGGAGAACGCTGCTGCCGGCGGGTAGAGTCCATAGAGGGGATGCCTGTCGCGGGCTGCGGGGGAAGCGAGGAAGCAATCTCCTCATCCGTGGAGCTCTCCTGCACTGTTTCATAGCCATCAAGGATCAAACAGGTTCCTATCGATAGAGACAGAACAGTTGGATGAGATTAGTGC
Source organism: Aethalodelphis obliquidens (assembly GCF_003676395.1). Classification (NCBI taxonomy): domain Eukaryota; kingdom Metazoa; phylum Chordata; class Mammalia; order Artiodactyla; family Delphinidae; genus Aethalodelphis; species Aethalodelphis obliquidens. Next base: position 4,184,915 of record NW_020837990.1, read on the forward strand.
TGCCACCATCACATCAGAAAACAGACATGGGGTGATTTGCTGACAACTTTAAAAGTTATTAGAGAAGGGGAAAGGCCATTAATTCCCAAATTCCCAGGTTAAGTTTTAAGTACCTCAGAATTTTCTTACATCAGGTTAAAGGTAAACTTAGCAAACTTTCTTGGTAATTTCTGAATAACTTCATATTCGTTAGCATTTTAAAAGTGAAAAGCTGAAAACTACCGAGTCCCTACATGATCTTGCCACCACCCTCCCTGCCAAACACCTGCCTTGCTTCATCTCCCACCACTGTCTCCCTCACCCTGCACTCTTTAACCACAGAACGCCTGCTCCTGCCTCACAGCCTGTGCGCTATTCTTCTCTGCTGGAACACTCTACTTCCAGGTACCCACATGGCTTCTTCTTCACTTCCCTTGGGTCTCTGCTCCCATGCTACCTCCTGAGAGGCCTTCTTCCCTGATCACCTTGTCTGCCCCCATTACCCTCTGCCCCTCAGTCTGACTTATTTTTCCTCCTAATTCTTACTATCTGACATCTATTTATTTGTTAACTCATTTACAGTTAGTTACTCTTTCCCCAAGCAGTGCTTAAGCATCATGACAATGGTGGATTTTTCCGTGTTTTATTCCATGCTATATCTCCCAGCACCTAGGACAGGGTGTGGCATAGGGTAGATTCAGTATTTATTTATTGCATGAAAGAACAGATACTACACACACACACACACACACACACACACACACACACATATACACACACATGAGAGAATGCTTGGATACCCGAGCGACATCCATTTCAGCACATAGCACAAATAACAATGATTGAAATCAAAGTTTAAATGTGAAAGGAACTTGCCTGAGATGCGCAAATTAACATCCTTCTCTTCCTTTTTAACTGCTCCATCACCTTCTGATGGATTATCATCACTATGTGCTTCACGGGCATCAAAAAAGTGCTCTCCACTCTCATCAAGACCCCCTTCTGGCTCTGCGGGAGGCATCTCTGGGGTCATAATCATGTGGTCCATTACTAAAATGTTACTTGCCTGGCTATCTTGGAATGCCAGTACCACTGAATCCCGTGGAGCAGAAGATTCAGTTGAAGTCCGTGGACTGTAACAAGTTGAAATGTCACCAGTTCCAGTTCTAAAGGGCATCTGTCCTTCACAAGGATGATAGGCCTTAATATTGCCAGGCTTCTGGGTTCCACTGTCTGCCTGCGCCCCCAGAGAGGCTGTCCTGCATCTCGGGAAATGCGGCCAGTCTTCCTGAGTGCTCTTCTCAGTCAAACCCAGCTGTTGTACCAGCAACTGCTTCAACAAACCCACTAAAAGATTTAGGAAGGGGGGAAAAGCACACGCATTCACAACTATAACCTCAAACTGACAGAATTAAATTAGAGGAATGATCAGTTCTCTTAAAGTAAGTACCTTTTTAGTAACATGCAGGCAAAAATATTAATTTCATACAGTCATTTTTTGTTTTGAGAAATGAAATAAAACACCATCTAGAGAAAATTTAACATCAAACTTGTCTTTAAAAAAATTTAAGAATTCTCAGTGGGAATTCTCTTATTATTCTCCTATATGCCTACCTCCACATTTTCTACCATATAACTGGAATAATACCGCAAAGGTACTTCTTAAAAGGATGTTGAAAAGCCGTGTTAATCTAGACAAAAGAACCTGAAAGTTCTGCTTTTTCCAGAAGCAGACACTATCTACATAGGCATTATTTTTTTCTTATTTTATTAGACACAGAGAACATTTACTTTATCATCTATAATAACCCAAAGAATCTCCTTAAATGGTGAAGAAGAAAATAAAACTGCCCTGCAAATTTAATTCCATGTTTGGTAGCATGCATAATTTCAAAGGATAAGGAAATATTTATTAGTTTTTTAAAATGACCTCACTAGTACCACAGCTTCCTTTGGTTGTTGAATATAGAATGGATTTAATTTTAAATGGACAAGTGCGTGCTGTGAGGTCACTCACCCAATGAGAGGGACACTGGGACGATGTTAGTGGAACCATCAGAAATCATTACCACTGTTAACTCTATGAGTCTAGAATAAATTAGGTTTTAAAGAACTTGACCAATTCCGTACTTTCAACTCGGCCTTAATTTCTGTCTTCTGTCTCTTTAAATAAAGTTTCCACATAGGTTTGGGTCTTTGACCCTCCTTCTTTTTGCTCTGCAGTCACTTCCTGAGAGACGCTATGAATACTTATGGCTTTGACACTCAGATCCATCTCTCTCCCTGACCTCCTCCAAAATTCCAGTCTTAAAACTCTCAACTTCCTGCTCATCCTTCCTCTTAAATGGCTTGCCATTCATTACCATAATCTCAACATGTTTTAAAATTAAGCCCATAACCTATGGCAAAGAAAAGAAGGAAAAAAGAAAGTGTAGCAGTGGTGGTTCTTTTCTAATTTTTATTTCTGACAAAAATACTGAAATTTTCTCTAAATAGTCCCTTACCTTTGCCCTCACAGCCAAAGAAGCCAATTGTTTTAAGTATCTGTTGGTTTCTCACTTTATTTTTATTCTTCTAACACCATTCTAGCCCAAACCCTTTTAGGCTCAAGCCCAGACCACTCCAACTCTATTCCCATTCAAATCCTTTCGCAGATCTCAGCCAGAGTAATCTTTTTCCATTAGTCATACACCCTAGCTTAGCAACTTCACATGGTTCTTTCTCTGCAGCTAAAGCAATCATTCTCAGCCTTTTTCCCACCTCCAATACACCTGAGACATGTGATCCACTCCCACTTGTAGAAGTGGTTCTCAACCAGGCTGGAGAGGGAGTGGGTGGCTAACCAAGTGGCAAGGACCACCCATTCGTGTGTGTGTGTGCATGTGCATGCGTGTGCGAGTGCGTGTGCGAGAAGGATGGGTCGTGGTGAAGAATACTACAATCTCCACAAGAAAACAGAAGAATATCTGTAGCCTGAAGAGGTCCTCAAAACCCTGCAGCCTGCCACCCTTCAAGTCTGGAGGACTCAACGTGCTCTTCAAGGTCCACAACAGCTGGGCTCAACAACGCGTCCTCCACCTTTCTAACCTTGTCCCCCATGACTCCTTTAGCTTGTGCGGTCTGCCCCAGGCCAGCTGCCCTACCCGCTGCTCTCGGAACACCCTCAGAGTTTCTGCCTCTGTGTGTTGGTCCTATTTGGTCCTACCATTTTTCTTGTCTGACTGACTTCTATATATTCTGCTAAATACCTATCTGAATTTTACCCATTCTTCAAGGCAATAATCACCTCTCTCTTGTTTTCTAATGCCTCCCTTCTCTGGTCACGGCAACCAGATCAATTTTGACATACCTATAATGTTTTTTTACTTAAGAAGGTGAGGGAAAGTTTTCTCTCATCTTCCCAACTAGACTGTAAAATTCTTGAAGGGAAAATTCATGGTACATTATAAAACTCTGGTGCTTAATAAGTATCTGTATTAACTTACGAATAAAACTTACAATTCCTTAGTGCATCCAACGCCCACCGTTCTTCTGAGACAGGCAAGTGTGGATCTGGGACTGTGATTTGATAATTGACTCCAACTTCCTTTAGGGTTCCATCTGCATGCTGCTCCTTTGCAAACTGTCTCTCAGCCACAAAGAGGTCATCATCCACCTCCGATTTCCCAGATGTATCCAGTGAATGAGATTGAGGTTTTGACGACATTAAAGGAGACTCTAATCCCAAATCTCTGTCTGTTCAATGGAACAGAAAAAGCAGAACGTATCTTAACAAAACTTTTAACGTGAAGCATTCAGGAAATATTTGGAAAAAAATAACCGCATGAGCTACAGAGATCGTCCGCTAAGTAAAATACATGGCACTCAGTGCAGTGTGATAATGGTATGCAGAAGGCGCACAAGCAAATTTTGTTAAAGTGAATAGCTGATGCCAGATCCTGCATAAACCAAAAGAGTTAACGTTTCTTCACATTTTATTGAGTAATATGTAGACTCCCTTCTTCCCGGTTAATTTAACAGATCAGTTTACCTGGACTCTGCAGACCAGAGACTGAAATGCCATGATGTTCCACTTTTAATTTTGGAGGTTCTTCTTCATCATTGTCTCCTCTATGGAAGGGAAAAAAAAAATCTTTCAGCTTCATGAGGTGCCTAAACATCAGTGCAACAAAATGTTTATAATTATCCATTCTTTCTCTGACCAAAACGACAAAGTCGTTCCTACTCAGAAGCAAAGGCACACTCACTCGCAAGGTGGTGACTGTGGCAGTGGAATTGGCTTTGTGGACTGCTCCTTCACTGATGCAGCCATCCGACAGATTAGGTCCTGCCAGCTGCAGGAAGTTTGAAAAGAATACAAAACACAGGAGGGAAAGGAAAAAGAAACACACTTTAAATACACTCAGAAAGCAAAAATAAAAACTAACAAACCATACCAGAAACCGAATCAAACCAACAGTCAAAAAACACTATTTCTGCCAGAGAATAGCTTTATTTTGGTGACATACTATTAAGTAGAGATTAGAAAACCTCACAATGTTATGGATACACTACCCATGAAAGAAACTTCACTTGAAGCTTCTGAGAATTTTTTCTTTAGGAAAGATACTTTCAATAGGATAGAACCAAAATAAGAGAGATCCATCTAAAAGGGAACAAATTCTTAGAAGAACACCTCTCAAAGAATATAGAGGAAGTACTTGTTTCCACATAGTTTTTGGTTTTCAAAGTCCTTTTACAAAAGCAGTTAAATTGTGGAATGTTATATTCAGGATAATAAAACATATTAGAGCAAGGTAGCTATATCCAGTACATACACAGTCTTTTCAGAAACTGTCTGTGCCACCAGTTCATAAATTTGGGCTCCATTGTCAGACATGGAGATGACGAATAAAGCTTTGTTATCTGGGAAAACAAGACAAAAATTACTCTAACAATATGACCCACAGAGGCTGGGAAAGATGTTTCTAGGGTCCTGGTATTATTCTGCATCTTAATCTAGGTAAAGGTTACACCTGATCACTTTGTAAACACACATTCACTTTGTAAAACTCATCAAACTATAACTTAAAATTTGTGCAAATTATTGTATGTTAAACTATATATAATATACTTTAATAAAACAAAGATTATAAAAGCTAGCACTAATTCCACAGTAATTTCTTAAAAACAAGTGTCAACGTATCTAAATTACTGAACTATAAACACTATTGCTCTTTTTGAATTTATTCAGAATTGCCCTTTTGCTAAACAGTTAGTCAGTAACATTCAGTGGGTGTTGGAGGAAAGAGGTCATAAATTTATCTTACCACTATGGAACTAACAAGTTTTAAAAGGGATCTCCTTATTAGTACAGTTAATATGTAACTTCCTAACTGAAACTGATTTTTAAAAACCTAAACCACACCTACTTCTTCAGTTTTTGCCTTTTCCCCACCATATCAAAAAATGAAACCTTTTCAACGGGATTACCTCCAATTCATTGTCTTCACTAGTGTCATCAATGATTTGAACATGACATAAAGATAAAAGTAATACGCAGAAAATTTTAAAATGCAGAAAATTATTCAGAGGATCTAAGCATCCTCAATAATTTTGGGGTATTCACGTTCTAAGCAGTAAATAAATTTCATTTAATCTGTATAAGAATAGAAAAGGAACAAAACTCTACGCCAGCTGTGCTACTTCAACGACACTGAGTATCTTATGCAATGTTACGATGAACCTGGAGGTTAGCGTCATTCAGCAGACATACTCGCCTGTTGCCACTTGTCGAACCAACACTGTATTCAACTTGATGACAGGGCTAAATGTGTGTTTGCTATCACCTGTAGATGCCAGAATCTTACTATGACACCTTAACACCAGTCTATCGTCCTGCTTTTGTAACAATACAAGAATATCTTCCAGCAGCAAAGTGTATAGATCTAGAAATAAAAATGTAGGCGAGGTGATCAGTACAGAAATTGAGATGTGTTTTATAAACTTTATAACGATTTGACATCAAAAACTGATTTCTGTTAGATCTAGTAAATTTTAAAAATGTACTTGCTATTGTATTTTTTAATTTCATTTTTTAATAATTCATTTTTAATGTATTACACCAAAGTGTCAGTTTGTGACTGACAAGAGATAAAAAACACTGGTTCTTCACCACAGATAGTTTGAGATACAGTGGTTTAAAGGAAGCTGAGACTCATTAGAATACAAGGATGGGGACAGGACTGAATCATGACAAAATTTTCTGCTTCATCCCTAAATGAGCATTTAACATGCTTCACATATAACAAAATAACATAAGCAGATCTTCTGTAAATGAGTAATAACACAAAGTACCACTGCTAATTGCTGTCACTGAAAAATGTGAACGGCTATCTCTTCTCTTTGGCATAAGGAAAACTTCCTATTCTTTTCCCTTCTCCACTCTCCCCCAAACCGACAGACAGTACACCTACCAATAGTTTTATCTCTATTCACCTTCCAAACCAATGGCCCTTCGTGAATCATCTTCCTTTTTGTTAAATCCAAATTCTGCCAAAATAAAGAGAATTACACACAAATTATTTCCAAGCACTTAGTGAGATGATATTCCGTTTAGTCTCCTTTCCAGAAATTCTTACTATAAAAGATACCGTTTACATTCACTATTATTGATATCTGTCAACTACTGAAAATGGAATAAAAATCAGGTTAAAGTAAGCTGCATAAAATTTTCTAGAAAGGAAAAAGCATCTTGCAGAAAAACATTCAGGAGTACTGTCTTCCAAATTTCACTCTAAACAGAGGTAACAGCTAATGAAAATGAAGCTGTAAATATTCAGCTACTAGATTCTCAACCCCTTCCTTATTTTTTCTATGAATAACTATCTAGATGAGGATGATGTATAGCTTATCTGTAAGAAGCCTCTGATCTAGGCTCTCATTCCCAAAAAAGTTCTAAGGAATAGCATTTCACAGAAGTCCAGCTAGTACTGAGGCTTGCTCTAAATATTAGTAACTTAATAAGAGAATCATCTTTTAGCATAAGTAGCTCTAGAAAAATCTCATTCTCTGGAAGTTAAGGGGCTCAGCATATTAGCATGCTTTTTGATAAGCTCTTAAAATAAATAAATAAAAGTCTATTTTAACAGCCACCAAATAAATCTGCCAGAACAACCAGTGAAACAGTATAAGAAAGACTTAAATTCCTAAGTGACTCAATACAAAAGCTCCATGTACTAGAAGGGGCAATTAATAAATATTTTACTATCATTCCTGTAATGGTTTCAACTTTTATGCTTTTGAAGAGCTTCATAGAAAAATAATTATCTTCCTTTACTCAAAAATCTGGAAAGTTCCCACAGTAAACAGCCTTACTCTTATTCAAACTACAGAACACAATAAAATTAATTTTAATAATAAGTAATGTTCCTTAGTCTCCTACAAATCCTTGTCACAAAAAGTTAGTTTCACATAAAATATTCCCCTACTGAAAGACTAAAGCAATCCTCACACAGACCAAGACATTTAAAAGGAAGAACAGAACCATAAATACAGACAATCTATGATGCAAGAACTCCTTCAGGTCATGTATGTTCCCACTGAGATGTTAATTACCTTCCAAGTCTTTAGCAAATTTTATGTTTTAAATTATGATTAGACCATCCCTTACCCTGAGCTCTTCAACATTTGGGTACTCTGACAACTTCAGATTGGAGGTATCAAGGCGACGCTGATAATCTTCTAAGCGCTGAAAATGAGACAGGACACAGCTAAGGTTACTGCTTTGGATATCAATGACCTCCCTGTTCCTAGATCAAATGGACACTGTACCTGCATTCTGCTGAACTCTCTGCAATATCAGACACAACCGACAACTCACTCTTCCTTAAAACACTCCCTTCTTTTGGCTTTGGTGATATTACCCTCTCCTAACTTTCCTCCTACCTCGTTAGCTGTTCTTTTCCAATCTTCTTTTCAAACTCTCTGGCTGCTAACTAGCATATATTTACTTTCTAAATATGTAAATAATGTACATGACACAAAATTCAGAAGGTAATATAAGGCACACAATAAACAGTAAGTCTCCCTCTAAGCCTGTCCTCTTGCCTTCCCAGCCCCAATTTTCCCTAAAGAAGAAACCTCTAATACCCATTTCTTGCGTAGCCTATGAGAAAAACTCTAAGAAAAAAGAATACATATGGATGTAAGCACGCTTGGCTCTGTTGCGTGTAGATATAGCTTTTTAAAAAGAAATATATGGTAACATAATACATTCATATGTGTATTACTCATTCAAAAGGTAATGCAATATATTCATATACACATTTCTCTCTCTCTCTCCCTGTGTGTGTGTGTGTGTGTGTGTGTGTTTATCAGTCATCAATATATCTTGGAGACTGTTCCACATTAGCACATAGAGAGAGAGTAGTCTATTTTTCCAGTGGCTGCATGGTATTCAACTCTGTGAATGAACTATAGTTTTTTTAACTACACCTTACTGATGGACAGGTATATTAGAATAAATTTCTAGAGAAACAACTGTTAGACTAAAGGGTACATTTTTCCCCAAGATTATAAAAATTTCCAAATATACAGAAAAGTCTGAATGTGTATAGTAAACACCCATATACCCACCATCTACATTCCACAACTAACATTTGCTACATTTGTTTTATCATATACCTATCCATCTATTCATCCCTCTATCTATCCATCAATCCAGCTTATATTGTGGATGTATCTCAAAATGATATAACACACTTTATCTCTAAACATTTTAGCATGCATCTCATTAACAAGAGTTCAATATTTATTGACAGTTCTTTTTTTAAATTAAAATTTACATACAGTGAAATGTACACACTTTAAGTATACCTTTCCACCAGTTTTTACCAATGCATATGCCTGTGTAATCAAGCTCCTATCAAGATATGAAATATGACCATCGATCACCTCAGAAGGCTCCCTCATACTTCCTCCTAGCTAATCTCTGTCCCTAGATCCCCAGTGACAACCATTTTTCTGATTTTTTCCACCATAAATTAGTTTAGCCTTAGAAATTCACATAAATAGAATTACATATTTGTACTCTTTTGTGTCTGGTTTCTTTCACTCAGTATAATGTTTGTGAGAGTCATCCATTACTGCTAGTATTACTTTAGTTTATGACTATATTTGCATTTGGTTTATGCTATAAACATTCCTGCACAAGTCTATGGGCACGTATCTTCATTTCTCTTGGGTAAATCACCAGGAAGAGAATTGCTGGATCAAAGAATGGACGTGTGAATACGTACATTTTTAATTTAAGTATAAATTGCCAAACTGTCCTCTGGGGTTTTCATCATTTTACACTCCAAACAATACATTTGGAAGTTCCCGTTTTTCTACAGCCTCACCAACAGAGTGAATGAATGAGCAAACAAGCAGCTAGAGGTGCTCAAAAAAGCCAACTACAACTCTGATGTTCTATCCCAAATTGATCCGGACCCACCTACTACATGAATAGTTAACAAATATCCCGCCCTTCAATTATGTAATAACAGATTCCAGGTAACACTAATTTAATATTCTTATTCTCACTGCCATCCTGTGTCTTCTTGCTTTTTCCTTCTTACCTGCTTGTTTTCTGCCTCCTTAACAGCCTGATTTACATAATTTAAGATCTGACGACAGTGATCTGCAGCTTTCTTGACCTTCTCCCTTTCTGTTGGCCATTCTAAATACGGCAAGGAAATCCAAAATGTAAAATGGAGGAAATAAGAAAAGAATGTAAGTATATACATAAATGAGATACCACTTTATTTCAACAGTTATAAAAGCATAGTAAGACCTTGAATATTTTAACTTTTATTTTTATTTATTTATTTTTTATTTTGTCTGTGTTGGGTCTTTGTTGCTGTGCACGGGCTTTCTCTAGTTGCAGTAAGCGGGGGCTACCCTTCGTTGCAGTGTGTGGGCTTCTCATTGTGGTGGCTTCTCTTGTTGCAGAGCACAGGCCCTAGGCGCATGGGCTTCAGTAGTTGTGGCACATGGGCTCAGTAGTTGTGGCACACGGGCTTAGCTGCTCCGTGGCACGTGGGATCTTCCCGGACCAGGGATCGAACCTGTGTCCCCTGAATTGGCAGGTGGATTCTTAACTACTGCACCACCAGGGAAGTCCAAGACCTTGAATATTTTTATACCAGGCTAAAATCCTACAGCAGAATCTCAATTCAGGTAGTCTTTGGACAGGTAAGACTTCTTATCATAGTACTTCAAGCATCAATACTAACCTTTAAAAAGAAACCAAATCCAAGGAGAGATGCTTTATATCAAGTATCAGGTCCACCCAAAGGAGTGGGTTTCATTCACATTGTAAGCTATATAAATGGGACCCCTTTCCCCCTATCAAAGTGCACAGCCTACATGATTATGGACAGTGGACCCATTAAACAATATATTTTGAATGATAAAACAATTCAAAATAACTCCAAAATATGTTTCTTTGAATTTGGTATTATATTAAAGAAAGAAAATAGTTTACAACATTTGTATCATTAAAAGAAGACGAACTTCACCAAAATGTGTTGAGATTATGTTGAGGTTCTATTTTGGTAAAGAATACCAAAATCAGAATATTCAAAATTACAATCCTCCAAACAATAGTCCAACTATACTGAATAAATATATTAAAGTATAAAAGTTAATGTGTATGAGTATTTTCAAATTCCCAGGCATAAGAAACAGGCGTTTGACTGCATAGAATTATTAATGAGAGCTAAGTATAGAGCCTAAAGCTCAACTGAGAAACTCAGATTCACTTCACGTTTCAAAACAGCAGAGTTGGAACGATATGCATTGGTTGGACTTAATGAAAGTATATATGTAGATACAAAACATCTCTGCAACCCAGTATGTCTTCTTCAAAGCAAATATGATATATGCTAGAGGAAGTATTGGTAAGCTTTTTTGTACACTTTATAGGCCATATGGTCTTTGTCACAACTACTCAGCTCTGCTGCTGTATTACAAAAGTAGTCAGAGACAACATTTCAACATGTGAGTATGATTATGTTCCAATAAAACTTTATTTACAAAAATACATGGTGAGCCAGATTTAACCCGTGATCCAGAGTTTGCTAAACCCTGTGCTAGAGCTATTAACGGAGTACATTAAATCAAACAGCCCAAAGAAGACTGGATTGAATCTTGTTAGAACATCTTGCCGTACTATTTGGAAATTCAACGTCCACACACCAGGATGCTGTGAGAGATTATTCAGCAGAAAATGTGTTTTTGTTGTTGTTGTTCCTAAGCTCTTTAATTTCAGTGAGAATGCTGTACCTGTGTATTTGGCAATATTATCCAATAGAAGAGGGTACTTAGTAAGCCTCTGCATTTGGGTGGGAATGATGTCTTTCAGCTGCAGACGACGACACAGTGGATTACTCTCAGCATCCTAAAATTAAAGTCAAATAAGTGAATTTGTAATTCTTATTAGGACTATGATTACCTAACACATACCACATATTCATCATGTAACTACCTACAGCAACACAGTTCTGGTTATTAAATCAAGACTTAAAACCTGCCAAGACATACCACTGCCACACTACACTTCTGCTTTCTCCTTTAATCACATAACGTTGCCTTTATCACTCAGCCAATGGCTTCTGTGTTATCTATTCAAGCAAAGACTGAGAGCATCCATAATCAACTCTAAGAACTGCTTTCTTGTGAAAAAAGTTTTATCTTCACGTATTAAAAAAATCTAGTTACATTTTTCAACGACTGGCATTCCTACCAAAAGCTAGTCAGTTAATTTGCTGTCTGCCACTCCAAGTAGGCACAACAGCTCACCAGTCTCGATATATCAGCTCAACTGTACTAGGGTTCTGTAAGCTTTTCAGTGAAGCGCCAGACAGGGAATATTTTAGGCTCTGCACGCCATCCGTCTCTGCCACAACTATTCCACTCTGCTGTTTTAACACAAAGCAGCCACGGACAATACACAGAGGAATGAACTTGGCTGTGTGTAGTGAAGAGTTCTAAGATGGCCTCCAAGATGCTCACTTTCTACACACCATATAATCCCCCCCCCCCTTGAGTGTGGACAGAACCTATGAATATGATGGGTTATCACTCCTGTGATTAGGTGACTATCAGTTAACTCTGAGTCAATCAAAAAGGAGATTGTCGTAGGTGAGTCTGACTTAATCAGACGAGCCTTTAAAAGAAAGCTCTGTCAGAGAGACCCATTCCTACTGGCCTGGAAGAAAAGGACACATCCATCTTGTAAACTGCCTACAAGGGCCACGTAGCAAAGAGATGTGGGCATTCGCTAGGAGCCGAGAGCAGTTCCTAGTCAAACAGCAAGAAGACAGGGCTCCCGGTTATAGTTACAAGGAAACGAATTCTGCTGACAACCAGGGTAAGCTCAGAAGAGTGGCAGCTGAGAATTGCAGCTGCAGGTGATACCTTGATTTCAGCCCGGTGAAAGCATGAAGAAAGGACACAGATAAACTGTATCTGTACTCCTAAACTGTAAAAGCTGTGACATAATACATTTGCATTAAGTTGCTACATTTGTGGTAATTTGTTATACAGCAATAAAAATATCAACTGTGTAAATACAGCTTTGTAAACTTTATTTACAAAAACAGGGAAGAGGCTGGATATGGCTGGTGGGCTATAGTTTCCTGACCCTTGGTCTACACCAATATATGCCCTAGTAAGCAGTGTTACGCTCTTCCCTGGGCTTGATATAAGGCCATTCTGATGTTTTGACGGTATTATTTTAATAGTGTACATGGGCCATTTCCTGACAGCATCTCCACGGCAATGTGGACTTCTATGTCAAGTATTGTAATCCTGCCATATATTCTTTATTATTCACCATTCCAGTATCATCTTTATATTTTCCAGTAATTTAAGAGAAAATGTATGGCTTTAAAAACGTAAACGCAGACATAATCCTTGTAAAAAATTTAGTCGTAGGATTCCCCTAGTTTGTTCCGTAATTGATAAAAAATGGCATTTCTTTTTTCTTACATGACTCACTCAACTCACTTGCACAAAAGTCTGGAATCGAGAATCCTTTTTCTGACGAGACTTGATCATTTCCAGGGCAAAGGGTTGGTTACTGCAAAAGGTAGCAGCAGCATGTTTCAACTTTTCCTCCCCGGGTCCACTGAACTGTGCCAAGAATGCAAAGAACACAACAGAGAATGGGATACTGAGTCTATATGAGGCCAGGCAAAATGAGAGACAGCCACAATCCTTCCAATATTCCAATAAGTATCCTCAAGTGCCAAGAAACAGAAATCTACACATTTTATGTGGATTATCAATGATTCTCCATTAAAAAGGGTCTGACCCTGACATATCCAGACATTTCCTGATCATCGTCCAATGTTTTCTTGCTTGTAGCCTCTACCATAACTTACTACTTTTTCAGTCTATTCCACTTCTAAATCAGATAGAAACGTTGACACTTGGGGGAATATGAGACACAAAATGCTTAAAGACTGGGATTAAATTTGATTTTCTTAGAATGTGACACCTTCACAAAAATTACTGTCTTACTGCTCTAGGAAGAAAATCCTTGGGATTCTAAGCTTACTTTCTTACTGTGGAATCCGGGGCAGGTCATAACTTTTCTGGGTCACAACAAAATTAAATCACTGCTGCTTCACCCATGTAGAAGGTAGGGATCCATCCCTTGAATTTCTCTTGGGGAAGATTCATGAGCCTATGACCCTCTTTTACTAAAAATTATACTTTTTACTGATATTTTTCATTTGTAAATTTAAGTTTGTACATGCCACGATTTTAAGGTTTCTTATAAGACACCTAACAAGTGCTTCACTCATTATAGGTATTCTTATAAGTACAGGTCGAATAAATGATTTTTAAAACCACCTTTATATTTGTAGCAATTGCTTTATGGTTTATAAAGAAGCTTTTCATAAAAATCTCCCATTTAAAGACATATTTCCAAAAGTTTATACACGAAGGCATTTTGTAAAAAATCCTTTTGTAGGGAGTTTGTAGTTAAATTCAGAGTATTTTTTCTTCAACTATGACACATACGAAGTGATATTTTAATAGGTTGCTCCAATGTTGTATTCTTATTCTATTATAAATATCACTCAACATATTTAGAGATGAGACTGGCGCATTTTTGGTATGTTAGTCAATCCAAGTGTCACGCAATTACTAACAGTGGCTGTTTACAAAAGAAAATAACACCCTAGCCTTAAGCAGTTTTACAGTGGTTTTACTAGCAGCATAAGTATATATAAGGTGACCTCAAGGGACCAATATTGGAAAAATATTCTCCAAAACTATTTTTTAAAAAATAGAGTAGGGCTTCCCTGGCGGCGCAGTGGTTGAGAGTCCGCCTGCCGATGCAGGGGACACGGATTCGTGTCCCGGTCTGGGAGGATCCCACATGCCATGGAGCGGCTGGGCCGGTGAGCCACGGCCGCTGGGCCTGCGCATCCGGAGCCTGTGCTCCGCAACAGGAGAGGCTGCAGCAGTCAGAGGCCCGCGTTCCGCAAAAAAAAAAAGAAAAAAAAAATAGAAAAAAAATAGAGTAAATCTAGACACCTGTTTATGATTTTTGCTTTTAGTATTTCTGGCCAACACTTTGCCCTAAATTAACCCTTTGTTAACCTAGCAGCTACTAACCAAATTGGTTAGTCCATTCTGCTTTTCCTCAACATTTTACAGGCATATCACATTGGTCAAGAATACAATTCTTTTTGAATGTTCTAAAATAAATTTGTGGTCCCACTTTTAAGAGGTATCTCCACTTTATTTTACCATGTAGTAGATTTATGCAGTCCAAAGGACTGTGGTAAGAGGACCAATGTACTTCTGTACCTTATTAATGATGAATCTCACTTGACACTTGCTGTTAAACATTATTTTTATTAGATGCAAATTAAACTGCTTAGGAATCAAGATTGATATTGTTAAGTCCGTATGACTTACAACTTTTTAATCCAAACTTAACAAGAAAATTGATGCTACGCTATGTCATACTACGAATTTTCTGTTTCAAGTTGAGTAGAGTGCTGCCAAGGCAACAGAACTCAGAGATCAAGAAACAAAATGAGTCCCACCATCACAGAGTAGCCACAGAATAAGCTGGATTTTTCAAGGAAGTTAAGTCTCCTTAATAACAATGATGTCAGCGTGGGCCTAAGGAGAAAATGCTTTGGAAAGTTCAGTAAATCCAAGATGAGACTGGATTATGACTCCCTGATCTTGTTCTACGTGTCAAGTGGCTAATGGCTAAGAAGAGTTCTACTAATAGATTAGGAGATTCTGAGTTACAGTCTCACCATCAATGAAAGGAGTAGGATCAAGATTGTTTTAGTCAACTTTCTAGTGTTCAATCATTGTAAAATTATCAATCATTGTAAAATTACCCAAAAGTTATCATTGTAAAATTACCAAAATCTTGTGACATTTCCTCAGTCTACATATTGAAGTAAATATCTGTCGGCATAGCTAAACAGTTCTTGTTCAACCAGTGTTAAAATTTTGAGAACTACATCACATATTTTACTATTATTCACAGCCTTAACTATAGTACTTCCTTTAAATGTCTGGATCAAACCCACTTTCCCCTAGGAAGATTTTCTGTATGTTCCAGTTCCGGTCTCCTTGCTATCTATTCCCATAATAACCTGTATTCTCCCCTTTTTGTAACACTAATCACACTTGAAATAACTAACGACTGTTTTTTAATTTTTTTTTTTCCTATTGACTATAAGCTCCACTTATAGTGGAGCTTATAGGAGCCATATCTGTTTTGACTGCTACTGCATCCCCAGTACCTAGAACAGTGCTTGGCACGTGAGTATATATTATGGAGTATATACTGATAAAGAGTCAGCTGGAAAGATAAATACAATTTGACAAACAGCTACTAGAGTCTCTGAACTCTTTCCTGGTACATAAGATTAAGCAATTTTCACCCTTCTACTTTTGTGATGGTAGTTTTGGATCTACAATTGTCTAATGTTTTACAGTACAATTCTGAGATTTTGACAACAGAAGACAGTTAAAATTCTACATCGGTTAAATTATTTTTTATCAATACCCATGTTACTCTACATTCTTTTAAACACAAAGAACTAGTATCTTTAATTTGATGAGAAAAGAGCCTGTAGTTGATTGGGCACTTATTAGAAGAATAAGTAAGAATACACAGTTGGACCCCTTTTCATCTTTACATTAGCTTTGCAAAATGGAGGAGTTTGCATACTTGGGAAGGTTAGCAACTTAACCTTGAATCTGATCAAGTGTCTATGAAAATTTTTAAATTAAATAGCAAATCTCCTTACCCAAGTCAGCAAATCTTCCCCAATCTGATCAATAACAGATGTCTCATTCCTCTTTCGAACAGCCTTCATTTGCTCATTCAACCCAACTAAGGGAGAAAAAAAACAATGAAAAAAATTAAGCATACATTCATTTCAGGCTGAGATACTGGTAATACCACGAACCTAAATTTTCAAAAAAAAAAAAGATTTTCAGAGTAGCATATAGCTGCTTCTGATGGCCTTAAATATAAATCTGGACCCAATTCCTATAAACCTAAATGTTTTGAGTTCTATCTGAAAAACAGTTGCCAAAGCATAAAACAATGTGGAAACTAGCACATTATACACAGTTAGATGCATCAAATACGCATTTAACCTCAAGACTCCATCTATAACCAACCATGTTCATAAAAAACAAAGTTCAATTGTATAGGTGACTCCGTCCACTGTTCCTCTCAAAATGTGTGTGTTCCCAGGCAATGGACATCATCATGCTTGAATGTGTCCGTGCACACTGGTGAGACCTAGGATCACCCACAAAGGGGCAAAAAGCAACCATTTGGTGGGAGGGTGTTGGTAGGTGGTGATGGCATCCTTGATGAAAGATAGACTGAAAACTAAGGGTCCTGGAGAAACAGTGACTTAAAAAGAGAGGAATTGGTACCACTGCCTACAAAAGTCCAAGATAACTACAACCAGGGAAAGCCAGCAAGACAGATTCTTTATGTATTCGCTCAAGCAGTCCAAGCAACAAAACAATAAAATAATTTAATTCCTGAAAATATTCCCACCATGGGATTATATGCTGTATATTACTACTTACAAAATATATTTATACATATATTATTATATAGAATACATTTTTAAAAACATATATATTGTAATCAATAGGGAATTTCCAAGGGTAATTTTAACTATTCATGTTTTTCATCTCAGGCATGGACTTTAGGCCCTAGGTCCTGTGTTAACACTTTGTATAAAAAAGGCTGATGGGGGCGTGGGGTGGGGGTAAAGGGTTGGGGAGAAATTAAAAGATCCAATCATTTCTTTATGTTATGCTCACATTTAATTATATAATTTCAGGAAAGCTAACACGTGGATACATTTATAAGATTTTACTGTTATGGTCCCTTTACATACTCACAGTCTTTTATCTATTGGAAATGATAGGGGAAAAGATCAGAGTCAATTTCTCTTACTGTGAAGTTGAAGAATATCTTCTAAGTTTGAAAAAATTTTCCGTAGTTCTGAAGGTGACAGAATTCCTTCTCTGGAAACTCGCTGATAGAACACTTGATCTAGAACCTTCAATGTTCGAACATGAGCTCTTTCAGTGTAGAACAATTCTAAGCAGGAAAAAAAGGAAATATAAAATGTTACCTTACTTAGAATGGGATCAAACATAGGCTTTAGCTGAAATTAAGTAGCAAATGAGTTATATAATAATTATTTGTAGTTTTGAAAGGATATAGTATCTCTGAAGTCACTTCTTGATTACATTAAACTCTCCTACAGAGCTATAAATACTGGCAAATGAAAAATATCATCAAAACTATTTTGTACTTAAAACTTAACAACGTACTCCAATATCCATTGGCTGGGAGCACCAACCAATCACAACTACAGCATTAGAAAACTGTAAGCCCAAATAGCATACGGACCTTGAATTGAACCCTCTTCAGAAATAACAGCACTGTGGTACCTAATTTGCCTATAAACTCTTATTTCTGAGGCCAGACTTTATAATCTCACTATGTCTCAATGCTGCTAGAGACAGGAAGGATATTTATTCAAATCACAGCCTAAAGACAGTAGCAGGTACAGCTTCCATGTCATCTCTCTGTCACATATATGCTAGGATAAAATAAAGAACATGCACGAGGATAAAGGAAGACCTAGATTCTAGTTTTCTTCCAGTCACTTATCAGCTGTATGATCTTGACTAATTCAACCACTCATCCTGAGCCTTAGCTTCCTCATTTACAATCTATGCATAAAAATAACTTAGCCTGAAAGTAAAGTGATGGGACAAATGTCTCAATGATTTTTCAAGTTTAAGATCTATAATGCTAAGAATTTTAAATAACCTGAATGCTAAATGCATTTTCCTTTTAAATTATCAATAAGAATCATACAATCATTTGCATTTTTAAGTTGGAAAGTTCAAGGATCATCGATCTATTAGTTTAATTTCCTCTCTGTTCAAAACAAAAGGCTAGCAGACACTTCGAAGCAAACTCCAAGGCTCAGGGGTTGGTTTAATAAAACTCAATATATGTGAATAACAACAACAAAAGCTAATTAAACTCACCATTAATTACTTCCTGTCTTTTGATCTCACAAGGCTTTAGTGCCAATAACACTTCTCGACTAACGAGCTGTTGCCAGTTGGGTGGATCTGTCTCTAAGTCATTTTCAAACTGTTCATCCTCACTTTGACTTTCTCCAAAAGCTATGCTGTCAAACCTAATGAAGAAAAAATAATGGATTCTATTTGAGGATATCACATGGACAATAGCACAAGTCTTTACACTACAGTAAATCAGTCATATTTCTGAAGTACTGCTTTGCACAGAGCCTGAAACATCATCCTCTCTTACAAAACAGCTTACATGTGTTATAAATACATCATCGACTCCTACAAAACAGCTTACGTGTGTTATCAATACCTCTATAAATATCTTTTAAATAATTGTGTTTATTAAGAAATTTCTTTTATACTATCTAACAGATTTGTGTACAGGGTTTCTTTTCCTTTAAAACTAGGACTTTGGGGAGAAAAGATATATTTCTTAAAATATACCCTATTGAAAGCTACTTTAGGAATACTTACTTTCGAAAGGGCTTTGGTGTCCCATGTTCAGTCACCCTAAAATGATGGAGAACAGAGAGTCAACACAAAAACAAAACAGAAATCAAGAAATTTATGACAAAGATACTCAAAATTGTGTTAAACTACAGTGGCTGATAAATAATTCTGGATATTACAATGATTTAGTATCAAATAAATTAAAAAACATTTCAGTACCTATCTAGTATTTACTACCAGTAAGTTCTACTTCTTCCCCCAAAAAACACATGGGGGAAAAAATGCTACAGAGTGTAGGCATACTATACAGTGAAAAGCTTTTAAGCAATGTCCTAAACGCCCCTAAGATATCACTGAATTACCTTTCCACTTCCCATTCCTCCTCCTGCACTTGGTCTAATGGAGGAGGTGGGAAGTCAAAGATGGTACTGGGAGTACGAGGTGTGCCATCTAAGGAGTCTCCAGATGCTGGCGTTTCTCCAACTTGCTTTGATCCTGAAAAGACACAAGTCAGACATTCAGGTGGTGTTACTAAAGACAATGATTAAAAAAAAAAAAAAAAAGAATTAGTAACCCAGAAAGTTTCCACCTCACCCATAGCCAAATTCTTCCTTAAACAATTGCAGGTTAGCTAGAAACAAAATTCTAATATAAAAATTTTAAATGCACTAAAAAATAAACAGGAAAATCATTTTTAAGCAGGTTTTAAAAAATCAACATAAGATATGGCAACAACTCAGAAGGGCGTATGATAAGGAGACACATTCTCTTACTTTATCCTTTTTTACCCCCAGTGCCAATCTTTTTCATTCAAATTTTAGTTATTATGGGGGTCTACCTCCAAATAATAACCTCATAGTTCTTTTTCTTGATTTATTATATTTAGGAAATATCTAGCTCTTCTTCCTCCGAGGATTCTGCTCACTTATATGCCCCATCTTCACTTCCCTCCCCTTTTTCTTCCCACTGTTTAATAACTATATTATTATTCCTAGTTGGCTTATTTGTTATTCCCTAAGCTTAAATGATAGAATTATATACATATCTTTTTTCCAACAAGGTGTTAGTATCTTAATTCTCCTCTATGTCAAATTAGGTATTTAGTGTCCATAACCTTCTCTTTAATTATATTTCTTTCCTTTACAACTAAATATTCTGTGCTTTGCCTATTAGGTTGACTCTAAAAGTCTGAAAACAAATAGTGTGCTTACATTATTATGACCATACACATATTGTAATACAACATATATATACATATTATTCATGCCAGGTTAAGAGGCATGTTAGTTAGGATTAGGTTTTCTTTTCTACTGGTCCAATCATACAACTCCTAGGCCACTTGAAATAGAGTATTTATTACATTAAAGTCATATACTCAATCAATTACTTTAAGATTATGCCACTTTTTAATTCTGCTTCATGTTCAAGTCATGACAACTTTCTTGAACAATTCTGTTCTTCTGAGCATTTCTAAATGCCTTTCTTTTATTGCTGTCAAAGTAATATAATTTTACCAAGTCACAAACTTTTTCATCTGTTACTATAAACTGCTTAAAATCTCCTTTTCTCTTATCCCCTAGGTTCTTCTTGTGTTCCAATCTGGAACAGCTGTTCCCTTGGCCTGTGACACAACTATCATCCTAGAACTGCCCTTCACCACTTTCCTGGGTTGTTTCCACTGTTTCCTGGACCCCATGAGATTTTCTTTCTTAATTTTTCTCTCATTTTGCTGGAGTGCGTATTTAAATTATTTTCAAGGAAAGGGTGCAGTTCAGTTAAACTCTGAATCCTGGAGTATCTGAAAATGTCTTTGTATCTTTCTTCATATTTGATGGGTAGTTTGGACGGATATAGAATTCTAAGTTCAATACCATTTTCTTTCAGCAAGTTGAAGGCATGGCTCCTTTGTATTCTAGCACCTAATGTTCTGAGAAATGTGACAGCATAATCTCCATTTTCTTTCTCTTGAAAGCTTTCAGGACTCTTTTTCTTTATCTCTGATGCACTGACATTTCCAAAGCTACTCTAGGCATGGGTCTTTTTTTAAAACATTATTACTCATTGTAGTTGGTTCCGGGTGAGCCCTTTCTGTTTGAAAGACATGTATTCTTTTTCAGCACTGGGAAGCCCTCTTCTGTCATTTCTCTAACTGCCTCTCCTCCCGTTCCTCTGCTGATGTTTTGTGAATCTCCGTAGTGGCTCTCTACATAATTCTTGCCTCTCCAATTTCTATCTCTTGATGTCTCTGATACAGATTCTGAAATATTTCCTTGACTTTATTTTTAGGGACTTCTTTTTTTTCTTATTATTTAATTATTAGCAGCTGTGGTGGTCTGAAAATACGTCCACAAATTCTTTACTACTCCTCCCTTCATAGCAGTGGCACCTAATTTTTCTCTCCTTGAATGTGGGCTGGATTTAGTGACTTGCTTCTAACTTGCTGAAATAAGGGGGTATATCCATACAGACTAAGTCATACAGAAAAACACTGGGATTTCTTTCTTGCTCTCCTTTGGATCACTCTGGGAAAGTCAGCTACCACGTCAGGGAACACTCAAGCAGTTCCACGGAGAAGCCCACGTGGTGTGGAGCCGAGGCCCCTAGCAAGGAGCTAAGTCTTCCTGCCACCAGCCACCTGCGGAAGCACAGAAGAGGTCTCCTGGCCCCAATAAGCTTTCAGATGGCTGGCTGACATCCTGACTATAGCTTTATGAGAGACTCCAAGCCAGAACTGCCCAGCTAAGCTGCTCTTGAGTTCCTTACCCACCAAAAATGTGAAGTAGTAAATATTTTTTTATTTTAATTATTAAGATATTTATAATATATTTAATTATTAAGATATTTATTTAATTATTAAAATATTAAGCCATCAAGCTTTGGGGTAATTTATCACAAAGCAATTAATAACTAATAAAAGTTATTATATGTAATAGTTACATTAAAACACTTTGGCCTCTGCTCCCTTTTTATCACATCCTGTTCTTGCTTTAGAGATAATAACCTCTTTAATTTCTTCAAGAATACTATCTAATTTAGAGGTATTTTTATAAGTTCTTACTTATTGCCTAAATTATTTTCTGCTAGTGGCAGTTTTTGTGTTTATTTTGTATTTTCTTTTTTATGCCACTAATATGTTTGGCATTATGTGTTATCTTAGGTCTGGACTCTAATAACTTTTGCCAACAGTGAGTAATGCTGTACATATGTAAGAATAAAAGACTGGGCAGCTGACTTGGCTTTCCGTTCTGCTATGTGGAAGTAGGGCCATTTCAGCCGGAAGCTCCTCAGAGCAGGGTAAGCCCCTGGCATGCCTACTGTCATGCTCCAGGTTCCCTAAAGTGAGCTCCAGGGCACTAATACCATGGAGGACTTAACTCCTCATACAATTCACTCAACTTGTATAACAAAGAGCATATTCATTTTCTTCCGACACAGGAATGACAGACTGCTTATATTCTACGATGTAAGGATCAGAAGCTGCTGACATAACTGTTTTGATTACAGACCTTCAATTAATTCATCATTTTCAGCTTTACTTCTTACTCATGTACTCCGTAACTTATGCCAACTCTGAGCCCAAAGTCTCTCCTGGGTTCTAATTGACAGACTGGCTCCCACCTTGGACTCCTTAAACGAACTACAGGCTCCGACTTCCTTTATGTTGTTTTATCCATCAAACCACTCTTGCCCACTTTCAATCTCCCCAAAATTTGTTGAAATCTCTTACTGAATGATAATATCTTTTCTTCCTCTACTTCTTTTCTCTTTATGATTTTTGTTTATTCATTACCTACCATGCTTTTATTTCAATGAGACATGAGAGCCATGAATTAATGCATTACTCTGTCCTACATCTTCAGAATTCCATATAAGACAGAACCTCCACACTTCTCTACAAATGTCACCCCCACTTTTTTGTCTTAAGTAAAAACTTTCGTATCCCATGGAAGGTAACCTCTTCTGCTACAGCCCTCTCAAACAGAGACTGATGTTTCAGTCATACACTGCGTACTGCAGGGTGGAGATGAGATAGAGACCCTTCTTTTTCCTCAGTACTACTTTTAGATTATTATCTTACCTTCTTATAAAAATCCCTTGCTCTACTGAGGCTCTCACTCTCTGAATAATATCACATGTTCTCCCCCCACCACCAACCATCTAGCAACACTGAACCTTTGGCTGCTGGCTCACAGTTTTCCTCTCTGTGCTATTACCATATGCAGTGATCTCAAAGTCTGTGGTATAAAGGTATTCAAACCCTTGGTTCCTTGTTCCTTACCCTCTTCATCTATAGTAGCCCCCTCTTTGCCACCTTGGTGACCACTCCCACAGATTTATCCTTGATCTTGTCATACCAGAAATTGAACTGCTTCCAAAATCACCAATATAGAGAGGCATTTCCTTCTCCAAATAAAACCACCTAATTCTTCCAGATCACTTGCTTCAGAAACCCATTATAACAAGTATGAAGAAATATGGTAATAAGCTCTTTCCTCAATTATCTACAATTACTTCCTATCTTTCTTTACTTTTCAAATCCCCTTGCCCTTCTCACTAAATCCTAACTCTCAGCTAATAACCTTGCCCTTCACATACACCCCACATATCATCGCTTCTCTCCTTCTCAAAACTTTGTTCTATTGGATACATAGTCCAGCTCCCGCATTTTCAACCTCTTCCTCTCAACTGGCTTCCCCTTAGCATTAAAAAAAAAAAAAAAACAACCCTGGTAATCTTAGATTTTTTAAAAAGTCTTCTTTAGATGCACCCCGCTCCCCGCATACACACATCTGCCTCTAACTTCTGACCAGTCCTCTCAACACTCCCCACGATTTGAAGTTTTTATTTGTATGACTTATCTTCCCAGAAGACTAAGCTGCATGGGGCAAGAATCTACATATTACTCTGTATGATAACATCTGGCACAGAGCTAATGCCTGACAGAGAAGTCCGTAATAAATAGTTTTTGAATGGATAAGAACTCAAAA
Source organism: Aethalodelphis obliquidens (assembly GCF_003676395.1). Classification (NCBI taxonomy): domain Eukaryota; kingdom Metazoa; phylum Chordata; class Mammalia; order Artiodactyla; family Delphinidae; genus Aethalodelphis; species Aethalodelphis obliquidens. The sequence goes on from NW_020837990.1 coordinate 4,208,992, forward strand.
TTACCATTCAGCACAGATTTGTCACTGGCTATATAATATTAAAATATTAAAACTAAAACTGGGGTTCAGTCTTGATTTAAATCATCTGCCACTCTATTTCTTAGTATAGCTGTTTTAAAATCCTGACACTTAGCTAAGTTGAACTACAGCATTAGCTCACCCATATCATTCTCTTTCCCTCCTTCCTGGGAAAGAGTGGCCCCTGAAACCATGGAGGACATGGAATTGGCTGGCAGGTATCCCATGTCTGCTCCTTCACTTGTTAATCCACTCTGGCGCAACTTAGCAGAGTCCTGAGGTTCAGGACTCACAGATGAGGGTGTGGATATGTGCTTAGGGTGGCGCTGCTTCTGTAGTTCCATGGCTCTGCCAACTGAACAGAAAGCAATAGTTAATAATTCATGCTGCAAAACAGCTTAAAAAAAAAAAGATGATGAAAAGAATCTAGAAAAATGTCTGGAACATGGTGGGCCCTAGAAAAATATAACGTGAATTATTATACAGAGTGAGGGATAGATAGATAAACAGATCGATAGAAAGAAGGGAGGGAAAGGAAAGAAAGGAAGATAGAAAGAGAAGGAAGGAAGGATGTAGGAAAGAGAGAGCAAGAGAGAGAGAGAAAAAAAGAGAGAAAAGAAAGAGAGAGAGAGAAAGGCAGGAGAAGGTGAAGGAGGATGAAGAGAAAAGGGTGGGAGATGGTAGAAGATGAGGCGGGTGAGAAGAGGCAGGAGAAGAAGGGTCATGAGAAAAGGAGCTGAGGAGAGCAACAGTGGGTGGGGGCAGAGGGGATGCCGAGAGCCGGAGATGGACACGGACGAAGCTGTATTCATTTGTAAGAGAGAAGATGAACCCTTTTAGCTCTGTGAGCTCTTAGCAAGCCCCTAGCTTCTCGCTAACACTCACAACTTCATCATCACGACATGCCTCAGAGACCATGCAGAATAATCCTTATGCTGCCCATTACCACTGTTCACATCAGTCACCATGAGAAGCTAAAGACTCTCAGCTCATCGTCCCCCATAACCTGGCACATCCCCACACAGCTTTGTACATCTCTAATCCTAAAATTCTTCCTTCCCCAATTCCTACAATTCCTCTTCTGTATCCCTTGGAACTCATGGTCAGCATCTGTGAAATGCTCTGTTCTCCTCAACCTCTTCTCTAAAAATTTCCTTCATCTTCTCAGTGTTTCTCAGCAAGGGGCACCACTGACATTTTGAGTGAGAGTTCCTCATTGTGTGGGACATTCAGGTTCACTGTATCACAATACCCCCCCAACTCCAGCCCATGCCAATATTTTCAAATGTGGTACCTGTCACCTTGAAGACCACTATATGAGCTAATTTCTCTCCCCACAGCAGCTCGCCCACCCCTACTTCTCCTGCAGCCCTCTCTAGGAGACTGCCTCTCCAATAGGCCTGAGGGTGGAGGGACATCAGGAAATAAAACACAATGAAGAGGTGGAAAAACTGCAGAAGTATGGAGTAAGTGAGTAATGTATGTATAAAGAGGAAAACAAAGTATGGTGGAGAAATCCATGCACATCTTGTTTTATAAATTTAACCATCAGAATTTGAATGCAAACAAAATCAGAACAGGTAAGTCAATTATGTTATGGACAACTAATGGAATACTCTACTGACATTAAATAAGATGTTTATGACAACTGTGAAGTCACATGGGGCTTTAGTTCAGAAATCACGTTGAATAGAAACAACGGAAGTTCAGTGGAAACACTTCTAGAACACCTTTTTCCAGCAACCCATTCTAGCTAAATGAGCCTAGATGTAAAGACGGCATGGAATGGTGGGAATGCAGCATTTTAAACTTCAACGTACTTGCACTGTTGTCATGACGGCTTGGTCTCCTTGGGGGTCCCAAGATGCTGGGGAATCCTCTTCGCTTCCCTTTTTCTTCGCCTTCCCTATCTTTCTTCATACTTTGCTAGAGTTGAGGTACAATCAAAAAGATAACAGATACGTAACAGAGTAGATTTCTTTTGTTGCTTTTAAACAGAAACACATTCTAATGGTCAGTTGAAAGAAACTGGTTAAATGTAAATGAAAGACACACACAGGGCACTCATTAGAGGCTGGCACACAGTACTATGTACACATCAAACTCAAGATGCCTTTTCAAACCCTTCAGAACTGATAATTTTGGAAAGTAAAAGGTAGGTTTATAGCACATTTACTGGGAGCCTGTTCTAAGTAATTCATTCATCCGTTGAACAATATTTACTAAGCTAATAATGTACGAAGGCACTATGCTAAAAGCTGGGGATACAATGAAGGAGGTCCTTATCTTCATCCAGATTTACAATCTAACAAAAAAGAAACCAAGCCATACAAAATTACAAACACTGACAGGTACCATAAAAGAAAAGTATGAGGCCAGAACAGTTAGGGACAGCTCTCTGTATAAACTACTAGTTTCACTTTTCACACTGCCTAATAAATTAGCTTGTATGGCTGGATTTCTCACTAGATTTTGAGTTTCTTGAGAACAGGGACCACATCTTATTCCTACTGGCATGCCTAGCACTAATTTGCTGAAAAAGTAAATACTAAGAAGAAGGAAAGCACTGCAATCAAATGTAAAGAAGCATGGAGACCTTAACACACTATTATTATTCTAGTCTTACCTTGATTTTTGGAAGGAATCCAATCCGACCTCGCTTGTGCTCCAAATTTCGAGGTTCTTTCACTTTTACTCCCAAATGCTTCATGTACATGAGAATAACATATTGCATTGTTGAACTGAGGGAGAAAGGATTAAGTAAAATAAGACTTCTGGGAAGGGATGGTGGGTAGAATAAAGATATCAAATGACTTCCAAAACCCCAATGCTGAAATTCTTAGAATTCATCAAGTGAAAAATAAGGAGCTATCTATTCACTGTGAATAGTAAAGGATTCTACTCAAGATACTAGAATATTAGTCAAGTAAAATACAGGCCACCAGAGGGAGACAGTCTATATTTTTATGTTAAAAGAAAGAAATCATAATTTAGGGCAGGAGACAAGATAGTTTCTTTTCTCCTTAAAATTCTAGGAAAAAAGTAGTTATATTACCTCTTATCTTCTTCTACAGCCTGAGCAGTCATTCTAAAAATAAAAACATTTAAAAATGAAACATTAAAGTTTAATAAAAGAGTTGTTATTAAACTCAGATAACTGAAACAGCAGAACAGAGCCAAATGCTTTGGGACCCACCCCAAATCTCTGTCACCTGGAATAAAACATCAGAAAAATTCTAATCCCTGAAGGAACCATATGCTTTTCACACTCATGTCATCAACCGTAAATGTCTGATAGCAAGAAACATTTCCAAAGTCTGTGAATTGAAGCCAACATAAGTATTCAACCTGTTTTTGATCAGTTAGAAATTTTATAGTTACTCATTTTACCAACAGCCAGAAAAAGGAATACAAGAACGTCATCAAAAGTATCAGCATAAATGTAAAATTCCAGCTTCTCAAGTATTACGACAGAATAAACAGCTCCACATAGACAACCTGACCCCCCTTCTAAATTGGTTCACTTTAAGCACAATTAGCATCTTAGTAGAGAGGGCCTTTCTACATGTATTTCTGTTACTTACAACACTTCTTCAATTTTGGCAACAATCTGCTCTGCACATGCCCGTTCCTTCTCCAAAGTTACCCGGTCCTTGTCTCTCTCTGCATCAATTTTAGTCAGTTCGCTTTCAGCCAACGTCAGCCCCATGCTACGTTTCTGTCTAAAGGGAATAGGAGAAATTTCCTGAGGTAGCCTAGAGAAAAACTACCTCCCTCTGGAGATGTTTCATCAGAGTTTCCATAGCTGTGAATTTCTAGCAACAGGCAAAATGTCACAGTTTTCTATTTGGGGGCCCATGTCACCTAGGACACTGGAGGAAGAAAATTCTAGAGGCCATCGCTCAACAGAGCACACATCCTGAAGGACACACTTAGCACAGAGTACTAATACTAGGCACAATTGCTGACAGCGTAAGGAATGGGGACTGTGCACTCTCAGTACCACGCCAACCTTCTGACTGCAGATGTGCATTAGGCTTTAGTAACAGTGCTAAAGACGATATGCTGAGCCAAGGACTTAATGTATAACCTTTTCCTACTTAAAAAGAAAATTAATTCAGAACAACCATATCAGCTTACCACCAAGCTTACCGAAAATCTTCCAAGTGCCTTTGAACTTCTGGGTGGACTCTTTCTTGCATAGTTTGGATATAGTGGCGATGTAGATCCTCAGGAATAAGCTCGGGTCTTCTTTTTTCTGCATAAATAGAAGAAGTCACCTGATCGAAGGCATATTTTTTGCATTATAACTGGCACTATTTGGTGCAAACTTAACTTGAAGTAAGACAAAGAGAAGTTCAATGCATTTTATGTACTTCATCTCAGAATTCATCTTTCATTTACCCTTAAATGTATTATAGGCTTTTTTTCTGCTGTGAGTCATATCACCTACTAGTCACCACGTAACAGATAGAAACCTTAGGGAGGAGCTGAACTACGTATCTGTAGAGATGTAATTCTCCAGCATATTGGTGCTCCAGACTTACCTAGATCTACTGATATTTCATCAGGAACAGAAACTTTCAGGTGCTAAAACAAAAATGCAAACAAAAAGTGAAATAGTACTAAGAGTTTTCAGGATGCATACAAGGACTTATACAAAATAAAGAGACACAACTTGAAGATCTATTTTTACAAGAATATTCATGTATAAGCTCATTTTTTGGGTATCACCCATCTAAATTTCATAGCTCTGGAATGTTCTATTGTTAAACTTGAAAATAAGCCTTTTTCCCAAGGATCATATTATAATGGAAACATCTACACTTGTTTTACTAGATGACTGAACGCTTCTGTGCCTTACTTATTCCTGTTGGCTTTAGTTTTCTAAAATGAATCAATATTGGCTTGGGCTTTCTAGAATCATTGGTTAAGATAATCAGTTATACATCATTTGAATCAATATAGGTAAAACCTCAACTATGTGTATATCATATGAAAAATTTACTCATATATAATGATGATTTTTATTTACTTTTTTGATATACTCACACTACAGACCATGATATTCCCAACCATTTTGCTATGTAAAGCTAAAGAACCCTCACAGTAATAGTCACACTCCCAATGAGAAAGTGTTGCATATCAATGTTGAGGCTCTGGAGTCTTAAATCTCTAGTTCTTTCATGTGTAGCTCTTACTCGTGAACTAAGACGACTGTGTCATAATTTACTTCTTCTTAGCTAAGATTTGTTCACGTAATAACTGCAGTTTTTGGTCCCATTACCAGATAATTATCTCCTGTTAATTTGGGAAATGTCTTGGAAAGAAATTGTTTTGCGTTTGGAGAAAATATATTAACTTCTTCATGGTTACTTTGTATTATACACCTACTTAAGTCATATCCTTTCAGAATTTAAACAATTAACATGAGACCTGAAGTTTTACATTTGAAAATAAGTCACTGCTAAAAATTATGAGATCTCTAATATTTATTTGAAGAACAGTGAAATGGATTTCAAAGCTTTCTCTTTAACTGAAGTTGCCATAAAGTAGCTCAAATCAACTTTCCTAAAAGTATTTCTAGCACAAATGCAGAAAAGTATATATATGTTCATTTCTGTATGTGGGTATTTATATGAAATAAATATGACCTGTGGCATAAAAGAATAATTAGCAAATTAATCTATCAGGGTTCTTACACTTTCATTTTGATCAACTTATACAGATCACGAGCAGCAAAATATAAAGTTCTGACTTAGCATGGAGCAGGCACTCTTAAGAAATGTGAAATACAAATATACTGTCATTTCTTCATGAAAGAAAGCTATCTTAATAAATATATTGTGTAACATTTTAAACAATGGCAGTGTAATCAGAACCCTACCTAATCCATTCAGTAACTATCTGAGTGACCACTCTGCCAGGATCTATTCAGTGCTGGTGAAATAGCAGTGAACAAACAGAACAAAAATATCTGCCCTGATGGAGCTTACATTTGGGGTAGAAGAGTAGGAATATAGACAAAAAATAAATTAAAAAAGAAAACATAAATTCTATAGACAAAAATAACACAGGAAAGGTGACAGAAAGTTGGGGGAGATGAAATTTTAAGTAAATTGGTCAGGGAATTCAGGCTTCACTGAGAAGGTAACTGTATTCAGCCATGTGTAGGTGTACAGGTAACTTTGCAAAAAATACAAAGAAAATGGGGCAAGTGCTGGAGGAAGAAGTGGAGCCAAAATGTTTCTATGTGAGTTTGTTTTAAGATAAGAGAACTAACCATGTCTGCATGCTAATATGATTGATTCAATAGAAAACAAAAAAACTGATGATGCAGGAGAGAAGAACTGCTAGAATAACTAATCTTTAAGTAGGTATAAGAAAATACACTCAGGATAAACAGGGGAAGAGGTGGCCTTAGATAAAAGCAGAACAATCCCTACATAGCATCAGGAGAGAGGGCAGAGCATATGGTATGATAGAGGTAGGATGATATATCTGGTAAAAGTTATCTTCTGTGTAATTTAAATTTCTCAAAGAAACAGCAAGGTCATCAGTTGAGAAAAGAACAGGAGAGGAAGTGATGGAGAGTTTAAGAGAGAAAACGTGTGAAACAGTCATCTAAGAGAAATGCAAATATGAAAGAACTAGGGACATGCAGCATGATTCTTCAAGAGGTATTAAGGGCTAACTGTTATTTACCCTATAGCAAGGCTAATAATAAAACATACTAGAGCAGAAGCAAGAAGAACTACAATCCTGCAGCCTGTGGAATGAAAACCACATTCACAGAAAGAGACAAAATGAAAAGGCAGAGGACTATGTACCAGATGAGGGAACAAGATAAAATCCCAGAAGAACAATTAAATTAAGTGGAGATAGGGAACTGACCAGAAAAAGAATTCAGAATAATGATAGTGAAGATGATCCAGGACCTCGGAAAAAGAATGGAGGCAAAGATCGAGAAGATGCAAGAAATGTTTAACAAAGACCTAGAAGAATTAAAGAACAAACACCTAGAAGAATTAAAGAACAAACAAACAGAGATGAACAATACAATAACTGAAATGAAACATACACTAGAAGGAATCAGTAGCAGAATAACTGAGGCAGAAGAACGGATAAGTGACCTGGAAGACAGAATGGTGGAATTCACTGCTGTGGAACAGAATAAAGAAAAAAGAATGAAAAGAAGTGAAGACAGCCTAAGAGGCCTCTGGGACAACAATAAATGCACCAACATTCACATTATAGGGATCCCAGAAGGAGAAGAGAGAGAGAAGGGACCCAAGAAAATATTTGAAGAGATTATAGTCGAAAACTTCCCTAACATGGGAAAGGAAATAGCCACCCAAGTCCAGGAAGCGCAGAGAGTCCCAGGCAGGATAAACCCTAGGAGAAACATGCTGAGACACATGGTAATCAAACTGACAAAAATTAAAGACAAAGAAAAATTCTTAAAAGCAACAAAGGAAAAACAGCAAATAACATACAGGGGAACGGGAGCTCCCATAAGGTTAACAGCTGATTTCTCAGCAGAAACTCTACAAGCCAGAAGGGAGTGGCACGATATATTGAAAGTGATGAAAGAGAAGAAGCTACAAGCAAGATTACTCTACCCTGCAAGGATCTCATTCAGATTTGACAGAGAAATCAAAAGCTTTACAAAAAAAAAAAAAAAAAAGCTTTACATTTACAGACAAGCAAAAGCTAAGAGACTTCAGCACCATCAAACCAGCTCTACAAAAAATGCTAAAGGAACTTCTCTAAGTGCAAAACACAAGAGAAGAGAAGGACCTACAAAAACAAAACCAAAACAATTAAGAAAATGGTAATAGGAACATACACGTCGATAATTACCTTAAATGTGAATGGATTAAATGCTCCAACCAAAAAACACAGGCTCACTGAACGGATACAAAAATAAGACCATATATATGCTGTCTACAAGAGACCCACTTCAGACCTAGGGACACATACAGACTGAAAGTGAGGGGATGGAAAAAGATTTTCCATGCAAATGGAAATCAAAAGAAAGCTGGAGTAGCAATACTCATATCAGATAAAATACACTTTACAATAAAGAGTGTTGTAAGAGACAAGGAAGGACACTACATAATGATCAAGGGATCAATCCAAGAAGAAGATCTAACAATTATAAATGTATATGCACCCAACATAGGAGCACCTCAATACTTAAGGCAAATGCTAGCAGCTATAAAAGAGGAAATCGACAATAACACAATAATAGTGGAGGACTTTAACAGCTCACTTACACCAATGAACAGACCATCCAGACAGAAAATTAATAAGGAAACACAAGCTTTAAATGACACAATAGACTAGATAGATTTAATTGATATTTACAGGACATTCCAGCTGAAAACAGCAGATTACACTTTCTTCTCAAGTGCACATGGAACATTCTCCAGGACAGATTACATCTTGGATCACAAATCAAGCCTCGGTAAATTTAAGAAAATTGAAATCATATCTAGCATCTTTTCTGACCAGAACGCTATGAGATTAGAAATAAATTACAGGGAAAAAAACGTAAAAGACACAAACACATGGAGGCTAAACAATACATTACTAAATAACCAAGAGATCACTGAAGAAATCAAAGGGGAAATCAAAAAATACCTAGAGACAAATGACAACAAAAACACGATGACCCAAAACCTATGGGATACAGCAAAAGCAGTTCTAAGAGGGAAGTTTATAGCAATATAATCCTACCTCAAGAAACAAGAAAAATTTCAAATAAACAATCTAACCTTATACCTAAAGGAACTAGAGAAAGAAGAACAAACCAAGTTAGTAGAAGGAAATAAATCATAAAGATCAGAGCAGAAATAAATGAAATAGAAACAAAGAAAACAATAGCAAAGATCAATAAGACTAAAAGCTAGTTCTTTGAGAAGGTAAACAAAACTGATAAACCTTTAGCCAGACTCATCAAGAAAAAGAGGGAGCGGACTCAAATCAATAAAATTAGAAATGAAAAAAGGAGAAGTTATAACAGACACTGCAGAAATACAAAGCATCATAGAGACTACTACAGGCAACTCTATGCCAATAAAAGGGACAACCTGGAAGAAATGGACAAATTCTTAGAAAGGTATAACCTTCCAAGACTGAACCAGAAAGAAACAGAAAATATGAACAGACCAATCACAAGTAATGAAATTAAAACTGTGATTAAATATCTCCCAACAAACAAAAGCCCAGGACCAGATAGCTTCGCAGGCGAATTCTATCAAACATTTAGAGAAGAGCTAACACCCATCCTTCTCTAACTCTTCCAAATAATTGCAGAGGAAGGAACACTCCCAAACTCATTCTACGAGGCCACCATCACCCTGATACCAAAACCAGACAGATACTACAAAAAAAGAAAATTACAGAAAAAACAAAAACATATTAGTTTAAAACCTTACTAAGATTTCTATTGGTAAAATAAAACACTACTATTATCTATTATCATTTATACTAGTAAGATCTTTTCCAACATTTTTCAGTTACCCTTGTGCCTCCGAACTTCAAAGAGGCCAACCAGAGTTCAATTATACAAATATTGCCCTTTCAATCCTAATATATATGTATATATATGTATATCATTTATGTTCTCTTTTTCACTCCCTCATCCTAAATATGCACATGTATAAACCCCAATATACATATATATCCCTTAAGACTTACCGTGAGAATTCATATGCCTACAACTAACTTAGAAATGATACAAAAATTATAGTCAAGAATAATCAGTAATTGAGATATAATATAGATGTCAGAAAGCACAATGAAGTCCAAAAACATGGGAGGGAAGACTAGAAGTAGGAGGCCAATACTTCAATGTACTAAAGCAAAGATTATAATATTAACTTGGTAACTTACTGCAGATCGATCCAGGAAGAACTGATGAAACTCAAGGAAGACACGACGAGTCTCCTTGGAATTGGTCTGTTTATACAGGTCTGAATAGAGATAACAGAGCTGTAGTAGAGAAAGAAATGGGGGAGAAATCATGAAAAATGTAATCTGCTGGATCCTCGTCAAGTAGGAATGCCTTGAACAAGTAGGTCACCATAAACAATGTAGTTGTTACCATATAACCAAGTCTTATAAAAAAATAAATTAGTAACATTTTAATCATCTTTCGTATCTAATATGTTTAGAAACCTGAAAGAAGTCCATCCACTCATCTTGCTGAAGTGAAAAGTTTTATGGTATATGAATCAATGTAAGAACTCTGAATTGGTGAAATCATAAAATATATTACCAATGTTGCAGGGTCAAACTGTGAAACTACATGGTGTAAGAAAACAGCCAAGTGAGCAGGGCGAGATTTTAGCAGTTCAATGCTCTGGAAACAGCTGCACTGCCCATTGATCTAGAAAAAGAGGTAATTATACATCAATAATGCCAATATATAAATGCAAAATGTAATGTCAGCTCAATTAAACGTAACTATCCAAATTTCACTTTAACCTACCCTAAAAAAATTCAAGATTTAAAAAAATTTCACTAGAATTTATTAGCAATACAGGCTATGGAATCTCCTCCTCTGAAAATAATCTCTTGGGAATAGGATGGAGGGAAGACCATCCTGGGAGAATAAAAGTCCAGGAGATGATTATCAAAGAGCTCACATGTCTACGAATCAGTATGCAAAAAAACAGGCTAATAACACTTCTAAAAATGCAATGGAAGGCTTTTTGCCTAATAACAAAATAGCTGTCTTCCTTTCGAGCTAATCGTAGAAATAGTGGTAGGAAAGGGAGCTGTATGATTTTAAATAAGACAACTCCTAGAATACTTGTATATTCCCAAACTACACTGAACACAGAAAACAGCAATAGTTAAACTTAAGGTAACCTAGAATCATATAAGTTAATCTAAACAAATAATACCAATTCTACACAATCTCTTTCAGAAAATACAAGAGGAGTAACACTTCTCAACTCATCTAAGAGTTCAGCATTACCCAAGTATCAAAACCAAAGACATTATTAAAAAAAAAAAAAAAACTACAGACTAATATCCTCCATAAACACAGATGCAAAAATCCTCAGCAAAATAATAGTTAATTGAATCCAACATTATTATGAAAAGGAAAATACATTATGACCAACTGTGGTTTATCCCAGGAATACAAAGCTGTTTCAAAATGCTCATAATATCAATTAATGTAATTTACCATATTGAGACTAAATTTTAAAAAACAACATATGATCATCTCAGTCATTCAACAAAAGTCAACATCCATTCATGATAAAAACTCTTATCAAACTAGGAATAGAAGGAAACGTTCTCAATTAAAAAAAACAGTATCTACAAAAAACCTATAGCTAACATCATACTTAATAATAAACGACTGAATGCTTTCTTCCTAAGATCAGGAATAAGACAAGGATATCCTGTCTCACCACACCGATTCAACCTCATACTGGAAATCCTAACTAGTACAATAAAGGTAAGAGCAAGAAATAAAAGATAAACAGATTGGAAACAAGGAAATAAAAATTGTCTCTGTTTGTGGTTGTCTATGTAGAAAATCCTAAAAAGTTACTTTAAAAAGCTCTTAGAAGTAGTGAGTTTACTAACAAGATCATGGGATACAAGGACAAGAATAAAGCCAATCATATTCCTATATACCATCAATAAACAACTGGAATTTGAAATTTTAAAAAAAATTTATAATAACATACCCCTCTCCCAAGATGAGATACTTAGGTATAAATCAATGACTTCTTATCAGCTTCAAAAGCAAAGCCATTTCTATTGGTCAAAGCTAAAATAAGCAATTAACCTGGGTAATTAGCCAATTAATTAATCTTAGTTCTAAGATTTTAGCTTCAAATCCTTATAAATATAATTTCAGTCTCCAGAAAGTGTTCATTTTTGCAAGAAATCAAACATCTCAGAAAATTAATAATTTGTTTTTTAGAAAAAAAGTCATCACCTGTTCATGTTCAGTACCAAAGTCATCATCCTCTGCTCCAATAATATGAGGTGCTATACGGGTAGAGGGACTCCCAATAAGTGATTGAGTGTCCTGGTGACATTCAGAGAAAAGGAACAGAAAAATTATCCAGTGGTCAATTTCAGAGACAGGATAAAGCCAAACCATCACAAAGACATGGTTCACTAAACTGACTGGATTTCTTTTTATTTTCTTTAGGTACTTTATTTTCAAAGTGGTTCTCAAATTGTCCAGTGTTGATTGTTTCTTGGGGGCGGGGGGCGGGGGAGAACATTTCCCCTGGAAATCATAAACACCCTTTGCTTACTACACCCTTGGTTATCTGATTCTAATCCCTCTCTGTATACTTCATTTATTATTTCATACATATCTAGACCTTGTTACAGAAAGAAATAAAGCTGGCTTACATAAATAGTTAACAATTTTTAAAAGTTAGTTTAAAAGTGAATGAAGACAACAGGACAAAGGAAAAATGAGAATAGAAGTAAGTTTAGCAGAGAGGTTAATACAAAAATTTCTAGTAAGGTCATATAATTGAAAGCTGTCACTGAACCTTATTTTTTCATTTAAAGTTCATTTTCATAAGCACACAATGCAGGGTTTTCAATCCCGGTACTGCTGACATTTTGGGCCAGATAATTCTTTGTTGTGGAGGCTGTCATATGCATTGTAAAATGTGGAGCAGCATCCTTGGCTTCTCCCCACCCACTAGATGCCAGGAGCAGCCTCCCAGTCATGACAATCAAAAATGTTTCCAGACATTGCCAAATGTCCCCCAAAGGACAAAATCACTCCTAGTTGAAAATCACTGCCATAATGCAATAAAATGTTCAAGTAATCACACAAACACTGCTATAGAAACAATGACAACAAGACTGTAAAAATAAATTGTAGGTCGGTAGATCTCACTCCGGTGCAATAGCTCACCTATGTGTCAATTCACTTACAAATTTGGATTTCACATGAAAAAGGCAGCTGTGGAACATTACTGTATAGTGCAAAAAATAAGGGATATTTGAATACTACCAACACTGAAATCAGAGACCATACAGTATTAAGAGAAATAGAAAATTTGGAACAAATATGAAAAAAATGAGTTTGGCTTAAATATGACAGCAGTTGAATGCTGTACGATCTGGATTTGAACAAAGAGAGTGAGGCTCTCTTTGATAGTGATTTGGAAGTTATCTGCACAGTAGTTACAGTTGAAACTATATACATGGACCAACAAGTTATAAATTAAGTGAATAATACATAGCTGTAGTTCTTCTTCCTTAAGTGTGTTGCAACTCTATGTATTTGCATTTCCTGAACTTGATTCCGCCTTTTTCACTCTTGTTTTTTAAACCATAAGCCTTTAATAATTTTTTTAAAAAATCAGGTAAAACGACAGAAATTTGTTTAAAGTATCAGTGAGACAACTTTTTATTTTGTCTTTGTTTATTTTGATGTGATACTTCTGATTTTCCAACAGTCCTTATGTTGCTAATAATAGATGAATCACAATATGCTGTTAAATCTTTTACTATAAAACTTTATACAAGTCCTAATTAAAAAATAAACTCAGAATGCTAAAAGTATTCAATTAAGAAGATGCAAGATCTAGCAATTCCATTCTGAGTATACACCCAAAAGAACTGAACGGAAGAACTTGAACAGATATTTATTTGTACATCCACGTTCAGAGTAACATGATTCACAACAGCCAAAAGGTGGAAACAACCCAAGTGTTCACTGATGAATGAATGGATAAACAAAATGTGGTATAGACACAAAATGGATTATTATTCAGCCTTAAAAAGGAAGGAAATTCTGATACATGCTAAATCACTGATGAACACTGAAGACATTATGCTTAGTGAAATAAGCTGTTCACAGAAGGACACATATTGTATGATTCTACTTATATGTGGCTCCTAGTCAAATTCAAAGAGACAGAAAGTAGAATGATGGTTGCCAGGAGCTGAACGGAGAGGATAATGGGGAGTTAGTGTTTAGTGGACACCAAGTTTCAGTCGGGAAAGATGAAAAAGTTCTAGAGATAGATGTGGTGATGGCTGCACAATGATGTGAATGTAACAATGCTGATGAACTTAAAAAAGGTTAAAATAGTATATTTTATGATATGTGCACTTTATTATAAAAAAAATTTAACCACCTAATATTACTAACTATAGAGTAGCTCTCCATTTACCAAATCTTTATTAAGTTCCTTTAATAAGTTTAAGCTTTTGCTCCAAAAAAAAAAAAAATATACACACACACACACAAATACCATATATCTCTGTCACTTAGGTATAAGGAAAGCTAAAGAAAACATTATCATTTCATGGAGTTCATACTCACAGTGTCCTGAATTACTTCACTTTTCTCTGGGTTTTCCTCTAGATAAATCCTCTCTTTCAGGCCACTCTTGGGACTCTAATGAGAAAAAAAAAAAGACATTCGTTTCATTTCGATAGGCTCACCAATGGAGATAAAGAAAAATTGTGTGAAAGAATAATGTTCTGAATTTCATATTTGTGTTTGAAACTACTGACTATCTTTCATATAATACTTGGCTCTGCTACTTTTTACGTGACTTTGGCAAGTCACTTATTCTCTTAGCTTTTTAGTTTTATGTTGATAAAACAATATAGAGTAGTTTTATTTCATCTTTAGGCCTGAGGGTTAATTTCTATCAAATAGCTCTAACCAGATATATTATATATCACAAATTCATTATGTCAGGGCTTCCCTGGTGGCACAGTGGTTAAGAATCTGTCTGCCGATGCAGGGGACACAGGTTTGAGCCCTGTTCTGGGAAGATCCCACATGCCATAGAGCAACTAAGCCCGTACGCCACAACTACTGAGCCTGCGAGCCACAACTACTGAAGACCACATGCCTAGAGCCCATGCTCCGCAACAAGAGAAGCCACTGCAATGAGAAGCCCGCGCACCACAACGAAGAGGAGCCCACACTTGCTACAACTAGAGAAAACCCATGCGCAGCAACGAAGACCCAACACAGCCCAAAAAAAAAAAAAAAAAAAAAAATTCTTTATGTCAAAATCAAACTGTATCTTTATCCATTTCCTCTAAACCTTTCTGCCCCAAACTATTCTTTCTAACCAAGTTAAAAGCATTTTGGCCTATTTATAGGAATGAAAATAAGCTTCTATTTTTCTGTTACTACCTCATGTAAACTGATCTACGGATTTTTATAAACTTTACATGGTATGTTTGGGATGACCTAATGTAAAATACAAACTATATGATACACAGAACTTCAATTTTGGGGGGATGAAGAACACCCCAAGCAATGGGAGCCATTCTTCAGAGCAGCTGAAAATGAGATACAAGAGATTTTTGTGTGAATGCCTATATGGAAGATATACGCTACCTATACATATGCCTAGATACCACAAGATAGAGAAAACAGTAGTTTCAAATATAAGCCCCACCTGGGAGAAATGGATGACTCTGGGTCAAGAGATATAAAAGATAAAGTGAGAATAATTTTGTCACACCAAAATGAAAGAAAGCTATGTTACTGGGGAGTCATGTCAAAAGAACATAGAAGACAAATTGAGGGGACTACCACCAGCCCAAAAAAAGGGACAATTTAATAAGTATCAAAAAGAATAATGACTGCAATGGACTTAAATGCAAAAAGCAAATATGTTAAAAATCTATAAATTCAAAATATTACACAGGTACACACATGTGCACACATGTGGGCACACATCCCACATTAGTGACCTTTGGAGAATGTTAGGGCATCAACTCTTCTGAAAACACATACATAAAGGAAAGTAATCAAACGTTTATATATAAGCTATATTTTAGGGCAACTTAAAACTAGTAAGGGAAAATTCTTCTTTATAAAATAATTCCATCTAATAAATACAGAATGAATGACAATATTATATTATCATTTTGAAACCTCTAATTAAATAATGGATGCAGGCAGTTTGCTATCAATGGCAGGTAAAAACATTAGATAAAAGCTTAATGGAGAAATTTATAATGAAGGAATCATGCTGACATCATCTGAACACCTTATACAAACTTAACAATCACAAAAAGACAACCAGACATTCTCCTCCTGATGTGATATGACAGGATATACACAGTACCACCCACGAATTGTTCTTGCCAAACAACAACTCTCAAACGTTAATCTGTTCAAGACTCTAGATCTTACTACCAATTTTCAGCAAATATATACTCAAGGAACATGTTAAACAACACCATGAAAATACAATTAGAATGTGGGTGGTTTTAACTGGGACATGTGACCCAGTTTAACAACAACAACAACAAAATAGCAAAAAAAAATAAGAGGAGGGAACTATTATAACTTAAGAGACTTATCAACCAAAGGCTGAAGACGTTGACTGGATCCTGATTCAAATAAACCCACTGAAAAAAGATCATTATAAGACTATTGGGGTAGTCAAATTGCATATTAAGAAAATATTAATTAAGATTTGATAATGGTATTATGGCTATCATTTCTTTGTCTTTTCTCTTAAAGATGCATATTAGTGAAATACTGTCTTAGACTTACTTAAAAATAATCCAGCATTTGGAGGGTATGAGGAATGAAGGAAGACAGACAAAAACAAGTTTGAGCACTTGTTGATGACTGCTCAGCTGGATGATTAGGTACATGAGGGGAATCATTATCTTAGTCTAGTTTTGAATAGGTTCGAAATTTTTGAAAATAATTTTTAAAAAGTCAGGTGCAAAATGAAAACCAGAGAGGCAGATGTTCTAAGTTTGAGATGATGATTTGTGATCAGGTTGCTTCTCTTGTGAGAACCAGAAATGTGGCTATTCTTTAAAGCCTTCTCTGAGGTGATCCAAAGCAGGGAATTTTACAATGATAATGATATCACAAACACCATAAAGAGATTATTTTATAAAAAAGGAGAAGAAAATTGAAAAAAAAAATTAAAAGCATTGATCGGTTCCTACAATCTTAACACAGTACAACTGAAACAAACATGGAAATCTATAAGCTAAAAGCAGCACATCTCTAGCTTCAAAAAGACACCTGTACGAATTACACGAGTTTGTTAGGTGTTCAGCGAATATCCTAGTCTGCACCATATCATCTCTCACCTGGATTTCTACAACATCCACTTATTTGGCCTCAATTTCCTCAAGATTACAATGAAAGTTAAAAAGAATATCTGTAAAGCATTAGGTACAACCGCTGTCACAGAGTAGGTATTCAATAAATGGTGACAATTTATCAGCCATTTAACACACATTTGTTAAGTTCCTCTTAAGCCAAGCAGTCTTCTTTTCTTGCTGATCTCCTGTCTCTTTACTCCAGTTCATTTTCCACACTGACATGTTTCTGACTGTGCCTCTTTCCTGCATGCATGATAAAGCCCAAACTCTTTACTCATTCATTCTGTTGTTCAAATACCAATTAAACACCAATCATGTGTCAAACAGTCTTAATTCACTGGAATGCCTGTTCCTACACTTGCCAATTCACTCTGTATTTCATAAAGTTATATTTCTAAGCCACAGATTTTATTGTTAACATTCCTCTAAATACAAGATAAAATTCAAAATTTTCATTTGTATCACTTGTTCTGAATTCCTACAATCTGTCAGCCTTTGTAGACATAAAGTCAAATATGATGGGTGCTTGGCTCTCAAGAAACTTTCCATCTAATGGTAGAGACAAGCCATGCAAACAGAGAGGAGAGCCAGCACTAAATCAAAAAGGAAAAATGTGAGGATTCCCAAAAGCAGTACTGCTGAACAAGTTATAACTTGGACTCAAGGCTTTGCTTCGAAGATCAATTCCAGCCGTTTCATCTATAACCCTAGTACACCTGTAAAATTCTCACTGTTCTCCCCAAATGTTATGCATTTGCATACCTTGGAGCCTCTGAGCACTGGTATTTTGAAACTAGGTAGAGGCAGATCACTTACTAGCTGGTTAAGTTTGGCAAGTTAGTTAACTCACTTTGGCCTCAGTTATTTCTTTTATTAAGCTGTGATAACAATACTACTACCTCATAAGGCTGTTCTGAGAATTAACTAAGATAAAAAATGTATAACACATATTACAGCTTATGGTATATATGCCCAATAAACGTAAACTACTGTAATTGTTTTCTTGAGTCAAAATTGAAATCTTTCATTAAGACAGCCTATCCAATCATAAGATTTCTATCAACATCTTTCAAAAAAAAAAATCCTCGAATTTTCCTTGCATGAGGAACTGAGTCACTGAGCGTTAAGCCTCAAAAGATACCCTAAATGATGGCTTAGAAGAGTGGTTTTCATTTTTTTTTTTTTACAACCTCCAATAAGAGAAATTTCACACTGCTAACCAGCATGTGCCCACATGCATACACACACACACTGATACATGTGTACATATACACACATGTGTATATATGTGTGTGTACAACAGAAGTCAAAAAAAGTAACACTTAGCTCTTCTACATGAAAAGTACTCATACTTCCTATCCTATTATTTTTTTAAAATATTGGCCCCAACCCACTAAATTGATTTTATGACCCACATTGGGGAAAAAAAAAACTGATTTAGATTACTTTCCTCATCACTTTTAAAGAGGGTGATCTATTTTTAATTCGTTATTCCTATTATTGCACACTACTTACAAAGTATTGCTGAGTAGGTAACACTGAACTTAGCTTTTAAGTATTCATATAACTATGGTGCTAATCATATTCAGCTTAAAATACTTTCTGATCATCTTCTTAACAAAAATCCACGTACATCTGGTAATTTCTGGGTTAATCAAGAAAGCATTACTAAACATGGGCTATTAACTAAAGTCTACCTAAGAGGACTAAGGCTTTTCCTCTTTGTAATGGCAAAGTGCCCCATGATTCAAGACTGAGTCACTATGACCACAAATGGAATATTAACATGCTCTTAAAGATATCAACAGTTGGCCTCTCGGTTCAGTAAGAAAGCACTGGCATTATTAACTTCTCTACCCACAAATAAGACGCCTGCTGGGAAATTCCATCTCCTCAAAAGAAACATTTGGCAATGGTGTCCAAGGGAAAAAGTGAGGTCTGGAATTAAAAGCTCATATACAACGGTATCCAGAATTTCTGTTCATCAAATTGCTGTATTAAAGATGGTGACAATAAAAAGTAAGTAATAAGAAAACACCTGTAGCTCACAAAACTTACAATCAAATCAAGAAAGAGGCTGTAGAGAAAAATACAAGAAGATAAAGGTGTAGAACACTTACATCTGCACTTTCACTACTGGGCCGAGACGCATCTCCACTGCCATAGTCAATTCTGCCTAGTCCATCACCAGGATCTGCTTCTATTTCACTGACTGCTAGCCCATCGCCTAATGGCTTGGAGGATGTAACTGCAGCTCCATCCTAAAACAGATCAAGCACACACACACACACACACACACACACACACACACACACACATTAAAAACAAACAAACAACAAAAAACCCTTTCATTATGGACTGTATAAAGAAACAGAGTTGCACTGCAACCTCAATGGAGACTGTTTAAATTCACCCAGTTTGATGTAATCAAGAATGCTAAAAGCTCTAAAAGTCAAAAGCGTAAATGACTACTAATTCTGGGGTTCTCAAATGGCATGACCTTAACGACAGGGAAAGTGATATTTCAGTAAAGAGAATAAAATCTCAAACTTCAAATAAAGCAAAAAGATAAAACAGTTTAACTTACATAATTTATATTCCCTGCCCTTTAGTAAAGATTATGACACTGTAACTTGTGGTTAACTGCCTTCCAACACTTTAGAATTTCAATAAATGGCCAATTCTGGGACACAATGCTATACCGTAAATTATTATAAGCTTTTAAATCAGGAACAACAGTCTTACTATTCAAACAGAGTAAGATTGTTGTCTTTGCTCAGTAATAACCACAACATAAACTGTCCATATTACTGAGGTGGAATACTCAAAACTTCATATAGCTAATGGGATTAAAAGTAACAACAACAACAAAAATGTGTAATGAAAAGTACACTGAACCAGGAAGTCGGGAGGCCTTACAGATGTGTGACCTTGTTTGAGTAACTTAACCAATTTAGGCCCTAGTTTTCTCAACCATTGCATGATTTTTTTTTAACTTTAAAATGAGCAGATTAGGATAGATGATTTCAAAGAATCCTTTTAGTTCTGTGAACCTACAGACCTAACTCATGAAGAATAACAAGTAAGCAGCTTTTACTCATTTCTCCATATCCCCAAACTAAATATTATAGAACATAAATCTGGTTGATGTATAAATGCTAAGCTATTTTTCTAGTGAGACTACCATCTTCAAAACATATCTATATAGCAAGTCTATTGAAATCTATTTTAAAATTAGAATAAAAATAGTTATTAATATGAATGTGCTTTGAATTCATCAGACTGGGTTTAAATACCAGTTCCATCACGTTTGAGCTACATGACCTCAGACAAGTCATTTAATTTCTCTGAGTTTCTCTAAGTGCTTATGTAAAATGGGGGGAAACAACAGTAACATCTAATCTCGAAGGGTGTTGTGCAGATTAAATAAGAAAAATCGTACGTCCCTACTTAAAAACATAACTGCCGTTCTGTTTTACAATGGCAGAATACATCTCAAAAATGTAAATATATGTATCTAAATATATTTTTGTAATTTGTGATATCAAAGCAAAAACACTCAATTCTTTCTAAAATTACTGTGGAACAAAGAAGCATGGTATCATGAGCAAGCAAACAATGAGAAAGAAGCCCACATTTCTTTTAGTTAATCATTATTTCTGTAACATCCAACACAGGACCTCCTGTTGGCCTATGCTAGAAAAAATAACTTTAAAAAAAAGGCAGCTGCAACACTCTCTGACACATTCCCAGAAGAAAATTCTCCTGCAAAAGGTTGGGTAGCACTTTTAATAGCGATGCTACCTGAGCAGAGCCTGTGGCTTTGGATAACTGCTCTTGCAGTTGAGGAATGTGTTTCTTGGCCTCTTGGATCTCTTTTAGCAATCTTTGGGCAGGTGTTCGGCTGTAATCTTCCTGCAATAACTGAAAAGTTATAAAAATATTTCAAGAATTAATTACTTATGTCAAGAAAATCTTTAAAAGTCTATTCTTAATCAATAAAATAGCTGATGGCGATGATTACAATAGTGCTTAATTATGATTATAATAAATACCAACTCAACTATGCCCACTCACGTTTTTACTAGCCTATAAAACAGCCCCATTTCTAACTTAGTACCTGTAGCCGTTCCTGTTCTTTCTGTAACATTTTTCTCAGAATTTCTACTTTCTGGTTATGAACCACATTGTTTTCCTCCTAGAAAAAGATAAAAAAACAAACAAAAAGACAAGAACCAATACAAGGAAAGTGAAACTAAGTATCGAAAACGAGTCATACAATGTTACGTCTCAGCTCCAATTTTCAATACCTATCAGGATTTTCTTATTTCTGGTGGTTATGAAGACAAACTTTTAAACATGACACTTAAAGATAAAAGGTTACAGGGAAATGTCAACTCTTCTATTTCACTTTTGCTAAACTAGGTTCAAAAAACATTAAATATTGATATTAGTTGAAGAAATGAAGTTGCCTTAAGTATAAGACTAATATCTTGGGCTTCCCTGGTGGCACAGTGGTTAAGATTCTGCCTGCCAATGCAGGGGACACGGGTTCGAGCCCTGGTCCACGAAGATCCCATATGCCATGGAGCAACTAAGCCCGTATGCCACAACTGCTGAGCCTGTGCTCTACAGCCCGTGAGCCACGACTACTGAGCCCACGTGCCACAACTACTGAAGCCTGCATCCCTAGAGCCCGTGCTCCGAATGAGAAGCCACCGCAATGAGAAGCCTGTGCACCGCAACGAAGAGTAGTCCCCACTCACTGCAACTAGAGAAAGCCCAAGCACAGCAACAAAGACCCAACGGAGACAAAAATAAATAAATAAATAAATAAATAAATAAATAAATAAATAAATAAATAATTTTAAAAAAAGAAAGGAAAAAAGAATAATATCTTACACTTTCCCTCCTTTGGATTTTTACTATCAACCCCCGTGCATGGTTCAAATTCCCAGTATTTCCTACCTGAAGTATTAAGACAGATCCCTAATTCATCTCCTGTCATTTCTCCTTGTTTTACAACCCTATAATATTTTATCAAATAAGTCTTCCTAAAATTCTGTTATAATCACATCACTCTCTTCCTCAAAAAATTTGTAATATATTCTTAATGCCCATTCAGTTACTTGTAAATTAGCCTCGTAGTTGTGACTTTTCAAAATAAATAGTCTTACTTTTTTCTACTTTTTTCTCATCTCCTACTTCATAAATCTTTAACAGGCAACCAGCCAAACAAGAGTCCTGGCTATTTCCCCAAAATACTTGATGCTTTCTTGGCTCTTTACCTCTGTTAATCCTGCTTCCTCTACCTGGGTTGCCTTCCTCCCCACTGCCACCATTAGAATGTTAACTGTTTTTCAAGGCTCAATTCAAATAATAGCTTTCCATAAAGTCATTCCTTATCACACCTGCATGTGCTTTCTCCCTCCTTTGAAATCTCATAGAACTTAATATTTTCCTTCTCATAATGTCTACAGCTGCCTCTGTAGTAAAATTACTTGTATACTCTTGATTCAATCTCAAACAACAAAGGTTTATTAAGTACTTAGTACTATAGGCCAAGCAATATTTCAGGCTCTGGGGACACAACAATAAATAAAATAAACAAAAAAACCCTGTCCTCTTAGAGTATATATTCTAAGATAACAAAGGACCTTGAACATAGGATATCTTAATTATATTTTTGTGAGTGGCACCCTGTTTTGTATATGGTAGGTGTTAAATATTTGTTGAATTATATCTGCTATCTCAATACCCTGTAATCATTCCAAATTATTAGATAATTATTTTTATCAGCAAGTTATTTTCTAGAATCTTAAACTTAAATTTGTTTATCAACTCAACACTTTGAAACTCAACATAAAGCAAAAGCATTATTATACAACTGAGCGTTTACAAAGACGTTTTCCCACTCTTACCCCCATGAGCACAGGACTAGTAATTCTCTCCATATTCCCAGATGCTCCAGGTGAATGAGGGGATGTCATGATGGGAGACATATGTCCAACGACTGATGGCTCTACTTCAGAATCAGCAAGTGGAAACTGGGGCGACCCAGGTGGGCGTCCCTGAACAGTGAGAGCTACATAGGAACCCGCTTGGGGTGGGCAGATGGAAGAAAGGGGAGGGAAGGGAAAATAACATTGTCAAAAAATTTTTACTACTTAATCTTTGATAGTTCTAAAAGATCCAGTTATATGAGAAAGTTTCATCATCTGCTAATCATTTCTCCACAGAAATGGCTCCCCTAAAATTCTAAAAGAACAATGCAATTTTCAGATAGCAAATCACTTACTCATAAGGTCAGATATTACTTAAAAGCAAGTAAGATTTATAATTCCAGTAATTATTTTTTAATTTAGAGAAGAATAAGTTATTATCAACTATCTACTAATGGCTATGTTCAATCAATTTCTCAAATGCAAATTTTAAAAATCACCATATTAAGATGATACTAATTAGACAAGGTTTAACTAATTTTCTGTAATGATACAATTTTAAATTAACTTTAAAAAATGTGTGTGACAAGAAATATCCGACAAAAAGCAGGAAAAAAACCCACAACAAATAAGTTGTGAATTTTAATTTTTAAAATTTGGAGAAGACAAATTCACTAGGCATTTTACAGGGAAAAAACTATGGAAAGCAAAATTACCCATAACCAGAAAGACTCTGAAACAGACATTCATGAGTTATCTAGAATCAAGAAGAAATAATGCTTTCCAAATAAAAAACTTTTCTAGATAACTGACCTTTAATGACAAAATCTTTCTCTTAGACTTTTCAGTAGAACTTTAAATTGTATTTCATACTTTTTCTCCCAATTTAATCCTCCCATGAAACTCGCTGGTAATTATTTCACAGTGTTTGGGGTTCTAAAAAATTTTTTTATACTTAATGATCACAAATGCTGTGATATTGGGGAGATTTTAAGCACATACACTTTTTAAAGTTTTTCAGTCATATTTCTCTCTGTCACAAAGTCATCTAATATATCTTATTGACTTATCCATGTGTTTGGTTTTCATAGCCTCCTCGTTCTTCCCTTCTCTTCTTTAGATGTTTTTAAACTGGTTTGATTTGAAATCACTTTTATTATGTCTAGAATATGCATTGAAGAGTAGGACATGAGGGAGCTCTACTACAAGTATAGCACACAGGGTTTAGGCATTTCAAATTTATATCTGTTTTCGATACTCAGAGTGTTTTATGCTTATTTTGAGTTTTTAGCTAGGCTCTTGTTATTGGATAAGTAATCTATTGCTACAGTCTTAGGATTTAATTTTTTAAGTAAAATTGATATTGGAACAAGTAAAATATATAACCTAAAAAGCTAAAGAAATAATCTTTTCATACTCTGCAACAGTTAGTTACCAAGCATATATTTATTATCATAAACCATATTTATGTAGCACATAAAAATTCATAAATCACAATCTCATTAAATAAGTAATCAAATTTATTCTAGTATGAGGATCTAATTCTGATCATCCCATTGCTTTTTAAAATGTACTAAAGTTAAGAACTAAGATCAAAGTGATCATTTTAGAGCACTCGTACTCTGATGAAGAGATAAAGGGATTCACAGGTTGCTTTATCTAAGCAATAATAAGGCCAAGAAGGATTTGTTTATTAAATTTATTCTAAAGATGTCCACTTAATGAAAAGAAGTAATATTAAATTAAAAAGTAGTGTTTCTGCTTGGCCATAAACAACTATCTCTTAACTGTAGTCTATTACACTGTGAAATAGTCTGATGCAGAAGACTACAAATTCTTAACCCTGGAGATTTCCAAGAGAAGACCACTCCCCTGGATTATTTAATCATTTACTTATCTGAGGGAACATGATTATGCTACATGATTTTGAAAGTTCCATTTCAGTTCATCCAGGCCACTGTGTCTGATTTCTCAACCTCTTCTCTTTCAGGTCAACTCATGCATTTCTTTCAAATATACTTTCATTATTACCAAGAATAACAAGGACATTATAATCAACCACAGCGGACTGTGGACTAAAGATAGAAGTGGACTAAAGATAGTTACTAGTAAATTAAGAATTTTCACCTCAGACTTTCCTTTAATACAGGGGTCAGTAAACTCCAGCCAAGGGACTAAATTCAACCCACAGATTGTTTTGGCAAATATTTAGTTTTACTGAAACACAGCCATACCCATTCATTTATGCATCGTCTATGGCTGCTTTCACATTACAATGAGAGTCGAGTAGTAGATTATCTGACCCACAAAGCCTAAAAAATTTACTATTCGGCCTATTGAAGAAACTGTTTGCTTATCTTTGCTATAAGCGTTTCAGAAAACAAAACTGAGGATAACATTCACCTACATTTGATTAGCTTCACCACTTCCAGATGGTTTGAATGAGTCACCAGAGTTCCATTCACCTGTAAGAAAATGAAAATAGTGTCTGTCAGATAATTCTAGTTGAGACAATTAAACTGACTTCAGGAATTATCATATGTAATACAACCAGTTATAACATAGTAAACAGGACTATATTAAAATGCATATATATTTGGTTCAATAGTCACTTTTACCACTATTCTATAAGGTATACTCAGCAACAAAATGAACTTGAGCACAAAAAAAGGCCTTGATTTAAAGAGATGCAAGAGCCGGGGTCGGGGGGCGGATATGGGGATATATGTATACATATAGCTGATTCACTTTGCTATACAGCAGAAACTAACACACCATTGTAAAGCAATTATATTCCAATAAAGATGCTTAAAAAAATAAAAAGGATATTATAACTATTATAACTTATTCACCATGAAAAATGACAAAACATACTATGCAACAGATTTGCAAATCCTTCACAGTGAAGAACTCTTGCAAATTAAAAACTCCCTTTGCTTTTAATTACAAATTCACTGATTTTCCAAAGGCATAATAAATTTTTTAAAAGATGAATAAGCAATATTTCTCCAATAATATTCAATTTACTATTAGTTTTCCAATCATCACCTAACCTTTACAAAGAAAATTAATTTTCAGACACGCTAAATGTAGGACGTGTTATCCAAAGTTTCCACTAAACCAAACAAATTAAGGTAAAAATATCAAACATGAATCTAACATTATTTTTTCTCTGATGCAAGTAACACTAATTTTTACAAGTTCAAATATATCGGGGTATAAAATAGAAGTAAAAGTACACTTGTCATGCCCACCAGAGATGATCACTGTTAAGCATGATGTTTAATCTGAGACATATTCTAGCATACACACACCAGATACACAGACACACATACATATACTTTGTAACTGCCTTTTCCTGCAAATAAAAAAGCACTGTTTTATTACATTATGGACGTCTTTCAATATAGGTACAAACAGACCTAATCTATTCTTTTTAAAAGCTGGAGGTGAAATGCAATTTATTTCTTTAGCCCTCAGTATACGCACATTTAGATTGTTTACAAGTTTTCGATACAATAAAGCTTAAATGAATTTTCCTGTACACGTATCACTTCACATTTAAACACCTATTACCTTAGATAAGCTCCTAAAAGCAAAATTGTGGTCAAAGGTTATATACTTTTTTAAAATATGTAACTTTTTTTTTTTTTTTTTTTTTTTTTGCGGTATGCGGGCTTCCCACTGTTGTGGCTTCTCCCGTTGCGGAGCACAGGCTCCGGATGCGCAGGCTCAGCGGCTATGGCTCCCGGGCCCAGTCGCTCTGCGGCATGTGGGATCTTCCCGGACCGGGGCACGAACCCGTGTCCCCTGCATCAGCAGGCGGACTCTCAACAACTGCGCCACCAGGGAAGCCCTAAAATATGTAACTTTTGATACACATTCACAAATTTCCATCCAAACAGATTTTACCTAATTTATATTCACAACAAGTTTATGAGAGTAGCCATTTTACCATACCCAAACTATGCCAAATGTGTATCATTAATCTTTAAAATTTCTGACAACCATATATATTTTCACCTATCATTTAATTTCTACTTCTTTCTTATCAGTGAGGTTGGACATATCCTCATTGATATATTATTTCAATTACTTTGGAGAATTGCCTTATAAAATTCTTTGCCCTTTTTTCTGTCAGACTATTTATACTTTTGTTAGTAATTTGAAAGTGCTCTTTACAATTAAGGCTATCATATTCTGTAATATATTTCAAATATTTATTTCCAGATAGTTCTTTGTAAATATGTTCATGGTGTCTTTTCCTGTATAGTAATTTGATTTTAAGTAATCACATTAGTTAGTTGTCTTAAGAGTAATTAGTGACTAATCCATTCTTTCCCTACTGATCAGAACTTAAGGGCTGTTTCTGGACTCTCTATTGTGTTCCACAGATAGGTCCATAGAGTCACTTGCTTCAAATTAATCTGCACCATCTCACCTCACACTTATCCATACACATAATACCTTTGCAAAGTTCACTTAGAACAAATAATCATTTGGAAGCTTGACAAGGAATGGCACACCTCCCCAAATTTATTAATAAATTTTGAGGGAATTTCTTGCTAAGAGATTAACTTGGAGAAATATGATCTTTACAACAGCGAGTTATGACTCCATTTATTCAAGCCTTTTATTATGCTTTTCAGTAAAGGGTAACGTTAATTTTAGAATGAATGAAATAAATTTTTATAGTCAATAAATCCATCATATATAATCTGTAGCTTTTAATGAAAATCCAAGTTAAAAAAATCAAAATATGGCTAATATATGCTGTTTTTTAATTGTATCATAAATTCCATAATAGTCTTTTCCTTACCTTGATGATTCGATCACCTGTCTGTACGCCAGCCCGCATGGCTGCTCCATCTGTAAGAGAAATTAATTCTTAAAATGCAATTCATTTACCTTCACTGATAATCTTCTTGAAAAGAGGCAGTGTAACAGAATGGTTAAATACATGGACTGTAAAGTCAGGCAGACTTAGGTCCAAATCCTGCCTCTGCCACTCACTAGTTGGTTGGATGACCATGGACAGATTTTATGTTTTTTTTTTACTCTAAGCCTCGATATCACCTGTAATATAGAGATAAAAAATACCTACCTCAAATTACAGCAACCAAGATAAAGGAAGTATTCAATACATGGTAATAGTAGTTCAAGATATTATTGTCATTTGGGAGAAAAGGATGGATATTTTTGAGTCTACAGCCCCTTCTTTAATCTGTCTCTACCCAAATATCTCTGGTGCCATTAAGAAATAAAATTACACAAACTTCTATAAGTGATGATGAGTAAAGTATCATGACTAAGGAGTCATATGATTTCTAAAACAATATAGAACTGTTTTCTTTCCATAAAGTACAAAAGAAAATCAACTGGGGTAAATTCATGCCTATAACCATAACACTAGAGACAACTCTAGCACAATAAGGCCATATGACCTGTAATGTATGTGATTATTTTATTCTAAGCAATAGACATTTTTAAACTATTCTATTCTTACTCTGCTCCCAAGTGACAAGACTGTTTTTAAAAATGCCTTGCCTTCTTTGACAGACTGTACGAACACTGGATTGTCTCCACTGACCGTCAGCCCAAATCCATTGTCATCCTTCTGGATGATCACACAACGCTGAACAAGACCTGCACAAGAACCAAAGGGTAAAGAGAGAAGGAAAGAGAAAACAGAGAAAAAGACAATAATTACATATTAGTAATGAACTGTAGTCTGTCTGGAGAAACACAAGGTAGCACATGAAACCCATATAAAAAATAAGAGCACTAACCCCATAAGCAAAACAAACACAAGAATATCACAAAGAATCGTATATACTGGTTTCTCACAGGGGAGGTACAGCAGAATTGCTCCAAGATTAAAAACAGCTAAGGCAAACTGGAAAATATGAAGTATTAGAGAGGAGACAGACAGAATGCCCATTCACATCTATGCAATTAATTTGTAATATAAAATCCTCCCCCACCTCCCTGTGTTTTTGGTGCTCTAACTGGTGTTTAAACCCAAGATAATCAAATATTTTGGGACATTAGGCTAGAAGCATCCCATGGTAAACTCTAGAGAAGTCCAACCTTACTCTCAATAAAATATACTCAGAAAAACAGACTATAAAAAAGAAGGAAGTGCTTACAGAGCACCTGCAGCTCTTCTCCTGAAAGGGAGAAAGAAAAGGAAAAGTCCAAAGGAAAGAAAAGGAAAAGTCCAAGGGAAGAAAAACTTTGGCTCGTAGAAAAAATAAAAAGAAAAGAGAAAAAAAAGTAGGAACGATAAAGAAAGAACCTGTGAGTTCAACCAACTCTTTGATTTCTTTCATATACTTACCTGATTCCTACAGAGAATTTGTTTTCCTTCTAGTTAAATAGCAAACAAAAATTGTCAAGGCAAGGTGAGAAAAAGAAGACCACAACCAAAGGAATAGGGACGTCCCAAAACAGAACCCTGATTAGTGCCCAGGGCTGTTTTATCGTAGATCAAGATCAGAAGATCCTGAACTCTTTGTTAGCCAAAGATTTAATATATACTTCCAGCTTTTCAGAATCTAAGTGTTTTACCAAAAATCAGTATGCAAAACATGTAAACTAACACAAGTATAATGATTAGAAAACAAAAACTACTTCAAAATTAAGATTTTTATACAAAGAGCCATGATCTTTTAAATAAGTCTGATGTACAAAACAGAGGAAACGCTAAAGATTGCACGTTAATGAATATATATGCATATTTCTTGTTGTTAATGAAATGACACAAGTATGAGCCTACTACAGATGAAAAACTAGAATAACTGGATCCCAGAATAGAAAACACAAACTTGAACCTTAATTTATAACCCTACACAAAAATTAATTTACAGCAAATTATGGACCTGAACATAAAAGCCAAAACTTTTCATAAGAAAACATAGGAGAAAAGCTTCAAGACCTTAGGATAGGCAGAGATCTTTTAGGATGCAAAATGCATCCATAAAAGAAAAAACTGGTAAATGGGACTCAAAATTTTAAATAGCTGCTTTCCTAAAGACACTGATAAGAAAATGAAAAGGCAAGCACAGACTGGGAGAAAATATTCGCATTACAAATTATCTGATAAAGCACTTGTATCCAGACATATATTTAAAAAAACAACTCTACAACCCAATAATGGAAGACACATTTTAAAGGGACAAAAGATTTGAACAAAGAAAGATACACCAATGGCCAATAAGCACATGCAAAGGTGCTCAACATTTGCAGTCTTCAGGAAAATGCAAATTAAAACCATAATGAGATACCACTATACACTAACTGGAACGGCTAACAATTAAAAGACTGATAAATACCAAGTGCTAACAAGGATGTGGAACAACTAGAACTCTCATACATTGCTGGTGGGAATGTAAAATGGTGGAAATTTCTTATAAAGGCAAGTATATATTTACATATGACCCAGCAACTTCACTCCTAAGATAAATGAAAACTCATGTCCACATAAAGACTGGTAAACAAATGTTCACAGCAGTTTTGCTCATAAGAGACAAAAACTAGAAACAACTCAATTGTCCATCAACAGACAAATGGATAAACAAACTGTGGTACAGCCATTACAATAAAATACTACTTAGCAAGAAAAAAAGGGAACTACTCACACAGGCAACAAACATGGATGAATCACAAAAACATCATGTTAAGCAAAAGAAGGCAGATACAAAAGAGAGTACATACTACATGATTCCAGTGTAGAACAGGCAAAAAGTAAACTAGTAAGGAAAAGCAGATTAGTGGTTGCCTAGGGGCAGGATGGGGTGGAGAGGTAAGAATGACTGCAAAGAGACATGAAGGAACTTTTTGGGTTGATGGAAATGTTCTATACATTAATTAAGGTAATGGTTACATGAGTATTCATCTGTCAAGACTCAGTGAACTGTACACTTAAAATGAGTGCATCTTATTTTATGTAAATTAGATCTCAAAAAAGTTAATTTTCAACATTTAAAAAATGAGTGAGACCTCAATTCTAGAGACTACTAAGTACTAAACAGTATTTGAATTCACAGTGTCACCACTCCTACAAAATAGGAAACTGCAATGGGGTCAGAGGAAAGATAACCCATCAGAATTTAACTATTTTTCTTTTGTTTAATGTTGCTTCCTTCAACTAATTAGGAAAAACTCTAAATAGAATGGGTATAAATACATAAAATCAAGGAAAAAGACATTCTTTATAAATTTCTAGTACATAATACAATAAATATAAGTATCAGAGAATAATGTTTTACAGGAATCTTTTAAAATGAACACCCACTTTTAGAAACATAAACATCTGATGCCTTTCTTTACAGTCATTTGAAATTTCAAAATAAATTACATACTTTGAATTTTTAAAAGTCAAGACAACTGCAGCACTGAATATATATATTTTTCGTGCTATAATCATCCCTCCCAGTTATCTCATCTCACTTCCAAAGGGCTGAAAATGAGTGAACTGAAGGATTCTAATATTGATGTTTCCTGTGCTAAGCCACTGGGCTTCTCAAGCAGACTTTCTTCCAGGTCCCTGTAGTGAATCGGGTACTTGTACACAATGAGGGAGAGGAGTAGTGGGGGTTAAGAGTTTGCTATGTTTATGTATTTCACTTGAATATAATGTACCTAAAGTATTTAGCTTAATGCCTGACAAATACTAAGGGTTCATAAATGTTAGGTATTATTTTATTATGACTAGGGGTGGGTTGTGCTTGGATTTTCCTGCTCAGAAATATATTACTCATTTACCCATGCCATCAATTAAAAATACATTTGTGGGGGCTTCCCTGGTGGCGCAGGGGTTGAGAATCCGCCTGCCGATGCAGGGGACACGGGTTCGTGCCCTGGACCAGGAAGATCCCACGTGCCGCGGAGCAGCTGGGCCCGTGAGCCATGCCCGCTGGGCCTGAGCATCCGGAGCCTGTGCTCCTTAACGGAAGAGGCCACAGCAGTGAGAGGCCCATGTACCACAAAAAAGAAAAAAAAAATACATTTGTGTTAACGAACTCCTATCATTAATGTAAATGCTCCTCAGAAGGATCAATTCTCATTTATGACGTCTTTGTGTGAATTTTGTTTTGGTTTAATAGACTAGCAAATTACTTTGAGATGGGGAAGGAAGTAAGGAAATTTTACAGAGCTTCTTGTGATAGGTAACTTTAGAAGATGAGAGACAGCATGACACCCTCAAGAAACAAATCATCTCCTCTTATAAAACTTTCCCTAAATAACAAGACTGTGTTAGGTGCCCCCTTCTAGACTCCCACTGCACCCTCTATTTACTCTCAGAGTATCTTTGTCACTCACAACTGATTTGTATTTGTTTTTATCCTCTCATTAGATTAAATACTCCCCTGAAAGGGTTCAGGGGCTCTATCTTGTGTACAAACTTATCTCAGGACCTGGTATATGTTCTGGCATAAAAGGAAATTTTTTTAAATTGCTAATGAATTAACGAAAATCACAAAAGTATAGGAGTCTAGAGATGAACGGAAGCTCAGAAAGGGAGGTGATCAGAGAGAAAAAAAATACGACTACACACAGTTAACTTTAGCAAATATGCTTAGGGTCCTAACAGACTGCTAAGCACTGAAAGAATTTATTAGGGTTGCCTCAGAATACTGCAAACCTGTATTCTCCAATTCAAAGCTGTTCAGCATGATAACTTTCCCCTTTAATTCTACATTAAAAGGAGAAGATAAGGAACAAAGAAGAAAGAGGAAAAAGGGAAAGAGCTATGTGAGCATCATATTCATCTTTTTCCTCTCCTCAACACCACTATACTGTCCATTTAACAATATTATTATTCTAAGTCCATCTACTAATCTGAGACTCTGATATACTTGAATATCTAAGAATTACTAGACTACCAATACAAAAAGAAAACATACATACATAGCCAATTCAGAATCTGTAGAATTCAAATTACTGAAATGTTCTACTTATTGTAGACCAGAAGCTATTTTAACCCACCACACAGGATAAACTCCACCCTTAACATTGACATCACCAATACTGACTATCATATTTTTGAAATGTCCTTTTTGACAAAAAAAAAAAATCCACTTTGCTTTAGCAAATTTGTATTGAGCATCTGTCTGCTCGTTATTTAACACTGTAACCTGCAGGTGTTATGAGGAATACAAAACAACTAGGAGTCTTTGCTCTCAAAGAACTTAAAATCTTGAAAGGGAAGGATAATAGAGAAACAAAGAGAGAAACAATGGCAACATCTAACTAAAATGATATGATAACAGGCCCTATATGTTATTAAAGAAGGGAGAGAGAAAAGGTGGACTCCTAATTCCAAAATAATCATTTTTGAATTTCACTAATTAAAAAAAAAAAAAACTTTCCATCATTTTAACTTTTTCTGGTTCTTACAAACACATATAACCCATGGTTGGTTTGTTGGCTTATTTTGCTAATTCCCTTATTCTCTGGTATAAAGAGTATTAATTATAATCACCATACAAGTGTGTTTATCTCTGAATTTTTTTTTTTTGCGGTACGTGGGCCTCTCACTGCTGTGGCCTCTCCCGTTGTGGAGCACAGGCTCCGGACACACAGGCTCAGCAGCCATGGTTCAGGGGACCAGCCGCTCTGCGGCATGTGGGATCCTCCCGGACCGGGGCACGAACCCGTGTCCCCTGCATTGGCAGGCGGGCTCTCAACCACTGTGCCACCAGGGAAGCCCCATATGAACATTTTTTTCCACAACTATCTAGTTTTTTGTTTTTAAAAAAATAAATTTATTTATTTATTTTTGGCTGCATTGGGTCTTCGTTGCTGCGCGCGGGCTTTCTCTAGTCGCGGCGAGCGGGGGCTACTCTTCGTTGCGGTGCGCAGGCTTCTCATTGCGATGGCTTCCCTTGCTATGGAGCACGGGCTCTAGGCAGCTGGGCTTCAGTAGTTGTGGCACGCGGGCTTCAGTAGTTGTGGCTTGTGGGCTCTAGAGCGCAGGCTCAGTAGTTGTGGCGCACGGGCGTAGTTGCTCCGCGGCATGTGGGATCTTCCCGGACCAGGGCTTGAACCCGTGTCCCCTGAATTGGCAGGCGGATTCTTAACCACTGCGCCACCAGGGAAGCCCCACAACTATCTAGTTTTTAAGTGCATACGGAATATTGGTAACAAAGTGCATCTCTATTATCATGCTTACAAAAAAGCACTTCTTCTGTACCAGACTGTAAACTTCTAGAAAGCAGGTACAGTCTCCTATTTTCTTGATATCTATCCCTTAACATAGTACCTGGCATATAATAGGTGCTCAATGAATATTTACTAAGTAAATCTGAACTTATTTTATAAATAAATCATACTCAGTCACTTTTCAGGAAACAGTAAAATCATATCCATGAAAACTATGCCAAGTAGAGAAATACTCCTACACAGACACTAACCTTCTGCCCTGGCTAAATTCTAACCAAAGTAATTTGATACTCCATCTACCCTAAAATAACTCCTCTAGTTCTTTACTTCCTGCCTTTTAAGGAATATGATATTTCACCTGGAAGCTGATAATAAATGTCATGCTTCATATTATCAGTGAAGTAAAGATAGATGGTCTACCAAATTTATGTAAATATTATCCTTTCCTATTTTTTTTCTCTTTAGAAACAAAGGACATGTTTTCCTGTTATAATAATGTGACTTTTTTTCTTTTTAAATGCTTTTTTACTGAAGTACCATTAATTTATAATATTCTGTTAGTTTCAGGTATACAGCATAGTGATTCAGTATTTTTGTTATAATCTATTACTACAAGATACTGGATATAGTTCCCTGTGCTATACAGTATATCCTTGTTGCTTATCTATTTTATATATAGTAGTTTATATCTATTAATTCCATACCTCAAATTTGTCCCTCCTCCCTTCCCTCTTTCCTTTGGTAACCAAAAGTTTGTTTCCTATATCTGTGAGTCTGTTTCTGTTTTGCATATATTGATATATTCATTTGTATTATTTTTTAGATTCCACATATAAGTGATATCATACAGTATTTGTCTAAGCATAATGCTCTCTAGGTCCATCCACATTGCTGCAAATGGCATTATTTTTCTTTTATGGCTGAGTAATATTCCTTGGTGTGTGTGTATGTGTCTCTATGTGTGTGTATACACAAGACATCCTTTTTTTGAAACTGAACTATAGTTGACCTACAATATTGTGTTAACTCCAGGTGTACAGCTAA
Organism: Aethalodelphis obliquidens; assembly: GCF_003676395.1. NCBI lineage: Eukaryota > Metazoa > Chordata > Mammalia > Artiodactyla > Delphinidae > Aethalodelphis > Aethalodelphis obliquidens. The sequence continues at coordinate 4,244,277 of NW_020837990.1, forward strand.
GCGATTTAGTTATATACATATATATATTTTCAGATTTTCCATTATAGGTTATTACAAGATGTTGAGTGTAGTTCCTATGCTATATACATCTTCTTAATTCAATAATCTGCTGACAAGCACTTGAGTTGCTTCCAAATCTTGGCTGTTGTAAATAGTGTTGCTATGAACATTGTGGTGCACATGTCCTTTCAAATTAGTGTTTTCGTTCTTCCAGATATATAACCAGGAGTGGAACTGCTGACTCATATGGCAGTTCTATTTTTAGTTTTTTAAGGAACCTCTAAACTGTTTTCCACAGTGGCTGCACCAATTTACATTCCCTCCAATGGTGTACAAGGGTTCCCTTTGCTCCACATCCTCTCTAACACTTATTTGTAGACTTTTTTTTTTTTTTTGCGGTACGCAGGCCTCTCACTGTTGTGGCCTCTCCCGTTGCGGAGCACAGGCTCCGGACGCGCAGGCTCAGCGGCCATGGCTCACGGGCCCAGCCGCTCCGCGGCATGTGGGATCTTCCCGGACCGGGGCACGAACCCGTGTCTCCTGCATCGGCAGGCGGACTCAACCACTGCGCCACCAGGGAAGCCCTAGACTTTTTAATGGTAGCCATTCTGACAAGTGTGAGGTGATACTTCATTGTGGTTTTGATTTGCATTTCTTAATAATTAGCAATGATGAGCACCTTTTCACGTGCCTGTTACCCATCCGCATATCTTCTTTGAAAAATGTCTATTCAATTCTTCTGCGCATTTTTTGATTGGTTTGGGTTTTGTTTTGTTTTGTTTTTCAATATTGAATTGTATGAGCTGTTTGTATACTTTGGATATTAACCCCTTGCTGGTCACATCATTTGCAAATATTTTTCCCCATACCATAGGTACTCTTCGTTTTCTGCTGTGCAAAACTTTTAAGTTTAATTAGGTCCCACTTGTTTATTTCTGCTCTTATTTCTTTTGCCTCAGGAGACTGATCCAAGAAAACTTTGCTACAATTTATATCAAAGAGTGTTCTGCCTATGTTCTCTTCTAGGAGTATTATGGTTTCAGATCTTCCATTTAGGTCTTTAAACCATTTTGAGTTTATTTTTGTATATAGTGTGAGGGAATGTTACAATTTCATTGTTTTACACATGGCTGTCCAGCTTTCCCAGCACAACTTGTTGAAGAGACTGTCTTTTCTCCATTGCATACCTTGCCTCTTTTGTTGTAGATTAATTGATTGTAGATGCATGGATTTATTTCCCGGCTCTCTATTCTGTTCCATTGATCTATGTGCCTGTTTCTGTGCCAATACCATGCTGTCTTGATTACTGTAGCTTTGTAGTATAGTCTGAAGTTTGGGAGGGTTATACCTCCAGTTTATTCTTTTGTCTCAGGATTGCCTTGGCAATTTGAGGTCTCTGGTAGTTCCATATAAATTTTAGAATTATTTGTTCTAGTTCTGCAGAAAATGTCCTGGGTACTTTGATACGGACTGCATTTAAATCTGTAGATTGCTTTGGATAGTATGGCCATTTTAATATTAATTCTTCCAATCCAAGAGCCTGGGATATCTTTCCATTTCTTTGAATCATCTTCAATTTCCTTCATCAGGGTTTTACAGTTTGCAAAGTAAAGTTCTTTCACTTCCTTGCTTAATTTTATTCCTAGTAATTTTATTTTTTTGATGTGATTTTAAACAGAATTGTCTTTTTTACTTTCTCTTTCTGATATTTCATTATTAGTGTATAGGAACACAACAGATTTCTGTATATTAATCTTGTATCCTGCATCATTCCTGAATTCATTTATTAGTTCTAGTAGTTTCTCAGCAGAGAATTTAGTATTCTCTATATAGAGTATCATGTCATTTGCAAAGAGTGACAGTTTTACCTCTTCCCTACTAATTTGTATACCTTTTATTTATTTTTCTTTTCTGATTACTGTGGATGGGACTTCCAATACCATGTTAAACAGAAGTGGTGAGAGTGAGCATCCTTGCCTTGTTTCTGAATTTAGCAGGAAGGCTTTCAGCTTTTCACTGTTGAGTATTACGTTGGCTGTGTGTTTGTTTTACCTTTACTATGTTGAGATATGTTCCCTCTATACCCACTTTGATGGGAGTTTTCATCATGAATGGATGCTGAATTTTGTCAAATGCTGCTTCTGCATCTGTTGAGATGATCATGTGACTTTTGTCTTTCCTTCTGCTAATGCGGTGTATCACATTGATTTGTGTATGCTGAACTATCCTTGTGACCCTGGAATAAATCCAACTTGATCATGGTATATGATCCTTTTTATGTATTGTAGGATTTCATTTGCTTATACTTTGTTGAGGATTTTTGCATCTATATTCATCAAAGATACTGGCCTGTAATTTTTTATAATGTCTTTGTCTGGTTTTGGTATCAGGTGGCCTCATAGAATGAATTTCGGAGTGTTCCCTCCTCCTCAATTTTTTGGAATAGCTTAAGAAGGATAGGTATAAGTTCTTTATATGTTTGGCAGGATTCCCCTGCGAAGCCATCTGGTCCAGGACTTTTGTTTGCTGGGAGCTTTTTTTTTTTTTAATTATAGACTCAACTTCACTTCTAGTGTTCAGTCTGTTCAAGTTGTCTGTTTCTTCTTGACTCAGTCTTGGCAGGCTGTACGTTTCTAGAAATTTGTCCATTTCTTCTAGGTTGTCCAATTTGTTGGCACATACCTGTTCATGGTATTCTCTTATGATTTTCTGTATTTCTGTGGTATCAGATGCTATTTCTCCTCTTTCATTTCTTTTTTTTATTTGTTTGTTTTGTTTTTTGGTATTTTTTTAATTGAAGTATTGTTGATTTACAATGTTGTGTTAATTACTGTTGTACAGCAAAGTGACTCAGTTATACATATATACACATTCTTTTTCATATTCTTCTCCATTATGGTTTATCACAGGATATAAAATATAGTTCCCTGTGCTATACAGTCGGACATAAATGTTTATCCATTCTATATATACCAGTTTGCATCTGCTAATCCAAAACTCCCAATCCATCCCTCTCCCACCCCTCTCTCCCTTGGTAATCACCAATCTATTGTTTACGTCCGTAATTCTGTTTCTGTTTCATAGATAGGTTCATTTGTGTCATATTTTAGGTTCCACATATAAATGATATCATATGGTATTTGTCTTTCTCTTTCTGACTTACTTCACTTAGTATGATAATCTCTAGCTGCATCCAAGTTGCTGCAAATGTGGCATTATTTTGTTCTTTTTTATGGCTGTAGTATTCCATTGTATATATGTACCACATCTTCTTTATCCATTCATCTGTCAATGAAAGTTTGTTTCCATGTCTTGGCTATTGTGAATAGTGCTGCTATGAACATAGAGGTGCATGTATCTTTTCGAATTATAGGTTTGTCTGGATATATGCCCAGGAGTGGGATTGCTGGAACATATGATGATGCTATTTTTAGTTTTCTGAGGAACCTCCATACTGTTTTCCACAGTGGCTGCACCAACTTACATTCCCACCAAAAGTGTAGGAGGGTTCCCTTTTCTCCACACCCTTTCCAGCATTTGTTATTTGTAGACTTTTTAATGATGGCCATTCTGACAAGGGTGAGGTGGTACCTCATTGTAGTTCTGATTTGCATTTCTCTAATACTTAGCGATGTTTAGCATCTTTTCATGTGCCTATTGGCCATGTGTATTTCTTCTTTGGAGAAATGTCTATTTAGGCCTTCTGCTCATTTTTCAATCGGGTTGTTTTTTGTTGTTGTTGTTGAGGTGTATAAGCTGTTTGTATATTTTGGAAATTAAGCCCTTGTTGGTCACATCATTTGCAAATATTTCCTCCCATTCTGTAGGTTGCCTTTTCATTTTGTTTATGGTTTCCTTTGCTGTGCAAAAGCTTATAAGTTTGAACAGGTCCTATTTTTTTATTTTTGTTTTTATTCTCTTTCATTTCTCATTTGCATCCTTTTTTCTTCTTAGTGAATCTGGCTAAAGGTTTATCGATTTTATTTGTCTTTTCAAAGAACACCTTTTGGTTTCATTAATCTTTTCTATTGTTTTATCTCTAATTAATTTATTTCCTCTCTAATCTTTACTATTTCCTTCCTTCTACTGACTGTGGGCTTTGTGTGTTCTCTTTCTAAATCTTTTAGGTGGTTAGGTTGTCATTTGAGATTTCTCTTGTTTCTTAAGAAAGGCCTGTATCACTATAAACTTCCCTTAGAATTGCTTTTGCTGCACCCCATAGATTTTGGAAAGTTGTGTTTTCATTTTCATTTGTCTCAAGGTATTTCCCAATTTCCTTTTTGATTTCATCATTCACCCATTGGTTTTTCAGTAGCATATTGTTTAGTCTCTACATGTTTGTTCTTTTCCTGTAGTTGATTTCTAGTTTCATACTGTTGTGGTTGAAAATTATGCTTGATATAATTCCTATGCTCTTAAATTTGTTGAGGCTTGTTCTGTAACCTGGTATGTGATCTATCCTGGAGAACGTTCCATGTGCACTTCAAAAGAATGTGTATTCTACATTTTTGGGGGGAATGTGGTGTCCTGTAGGTATCAATTAAGTCAAAGTGATCTACTGTGTCGTTTGAGACCTCTGTTGCCTTACTGATTTTCTGTCTGGATGATCTGTCCATTGAGGACAGTGGGGTGTTAATGTCTCCTACTATTACTGTATTACTGTCAGTTTCTCCCTTTACATCTGTTAGTATTTGCTTTGTATATTTAGGTGTTCCTATACTGGGTGTGTATATCTTAACGAGTGTAATACCCTCTTCCTGCCTTGATCCCTTCTTCATTGTATAATCCCTTGTATTGATTCCTTTATCCCTTCTCTGTCATTATAGCTTTCGTCTTAAAGTCTACCTTGTCTGATATGAGTATTGCTACCCCCACTTTCTTGTTGTTTCTGTTTGCATGAAATATCTTTTTCCATCCTCTCACTTTCGGTCTGTGTACATCTTTCACCCCGAAGTGAGTCTCTTGTAGGCAGCATATTGAAGGCTCTTGTTTTCTAATCCAGTCAGCCACCTTATGTCTTTTGATCGGAGCATTTAGTCCACTGACATTTAAAGTAATTACTGATAGGTATGTACTTATGTCATTTTATTCCTTGTTTGGCAGTTGTTTTTGTAGTTCTTTGTTCATTTCCTCTTCTTTTTGTTTCTGCCATTGTGGTTTGATGATTTTCTTTTGTAGTATGCTTGAATTCCTTTCTTCCTTTCTTTTACAGTACCCTCTACTGTAGGGTTTTGATTTGTGGTTACCACTGGGTTCATATATGTTGACCCATAATTGTATCTACTTGCTTTAAACTGATAATCATTGAAGTTCAAACATTCTAAAAGATCTACATTTTTTACTCCTCTCCCACATATTTTGTGTTTTTGAGGTCATATTTTATATCTTCATGCTTATCCCTTTACTGTTTATTGTATTTATAGTTGCTTTTACAATTTTTTAAAAGTGATCTTCAATCCTTACTGTATATTTACCATTCCCATTGGGATTTTCCCTTTCCTGTAGATTCTTACTTCTTTTCCATTTAGAGAAGACCTTTCAACATTTCTTTTATGGTAGGCTTAGTATTGCTTTATTCTTTTAGTTTTTGCTTTTCTGAGAAATTATTTACCTCTCCTTCTATTCTAAATGATAATCTTGCTAGGTAGAGTACCCTAGATTGCAGGTTTTTCCCTTTCAGCACTTTGAATATACCATGCCACTCCCTTCTGGCCTGCAAAGTTTCTGCAGAGAAATCAACTGATAGCCTTATGGGGATTCCCTTGTGTATACCTCTTTGGTTTTCTATTGCTGCCTTTAGACTTCTCTCTTTACCTTTAACTACCTTTTGCCATTTTAATTATGATATGTCTTGGTGTGGGTCTGTTTGGGTTCATCTTGTTTGAGACCCTCTGTACTTTCTGTATCTGTTTCCTTCTTTAGGTTCGGAAAGTTTTCAGTCATACTTTCTTCAAATACATGTTTGATCCCCTTGTCTCTCTCTCTCCTCTTTCTGAAACCCTTTTAATATAAACATTGGCATGTTTTATATTATCCTGAAGTTCTCATATGTTGCTTTCATTTTTTTTTATTTGTCTTTCTATTTGTTGCTTTATTGGGTGATCTGCATTAGTCTATCCTCTGGATCACTTATGCGTTCTTCTGTGTCATTCAGTCTGCTATTCGTTGCTTCTAGACTGCGTTTTATCTCAGAAGTTGAATTGTCTATTTTTTATTGGGTCTTCTTTATGGATTCTAGTTCCATGTTAAAATGATCTGTGCTTAGATCAGTTCTCTTTCTTAATTCATTTAGCATTTTTATAACAAACTTCTTGAATTAATTATCTGGTAGACTGATTATCTCTGTTTCATTATTTATTTTTTCAGGGGTTTTCTCTTGCTCTTTTGAGAGTAGTTCCTCTTCCTTACCATTTTACTTAATGTTCTCTGTCTCTATGAATTTAGGTGAAATAGTTATCCATTGTGGTCTTGAGGGATGTTTTTATTTGGGAGCATCCCACTGTAGACTGTATATGCCACTGTCTCTGGTGTGAGGGCTGAACTTGATGTAGATGCCAGCCACATTTTTCCTCAGGGTATGCTAGCCACTATCACCTTGATAGGGAGTGTGGCTGGTGTTGGGGGAACTAGAGGCTGCACAGGGTCTAAGGCTAGATTTCCTCTCTACTCAGTGGCAGTCACCGCCTTGTCAGGGGTGGAGTCTGCTCTCAAGTTGCTGGAGCAGAATCTCTGATGGTCAGGCTCCAACTGGCTCTGTTCCTTTTAAATATGTGTTTTGATGGCAAGCCAGTACCTGCATACTCCTCACAAGTCGAGTCTAGGCTTCTCCAGCCTTTCTATTTGTCCCACTGGTTCTCCAAGCAGCCAAGGAGGCCTGTCTCCTCTACACAGGATCCCAGAACTGGGATGCCCAGTCTGTGGCTCCCCAGGGTGAGTGTCTACCCATGCTATCTCCCTTTTCCTCTTAGTTCCCTTCTAAGGGCAGAGATCTCAGCCTGATGTTTTTCTTCCCGTCCTACCCAATTATGTGGGAATCTTTCTTGCAGTCTTGGTTGTATAGGAGTTTTTCTGCCAGATTCCAGTTAGTTTTCAGTGAGAATTTTTCCTCATGTGGATGTATTTTTCATGTTTTTAGGAGTAGATGAGCTCCATATCCTCTTACTCCACCACCTTGATCCCCCTTTCCAATGCAGCATTTGAAACCCACATAAAAAAGACTGTTTTTTTAACTCAAAAGTGAATTACCAAGGATTGTATTTTGAAAGTGAAAAAAATTAAGTCTTTGTAATGCTTTGCTGTGGGGAGGGGAAGAAGTCTTTAAGGTATTCTGAAAAGGTGAAAAAGTACTCTCAAGTTTCACTGTAATACATTCCTTGAACAATGCAACAACTATATTGCCAAACAGAAAACTAATGAAAATGCAAGGCAACATGCTAAACCTTTCATACTGCATTTACTTTAGGAAAAGCACATTAGTCTTTCTTCACCTTTGATTTTATTGTATGACCAAACTTCTCTAAGTCTCACCTCTTAAAAATTAGCTTCAGGGAAGGGTGTGGAGAAAGACCATGTGCAACTCCATAAAAACAGCTCATTTTTAAACTGCTGGCAGACATCATGTTTTATGAGTTAGACCTCAGATAATCCTTTGATTAAGAAGTTTCTTGATTCTAAATGCATAATGCTGCCAGCAAGAGGAGGCTTAAGTTCCAAGCATGCCGATTTCATTCTTTTAGACTATAACCAACAGTAAGTCTCTTTCCAAAGTTACATTTTCTTCTACCTTAAAATTTTTCAAAGGAAAGAAAAATCCAATTATGATGAATCAACATTGTATTCCATCAATTCTCTTTACTAAAATACTTCATCCCAATCTCAACAACCACTCATTCAAAACTCACTTAACTGAGTGACTCCAGTGTGTCAGGCATCATGGGAGATGCAAAGATGAATATAAATACAAATAACTTGATACAAAGCAGGATGTCAAAGTTGAGACAACAAAAGTAACTGGGTAAACCTAGGAAAGCCCTATGAAAGAGGCAGTATTTGAACCTAGGCCGTGAAGGATGGGGAGAATTCTAATAGCGAGTTATAGGAGATAATCCATTCAAAACAATGGGAATGGCATGAGCAAAGAAAGAGGACCAAGCCACATTTGGGAAAGGAAAATTTGGAGGACAGTCTGGTACCTTTGGGTGAACCGTACTAGATTGATGGAGAATGATGAATTGGAAACAAATTATGGCATATCTTAATAACTATTTGTACTTTCCCAAAAAGTGAATGACCAAATCCCCACTTTAGTAACACTCATCTGACTGAACACAGTAGAATGGAGAAAAGGAAGTGAATCAATGTGAAATAAACATGAAAGAAGGTTATGGGTCTATTAAAATAGTCTAATGACATGATGACAAACTGAACAAAGCAGTGGAGATGAAACCAAACAGCAGGGGGTGAAAAATAACGTGATGGCAGAACCAATTAAACCTGACAAGTAGTTGACAATAAGGGACAAGAGAAACGGAGAAGTCAAAGATAAATTTAAGAAAATAAGACTAAGTAAATGGGAAAATGACCAAGTCATTGAAAGAATCAGGGAAATCAAGGGGAAGACTGATTTCCAGCCATAGTTAACAATGATAAATTCCAGATTGCTCATTTGGATTTTAAGGATAGTTAGAGTGCAAGGATTCAGCAAACAGTTATAAATATGAGACTGGAAACAGGGAGAAAGATCAGGGACAGAAACTTGAGTCATGCCTATATTTATAAGAAGGAAAAAGAAAGCAAGTACAGAAAAGACAAAACCATTATAAAGAGAAAAGAAATAGGTTGATTTAATATTATATACACCAAAGAAAGGGCATCAACATTGCCTAATGGCACAAGGGGAAGGTGAGAACTGAGAAAAAGTTCATAAATTTTCAAGTTGGATATTTTGATTCACCTTCCAGATAGTATGTGTTCAGATTTTAAGAGGTTAGGAAGTGAGTGATTTATGAGGACACAGAAGGTTCATGTAGAATGCTCTTTGCAAGGTTGAAGAAAGAACAGAGAATAATAACTTGGTGAGAGTAAAAATCAAACCAAGAAGTTTTCATTTGACAGATATGAGAAGCTGGAATAAAAAGAAATATGAATTAAAAGAAAAGACACTCTGAAGTATCCAAACCTGGATATTTCAAGACCTAACAATTTGCTTCTGTTATGGACTAAATGTTTGTGTCACCCCCACAAAATTCATATGTTTAAACCCTAACTCTCAACATGATAGTACTTGGGAATGAGGCCTTTGGGGAGGAACTGGGGTTAAATAAGGTCATAAGAGTGAGGCCCTCATGCTGGGATTAGTATCCTTATAAGATACCAAACAGTTTGTTCTGTTTCCCTCTCTACACATGCTTGCACCAAGGAAAAGACCATGTGAGCACAAAGCAAGAAGGTGGCCGTCTTTAAACCCAGAGAAGAGCTCTCACCAGAACCTGACCAATGCTGGCAGCCTGACTGCATATTTCTAGTCTCCAAAACTGTGAGAAAATAAAGTTCTGTTGTTTAAGCCAAGTCTCTGGTATTTTGTTACAGAAGTCTTTTTGAAATAGACTAAGACAGTTTCAAAAAGACATGGTTTATTTTCTTGTACATAGTATCATCAGCTGTAATCTCTTCAGGACACCAAGACAGAAGCTGTAGACTAACTCAAAATTGCCCTGTTAAATCTCTCATATTCCTCAAACCCCCACAAAATTTCTCTATTACGATATTAGTAAGGAAAATAGAAAATTAAGCATCATTAAAATTGCAGATCAGAAAATATACCTGTACATGGTCAACAGACTCCAAAAGGTTCAGAGGGGAAAATAAGGGGAAAAGGAACAAATATTGACCTACTGCGCTGGGCAGAAACTTAACAAAGAAGTGAATACAAAACAAACATTTGGTTTCCTCTTAAAATGAGCAAAGTAAATCTATCTCACAAAATGGCTCTAAAAATGGCTAGGAAAGTTTAAATAAATAATTTGTAAGTGAATGACTAGTATTTGTGTGAAGTACCCAGCTAACAATTTTACCCCAAGAGAAGACAATGTATAATCTTAGAAGTTAAAAGTGGGCTTGTTAAGAGACCCTACACTAAAGCAATGTCACCAGTTGCTATGATTCTACTCAGTCATATTCCAGTATTTCCAAGCTTTCCATAACTCTCTAGAGATTCCTTTTCACCCACGCTAACTGCACACAGTCTGAAGAAGTCTATTCACACAGGTGATAAAATATTTGTAATGTCAAAGAGATTTAATTTAGCATGCTAACTCTGTTCTGATCAACTCATCCCTCTCAAAAGTTCTTTTGAGAACTCATGGCTCAGTTCCTTCCAAAAAAGGTATTTCAAGGGTTCTCAAGAAACAAACACAGAGAAGCCACACCTTACTTCCCCATTACCACTTAAAATGTTTCTATTACTACCAAGCCAATGGCATGTCTGAACTAGTGTTAATATTCCCATCTCTGGTAAGAAAAATCTTAGTATACTATTTCTAGTCATGGATTCCTAAATTGTTAGTCTCATCCAAAGCAAACAGCAAGCTTTTGCATACATACCACAGATCTAGGAAAATGGTGGGGGAGATGAAATTACAACATTGCAAAGGTTGCTGGAAAAGAATGGTGCTATAAAGATAGTGTTCACATTCCTAAGAAGAGAATAAACCATAGGAAGTTCTTTATATAGAACAGAAAGACACGGTCTCAAGAACTTATGAGGAGCCAAATACTTTGGAAGGAAGAAAAAGCATGAACTTGACATGCTATAGGGCATGGTACACATTTCCTGTTGAACTACTGTAAAAGGTTTAACTACACAGAAAAAGTACTGGTCACATAAACCCAAGCAAAGAACTATATGTATGTATCTAACACAAAAGCATTAACTGATTTATAATCAAACACAGGCCTCATAATACTAAATAGTATCTGACATTATGTGTTCAAGTGTCAGGAGATATAAATTATAAAGTGTCTTAAAAGAGAAAGGGGGCATTTTCATGTATTTTTTCCTTTCATGTGTATATCAAGCTAGGAAACAGCTACACCCAAGGAAACTTCCACTTGATAGACTTTCAGCCTCTATTGGAGAAGACCTGGTTTTCCTTTGAGGCCAAATTTGGATTCTTCTTTTAAAAAAAAAAACTTACTGGTCTTTCAGAGATTATTTTAAAAGTCTAGGGCTTCCCTGGTGGTGCAGTGGTTGAGAGTCCACCTGCCGATGAGGGGGACACGGGTTCGTGCCCCGGTCCGGGAAGATCCTTCATGCCGCGGAGTGGCTGGGCCCGTGAGCCATGGCCACTGAGCCTGCGCGTCCGGAGCCTGTGCTCCGCAACGGGAGAGGCCACAACAGTGAGAGGCCCGCGTACCGCAAAAAAAAAAAAAAAAAAAAAAAGTCTAGGTTCCAGGCAGTACTTCTCTTATCCACTTTTCTCAAAACACTAATTAGATGCCAAATCAAGAAAAGAGGACAGGTAAAACTATGCAGAAGAAAAGGAAAAGGAAAAATATGTCTGAAATTCACAAACATGGTTTATATTATCTTTGGAAGACAGGACATAGCCTGGAAATATTAGTGTTTTAATCACCTGTTGCAAAACTTGACCATTCAGGTTAAAGCTGCTCTTTGCGAAGATTATTTTTTAAAGGTGTCATTCTGAAATTTTCCCGTTCAGAATAAGCTTTAGGGAAACTTATGAAAGGCAGAGACATTCTTCATGCTACAAAAATAAAATGCTTAGGCTATTTTTGCTGTTGTAGATAAATTACACAAGAACAGCATTTCCAGATGATGAGGCAATTAAAAATAAACAATTAAAAATAAAATTAAAATTCCAAAGAACTGCTAACACATCAAACTATACCAGTACTATACTTAGAGAAAAAGACTGGTAGCACTGATGAAATTCTACATGATCCAAACTCTGCAAACGGGACATGGGAAGAAAATGCCAAGAATTCAAAGCTCATCCATGTTATTGGGAGAAACTTGACCCAAACATATTAGAGATAATCACTTTCCTAACATAAACAAGACGAAAGAGAAGATGGGTAATGTGCCTATTCTTACTCTACAATGTTAGTTTCTAGCAACCTTAAGCTTCCACATCACAGCCACATTAAAACCCCAGGCTCCCTTTCCCTGCAATAGATCATGCCATGCAGAGCAGACACAAAAGAGACTGCAGTTAAAAAAAAAAGAAAGAAAGAAAGAAAAGAAACAGCAGGAAGCAAGCTCCAAGGTGCAAGGCTGAATTGGCTACATTAGCTTACCATATATCTCGGGCTACATTAGCTTACCATATATCTCGGATCTACTCTCCTCTGAACTAGACTTTGTCTTCTTGGAGGAGCTATCTGCACAGGAGCGGGAGAAAAGGAGAGAGATATAGAAAATATGGAGACCAATGTAAGGGGAAAAATTCATGGGGGAAAAAAGAATGAATCATGATCAAGTTAAATCGTGCAAACACAAAGTATGAACATCACAGGTGATAGCCCTTAGAATAGTCACGAACAGCACAGGTAATGACATATTTTAGATTTATCAAAGAAAAGACAGTGCAATAAAAATATGTAACAAAACAATACATGAAAAGTCTACAAAATATATCATCTGACAATTGTAGAGATGACAAAAGCACTAAAAGCTGTAATAATCTCATTATGAGGCACTGAATACCACTTTGCTAATCTGTCTTTGGAGATAGGCACATCACAGATGACCAATACAGAGTTAAGTCAATCTAACAAGACTATAATGCTTCGATGAGCACAGGGCAGAAACATGTGACCCTAATTATCAAGACAGTAACTAATCATATAAATGAAAGCCTCTGAGCCCTATGACATCAAAATTAGGTGTCAGAAATAAAGGATTTTTCTTAATGGAGATGCAAGAACTTACATATTACATACTTCCACCACCAAAGCCTCCTACGTTGATGATTGGGATTTTTCACCTACCACCCAAGATGCAGGTAACTTAGTAGCTATTCACCTCCCATTCTTCCCTTCCTAGATAATATTTATATTTTTCAAAATAAACTAGCAGTCTATACTAAAAGTATAAACAGCCTTAATTAGACACAAAAAATACTCCATTAAAAATTAAAAATTTTACTTCTAAGTGAAAATACTTAAAAATAGATATATTTATGTATCTGAGACCTTAGCATTTACTTACTTCATCTTTTGTCATAGGAACATACAAGTATAAAAGAGTATATGAACAAAGAATAAGTTTCAAATGACAAAAGCAAAATTATCAAGCAATTTTTATAAATTAAATACTGAGTGGGTTTACAAGGGGAAAGCAAAGGCCTATATATTACAAGGGGGTTCAACCTATAGATACAAAATTAAGAATATAAACAGTCAAAAGTCCACCAGCATGAAAACTCTAGGAAAGATCAACACTACTGAGGTTGAAAGACAGCTGTCTGAGTTTAGAATACTCTTTGAAGAAAAAGGGATTTCTATTCATTTGCTTATTCTAAAATGAGATGATCATCAATTTTAAATTATTTTATCTAATACTCCAATTTACCATGATCACACCTGAATTTTTAGATGACTACAGAATATGTAGTTGTTATCAAGCCTTGATTATAGCCTTGATTTTATAAACATACTACTGTTCATACCTAGGATTTACCCAAGTTCTTGGTCTGACCAAAATCTCCAATTATGATACAATAACCGTTTCTATTATCATCATTATTTTAAAATATAATAGAGTCTATAACGATGCTTCCATAGTGGAATCCATAGTGTTGAAAGTTAAAAATGCTTGTATTCCTCCTGAGTGCAAAGGTTTTATATTATGTAATTGAAGAGGAAGGAGAGTCTTAAACAGATCAAACAGCTACTGCTGAGTGTTTCAGGTGGTCATGCAGCTTAAAGTGTTATTACTGGAAACTTCACTACTCTCAATATTCTTTGGCAGAACAAAGCGCTTTACCTGTGGGGTCAAAATCATGTGATGTACTGCGCTCAACTTTCTGCTTCTTATCTGTTGGTGACTCTCGGTTCAAAATACTTCCATGCCTAAATTAAATAAAAGCAATTAAATATTTTATTATAAGGAAATAATTGGAATAAAAACTTAATTTAAAAATCCCAAGTGTGTCTTACAAAGAGAAACCAAGAAATCAGTTTACCTTACACAGTCTCATAAAACTCTCTAATTCATATTTTTCAAGAAGTTTTAAAATTCAGTCTATACTATGTTTAATACAGAGTCTATTTACCTGGTTATAAAAAGTGCTTAAAAATAATGAGCGGTATTTAGTAATAAAGTCTATTTTATTCTGAGAAATAACTGCTTAAAACCTTTTAGTGGTTTTCACAGGTTAATCACTATTATTTCCATTTAACAGATAAGAGAACAGTACCTAAAAGTAATTAAACATATTCCCCAACCCTATGTATATTATGGCCAGGTTCAAAAACACTGTGTAAATACAGCATGGATGAGAACAGTTTTAAAAAAGAAAAATCTTAGGCAAGGCTTTTTTTTTTTTAAAATTGGGGTATAGTTGTTTTACAATGTTGTGTTAGTTTCTACTGTACAGTGAAGTGGGGTTCCCTGTGCTATACAGCAGGTTCTTTTTAGTTATCTATTTTACACATATTAGTGTATACATGTCAATCCCAATCTCCCAGTTCATCCCACCCCCCCACCCCCCACCCCTGCCCCTGCTCTCTCCCCTTGGTGTCCATACATTTGTTCTCTAGGGCAAGGCTCTCTTAAAGCCTGCCTATAATTCTTGCCACAGAAGTCTTTCCAAGGCCCAGATGGCATAAGAATTATTATTTTTCCTATGACCTACCCAATTATACTTGATCAGATAATGGCTGGGAAGCAAACAAGACCACTACTGTAATACATACACTTCTAATTACTTGAAATGCCAAGATTAGCATTGGTATCCTGGCCTATGCCATCACTAGAAATGATAAAAGTACTGTAATAATTAGGAATGACATACTACCTACATTTTAAATAATACATACAACAATTAAGATGAAAGAGAAAAAAGATGCTGAAGAACGAGTACTGAGGAAGAGCATTTAATCCCAGGAAATGAATAAATATGGAGATATAGGCACAGACATATTTGGACATTTTGGATTTTTTCCTTTACTGTCTTAGGGTAATTAAGACTGATCCAGTTTGTCAAAGTTCATTAACTAAAAAGGCAGTTACAGTTACCCAAGTGATAAAACACATCAAAAACTGGCAATCCATTTACACTCCCCAAGCTACTCACAACTGAAAACAGTCACAATAGATTTTTAAATTAAATCTCTTCATAGGGAGTGATCTTAAGTATCAATTTGAACAAACTTTTAAAATGCTTATATTAAAAACATTGGAAATGTTATCAAAATAATGCTGTCTTCCAGAAAAAATATGCAACACCTGTTATATTTTAAATTTGTAAAACATTTTGAAACTTTAAACTACTTAAATCCACATTTTCTAAAACCACAAAAATGTACCATAATTTTGAAGGAACACGTCTAAGTAAAATTTAACCTAAACATATGAAGTGCAACTGAACAACTTACCTTATAGGTTTTTTGAGGGGAAACCTGAAACAAAGAAAAAACAAAAAGAATAGATGTAGTTATTTCACTTGCAAGATTGTTATTAAGCTTATTCATTCTACAAAACCAGAATAAGGGATTTAAATCTTATACTAACTTTCCCAAAGCAAGATTCAACAAACAGGTGGAGTTGGATACCATTTTTTAACATCTTAACTACTTTGTTAAATCTTAAATTGCAGGTGTATTTACCATCAGCTGTCCCTGAGTATGGGTTCTCTTTTTAAAAATTCAAATAATAATAGCAATAGCTACATTTATTGAGAGCTTAGTAGATGCTAAGCACTATTCTAAACTGTTCACTTGTAATATTTTTTAATCCTAAAAAAAAACTACGGGGCTTCCCTGGTGGCGCAGTGGTTGAGAGTCCGCCTGCCGATGCAGGGGACACGGGTTCGTGCCCTGGTCCGGGAGGATCCCGCATGCCGCGGAGCGGCTGGGCCCGTGGGCCATGGCCGCTGGGCCTGCGCGTCCGGAGCCTGTGCTCCGCGACGGGAGAGGCCACAGCGGTGAGAGGCCCGCGTATCGCAAAAAAAAAAAAAAAAAAAAAAACTACGAAGATATTATTTCCATTTTACAGATTAAAAAAACTTAAGCAAAGAGAAATATTTTACCATTAAAATATTATATTTAGTTTTCCTAGCAAAAGTTCCTTCTTCACCTTTCCCCATTCAAAATATCTGGATACTTATTACTGCTCTATTGGTTGGTCTGTGTCTAACCTTTGATCATGATTAAATCATTCTTCTCAATTATTTATGTTTAGGTAATACCAGAAATCTAGAAAAAATTACCACTGGGGTACTATCAGTTATTAAAAATATATTCCAAAAGTAGAAAACAAAGGTACTTTAAATGTTTTTTTCAGTTTGTAAGCTAAAAGAACTACAGCCTTTTCTCCTGGTTGTCTTTTTTAAAGGAAATATTACTGGAAGCTTCTTGATAAGAGTTTGATGCTATACATAAATGCTAACCTAAGTCTAAAAGAGTGTTCTCAAACATCCTCCCATTCCTCTTCTCATTTCTGTCCTTTTTAGAATTATCTCAACCTATAACACTTTATGTAAAGATTATTTAGGTGATAAGAACAGGGCTTATTAAGAATATCAGTAAATTTTTTTACGGCTACTAGTAACAGTAGTAAGAAATAAACATAAAATGATACCTGACTATTTTATTTGGCATGGAGGTAGTTTAGTTTAAAAAAAAAAAAACCTTAGTCTAAATATAACTTTAATTACAAATCCCTTTACCTCCTATATAAATAAAAATTGATTCAAAGAAAAGGACAGAGAATCTAAAAACTTCCCTAATAAGCGATAGCATATTAACTCTACGACCAAGTTAGGGATAATAAGGAAAGGGGGTTCTGGGATAAAAGAGAGGACACTGCTCTAGAGAATATACTGATTACAAAAGATAACCAAACCTTCAGAAATAAGAGTTCCTAAGTAGTCCATCCTTCCTTGTTGGGGGAGGTGGGAGGGAATGGGATTTAAATTTAAAGATGAACATAAAAGTTGGCAGAAAAGAATTCCCAGCTGAATTTCTGCAAAGGACAATACCTGCAGTTAGCAACCTTAGCCACTTGGCCTGACAGCCATTATAAAAGCTCCTACCCCAAAACAATGCTGCTTGCGTCAGAAACTGCATCATCCAGAGAGATTCTGGTAAAGAAATCTGGAAGTTCCCAGACTACTGACTGTAAACCAGTTTCCTGAGTTATTTTCTCTTACAAGGGAATGGAAAGGAAGGGAAAGAGGACAAAAATGGAATGAAAAGATAAAGAAGAAGGACCGCCCTACAGTATAACTTGCTTATCATAATCGACTTACTATATTCAGAAAGTACAAAGAACTTTTCTCAAGAAAAGCTTTATTTACATCACAATACTTCTTCTCTAGTCACCAAATTCCACTTTAAAGTATGTGGTAAAACAAACAAATATGTATGTACCTATGTATGTGCAGTTGCATGTATGCAAGCAACAAAGTCAAGGGCCCTCCTGGCTATTTCATTCTTCCCTCTGCTCCAGCTAAGAAAATCACCAAGAGAATCCCATGGTTTTGTAAAATCCCTACCATCTGCTGGATATTGAGATGAAGGTGTAATCAGATAGCTGGAAATAGAAAGCTAGAACTCCAAAGAAAAACTTGGGGCTAGAGTTGTAGATTTGAGTCACCAACCCACTGATGGCCATTGAAATTTAAAACAGCAGGTAAAGAGAAAACACCAAGGATCAAATCCTGGGGAAAAGAAACCTAGCTTCTGAACAACTGAGAAAGGATGTGAGAGCCAAAGAAGGAGATTAAGAAGATAAATCAGAATGGAGAAAGGGTTGCCCTAGGAACCAATAAAGAAGAGATAATACTATCAAATGCTATAGAAAGGTAGGCCTAAAGGCTAAGAAATGGCCATATTCTAAGCAACAGAGTAACCCAACACAAGGCTGACGAAACAATTCTGGTGTACAAAATCCCATTTTCAAGTCCCTGTCCATTGTATAGTCCAATCATAAAATTGTGAAAATCTCCTTTGGTTAGATATTTAAGTACAACAGCTGTATCTGAATGCTGACATGTTGGATATGCCTAATTAATCAAACGTGTCTGGCTTTTGAAAGTATCATATTGATGACATGGACATTTAGCCAACAATGAACATGTTTCGTGCATATTTATATATGTGTATATGTATTCTGCTAGTTATAAGACAAAGTCAAACTGCCAATATGAAGAACCATAATATGTAAAGAAAAGGGTTATCAGGAATTTGAGCCATTGGGATAAGGTGACTAGATGCCCCTATTTTTGATTACCTATACTAAGCATATTCGTATGCCAAAAATCCTAACCAAGGGCCTTAAATGTCACAATACTTTCACTCACTTGACTCAGGATGCCTTTTCCTTGTTAGTTCTGAGCTCTAGCATTAAATCACTAGGTAGCAATATACAGAGGCCTCCCCCAATTTTTTATTTTCCCACTCCTCCCAATATGTTATTATAGAGGGAAATGTGATTTGGTAATTAAATAACCCTAACCTATAATTAATATATAGTGGAGTAAAACTTCCATTTTTTAGCCAGGTTTTTGTTTTTTGGGTTTTTTTTAATAAACTTATTTATTTAGTTTTATTTATTTTTGGCTGTGTTGGGTCTTCTTTGCTACACGCAGGCTTTCACTAGTTGCAGCAAGCGGGGACTACTCTTCGTTGCAGTGTGCGGACTTCTCATTGCGGTGGTTTCTCTTGTTGTGGAGCACAGGCTCTAGGCGCGCAGGCTTCAGTAGTTGTGGCATGTGGGCTCAGCAGCTGTGGCTCGCGGGCTGTAGAGCGCAGACTCAGTAGTTGTGTTGCATGGGCTTAGTTGCTCCGCGGCATGTGGGATCTTCCCAGACCAGGGCTCAAACTCGTGCCCCTGCACTGGCAGGCGGATTCTTAACCACTGTGCCACCAGGGGAGTCCCAGACAGGTTTAACTATTCTACAATATACATACACATACACGATGTTATAATTGTTTTTAAGATTTTAAAACTTAAAACTTTTAAGATCGTTAAACAGAATTTCTTCTGGATCTAAAATATTGCAAAGAACAGCCAAAGTTTGTGTCATCACATATTTGCTTACAATAAAGAGCCTACTAGAAATCGTATTTTCCTTTTATTGATTTTGGTGAGAAGAGCTAGCCTTTTGATACTACTCCAGTGAGAAGTGTTCTGAAAGCAGAAATAGGGATATCACAATCAAACCTTAATTCCTACTCTCTGCCTCCTCCAAGATATTAGATTTTTCTCCCTTGGGTTTAGTTATGATGAGGAATTTGGGAGTTAGATGGTTCTTAATAATGGATAACTGAAATAAAGGGGAGGAAGTTAAGGAAATCTTACCTACATTGGATAGTGGTCAAGCTTTTATTAACAAACAATGTTAGCTACTAAATTTAGAATTCTCAAAAATTCCATTGTAAGATACATCCTGATTTTAGTGATATTAAAATGCAGGGGGAAAAAAATCACTCCAGTGAGGAGTGTTACTAGACAAAGAACTCTGCAAAACAGATAACAATTAAGATAATTCTAAGGCTCAACTCCTCATAAAGTGATAATAAATAGTGAAAAAAACAGACTATTCCAATATTGTTACAGTCGATGAAAATTACAAGTGATCTCAGGGCCTTAGGTTCAGGGACTCCTCAGAAAAAATATAACTAGGTTCATATTCTAGTTTCACAATGAGAAGGTACTTGAACGTGGGCAAGTTGCTTAACCTATCTGTAAAACAGTGACAATACTAGACCTACCTCACAAGTCTGTTTTGAGGATTAAATCAGAAAATGAGAAGGATTAAATGAAAAGCACTGCCTAGCACATAGTAACCACTTAATTATTATTACCTATTAGGGAGAACAAAAATAAAATCTGAACTTTAGCTGCATGACTTCAAATTCAATAGAAAATAAAAATAAAGACTAACAATATTCCAATCGGTTTTTAGCTCAGTAAAATCCACAGAAATGCATAATTCAAAGCCAGTGATGAGACTATAAACTTAACTTGCCAAGTCATATTACATAAAATTAAGGGCAATACTCAAGTTAACAAACTTCCCAGATGCTACAGGGTAAGAAAAAATATCGGGTTACGACCAAAACTTTTAATTTTCCTGGCAAGTAAGGTCAGTGATTTTTATTTAGACATAGTGAAATTATGTTGACCATACCTGCCACTTAGCAAAAAAGTCCATTATTTCCTCATCTCCTTTAAAATATCAAGAATGATTAAGGCATTCTGTGTCCCAAATGTAAATCGAGTTTTTCATTTATATATTTCTATTAAATAATTTAAATAACCTGAAGTATAGCACTTAATTGTGAAATTACTCTAATATGAATATGAACCAGCTAGCTCAAGTATTATATCATTTTTCACAAAATAACAAACATAACAGCTAAAAGAACATTTGTCTATAATACACAGCGCCCGTAAGTATAGGGATTCAGACCATGGTACTGACTTCAGCTGAACTGTTAATTCAATCTTTAGATCTCTGGACAGCAAGATTCATAGAACCAAAAGTAGTAAATGACCACTACCACTTCCCTCCCCCCCACCAAAAAAAAACCACACCAGTCATAAATTCTTATGCCACCTATAATTTATAACTGGTCTAGCTTAGAGTCACTAAAAGAACTAAAAATTTTGGAACTAGCCAAAAAAAGAGTCTGAACATTATCTACCATTGTACTTTGTTATTAGCATATAGATCCAAAGCATGAAAAGTTTAGCAGAGCTGGCAATAAAACATTAATTAGTTATATCAGACAGGCTCTAAAGCAGAAGCTACAGCTGACAGGATGACTCATGGAGAATTCTTCATGGTGTTATTAGTTTTAAACTTGTGGACCTTGCAATACAAACCACAGAATGACAAGGAACAAGGAGCTCAGTTCTGTGTAAAATCCAAAAATGATTCACTAGAATGTAATGTAAGGTCTCAAATTAACTTTTAAAACATAGCTTAGTATACTGCCACTTTTACTGAAGAACTTAAACACAAGACAGACCCTAAGTAAATGTCTCTTACTTCTTGGACATACTTTGACAAATCAAATAGTAAATTCTAAATTATTTTAATTCCCTCTGCCAGAGCTATTATAAACTGCATATTGGTTGTTTCTGAACTGGAAAAAGTAATTCACAATAAAAATAACAGCTTATTAAACTTTCACCTTTTTATTGACAATCTGGAACATTATCATTTTTGTGAGTATTTCCTGTAAGGTTTCTAAATAAATTTCCTTTGAGATCATGAGGATCACCATTAACTTAGTGTCTTTTTAGACTTCAAATTATTCACTCCAAAAGAAAAAAGAGGAAAAAAAAAGAAACTTGAAAAAGTCTGAGACCCTCAAACTACTTAAGTATCCTCATCTCATTAAATACCATTCAAGCCATCAAATCCATTATTAAACAAATATCAGCAAGAAACTGGACTCTACGGAATAATCTTATGACTTATAAATCAGGGACAACGTATGATTTTCATTAGATAAGGATTTAAATCTTAATCTTGTTTCACAATTCCCTATTTCAGGGTATGTTTGTCAAAATAAAAATGAGATAGAGAATAAAAGGCCTCAATCTGGGATAGACATGTTTCCCAACAAGATTTTACATAACACATATTAATATTAAATGTTCATATTTTGTAAACTGAAGTGACAATGTGCAAAATTTGTTAGGACAAGCTGCTTTCTGCAAATTTGCAGAAAGATACAATTTTGCTTCTGAAGAAGTAGAAAGTCTTAGTTATTAGCTTTTTACCTTTTGCATTGAGGTGCCACTGAGACAAGCTTCAGCATTAATCAGAGCTTGACAATTTCATAAAATATAAAATTATAATATAAAATATGTCAAATAATATTTTATTTTCTATTATATAAAAAAGTTCTACTCAAAATTTAAATTATTATGTATCAGTTTAAAAATAGAATTCTGGGGCTTCCCTGGTGGCGCAGTGGTTGAGAGTCCGCCTGCCAATGCAGGGGATATGGGTTCGTGCCCCGGTCCGGGAAGATCCCACATGCCACGGGCCGCCTAGGCCCGTGAGCCATGGCCGCTGAGCCTGCGCGTCCGGAGCCTGTGCTCCGCAACGGGAGAGGCCACAACAGCGAGAGGGCCGCGCACCAAAAAAAAAAAAAAAAAAAGAATTCTGTAGCAAGGAATATCAATTAAACAAGAAAACAAATTATAATGGATTTATCTCAAGTGCGCCTAAACATTTCTTATCAAGTGTCAACACAATTACAGGAATAGGACTCTTTTATTTCTAAAATCTTGGGAGAAGGAAAAATAACCAAAACTACACTAACTCCCAAATCACAAAAGATTATTCTTGATCTCTGCTTACCTTCAGGTGTTGGTACTTGGTGTGCACTCATTCCTTGAATACAGGAAGGCTAATCACTGCCATAGCTATACTTAACCCAAGTTAAATGGCAAGGATTGCCCCCAAAATCACAAGAAAACATAGGGTATGAGAAAAGTATAAACTTAGTTCCCACACTCTAAAAATGTTCACAGTTTCCTTGAACTAAACCAACATATGTCTATTTCTTTTGAGGAGATAAAAACCTCATACACTTTCCAGGAAGAACTCTAAGGGAATAAGGATTGAGCATATTCTATGTTTTCTACTTACGATTTGTATAAATTATATAAGAAATGCTTTATGGGTAAGTATTTTGATTACATATCCTTATATTTAAGTCATATTCCTTAGTTGGTGAAATATTTCTATAAATAATGAAAATTTAGAGGCTATACGGATATAAAATATAGGTAAAGATAAGACTACTAAAAAAACTGATCAGAGGCAATATCATTACAATTAAGTTTTCTATATAACGCACCTTCCACATCCATAAAAGTGTTTTATTTTCTTCTGAGGAGATTATTTTTCATTGAAAATACTTTTACTGTCTATGTATACAATGAATGATCTGATGAAAATTTTGGTTTTAAACTAGAGACATTTCTCTTCATAAACACTTTGGTTCTGCCATCAAATATTAAAAATTCCTCAATTCCTCTTAACTGTCCACTTAGTTTACCATAAAACCACACTTTCTGCTGCCAAACCTGAATACCCCAAACTTTCAAACTACCGCAAAGAAAAAAAAAAAAACCTCTGATTTTGTGGAGCAAAGGTGAGAAAATTAGTGATATGCATGCCATCTCATCCTTTCTTCTACAGAAGTTTTTCTTGATCTAAAACCAAGGAACTAGAGTTGAGGTATACTCTTATCAGTAACAATGGCTCACCAGAGCACTTAATCTGGAAAGGCGGAGAGAAAGGGTGTTTTAATTATTTTGACATTCTTCTTACATCATCCCAGAATTGAGAATCATTGCTTTACAAAGTTCAGTTCATTCTGAATTCACTGCCATTCAGTTCCATTTTCTCCCTTAGACGCTAAAAATGTGACTTATCCTAACATGCTTAACACATAAGACTACTGATATTAATAATTTCTAAATAAACCTATGCTACTAATATCATTTTTATAACATTTTCAAGATAATTCCTCTCTCTCAAGGGATTGAGGAATGAGACTGTTATCTTTCCCAAAATGTAAAGTTTCCTATTAAGCAATGGTTCTCTACTTTTTAATATGAAAGAATATCTTTTATTCCCAAAGAAATACATGTACACAATTTAAAAATTAAAGACAAAACAGAAACCAAAAATCAGCTATAATCTCAACACCTAGCATTTTAATGAATATTTCCCCCATCTTTTCTCAAGATATAGATTACTGTATTTGTATATAGTATAAACACGGTGTATAAAAGTTCTTTTTATAAAACTTAAAGCATAATGGACATATTGTTTTGGTAATTTTTTAAACTTAATATCAACATAATTTTACATCATTACATTTTTCACTGCAGCACTGGTTTTAAATTGTGCTGCATAAAATCCTAGAGGTTCGAAAGAGGTCCCTCAGAGGACGAAATTGGGTAGATGAAGACTCTAGGTTCCCCATACATCAGAGCTGCTTAGCTTTTATTTATTTTATATATTGAACTTACAAATGAGATAAAGATTTAAAAAAACAGGGCTCTAGATAATTCTTGATACCTGCAAAGGGCTTTGTGATATAGCTACTTAATTAATTTAACCAATTCCCATTTGTAAATACTTAGGCTAGATCCACTTTTTAGTATAATAAACAATGTTGTAACAAAATATCGTTGTAATTCAAGTTATGCACTCCCTCTTGATTTCTTCCTTAAGATGAATTTATCTACAGTAAGGAATCCACATGGGAGTTTGGCTAGAAGTAAAGAGGAGTTTCTGTGTGTACCAGGTAAACAGAAAAGAGAAGACACAGCAGTGTCTCAATCCTCCTAGCTCAATCCCATGAACTCATTTCTATCCCTTAAGGAAACACACAGAAGCAAGAAGCTGAAGGAGCTGTTTCAGGAACAGACTTTGTAAGACAAAGTAACATTATTTTGGTGTCTGAGTGTCAAAGTTCGGCACAAAATACGTGAAAGAGACTATTGCTGTTAAAAGTAAAAACAGACAAAGCAGAGATCCACATAATAGCAGTTAGAGGTATATTATCCACAAATTGAATAAATGCCAAAAAGCTACAACAAACTCATAATATTTTCAAATGAACTTGTATTTATTAATTACAACACCATCACTGCATTTGAAAGAAAAGTTAGCAAAGATATGGAAGATGCTTTACTTATACAGTATGGGAATTGCACTTAGTATATAGAGAAATTCTCAGTTCCTCTGCATTAAACATAGAAGCAATCCCTAAACTGGGAACCACTACACTTGTTATGCATTGAATTGTGTCCTCCAAAAAGATATGTTGAAGTTCTAACCTCTGGTACTTGTGAATGTGATCTCATTTGGAAACAGTCTTTTGCACACACTTTTGGTGTCATATCTAAGAAATCTTTGCCTAACACAAAGTCACAAAGACTTTTCTCCTACATTTTCTTCTAAAAGCTTAATGATTTTCAATTTTACTTTCAGGTCTATGACATATTTTGCAATAATTTTTGTATAGGGCATGAGTATGGATAGAAATTTATTTCTTTGCATATGGATATCCCATTGTTCCAGCATCATTTGTTGAAAAGACCATCCTTTCTCTACTGAATTGCCTTTACACTTTCGTTGAAAATCAGTTGTAAATATATATGTGGGCCTATTTCTGGAACACCACAGAGGTGAAGTGCCTTTCTTATCACATATCAAAGGATGCACAATATCAATGTGACATCACTAGCAATGTTAACCTTGATCATTTGGTTAAGCTAGCATTTGCCAGACTTCTCCCTGTAAAGTTCCTTTTTTCCCCTTTCCATACTCTACTCTTTAGAAGCAAGTCACTAAATCTAGTCCATACTAGGGGTTGGGAAGATTAAGCTCCATCTCCTGGAGGAGGCAGAATTTACATATGCTACTTGGAATTCTTCCCATAAGGAAAATTTGTGTCTTCTCCTCTTATTTATGCAATAATTTCTATCAGCATGAACTCATGTATACTTATTTTATACTTTGAGTTCTAATCCAATACTACATTATTTTCTTGCTCAAATGATTTCAGCTTCAGCCATTGAGAGTTCCTTCACCTGTATCCCTTTGACATGCCTCCACTGTTTTATTTTTTGAGCACTTCCTGTTTCTGGCACTACAAAGTGCTTTAGGCTCATCTTATATCTTCCCTACTCCAGCCCTAGAATCAACCATTTCTCTAAGGAGTCATTTTATTGGACAATGGTATTTAGAAACCAAGATCTGGGTGCTGAGTGTACTTGCTGCTACTGGGGTGTCAACACTTCTTGGCCCTCTCAGCAAACAAAGCTAAGAAATTCATGTGTGTATACTAACTCATGTATAGTATCTATCCATCTGCATATTTATTAAACTAAATACGAGTTCACACTGATGTCTCTGATTCTAATTCAGTACTACAGAGTTCATTCACCTTCCCTCTTTGCTTAACTTCCCAATCTGACAGTGAGAAATCTAGCTCCCATCTATGTATATGTGTATATATATATATACATACACACACACACACACATATACATGTCTTTTATATGTTCATATATATGTATTTTATATGCTATTTATATATTATATAATACATAGGTATATATACTTATGTATTATATATTAATATTGTTGGGATTTATAAAATTCCAAACCATAATTCACCTAAATTGTTAAATTTACTGGCATGCTATTCATAATATTCCCTTATAATCTTTTTAATATTTATAGAATCTGTAGTGATATCACCTCTCTGATTCCTGAAATTGGTAATGTTTGTCTTCTTGTCTTTATTCCTGATCAGCCTGACTAGAGATTTAACAACTTTACCGATATTCTCAAAAGAATTAGCTTTTGCTTTCACTGTCTTTCTCTACTGTTTCTACTTCATTGACTCCTACTCTGATCTTTTTTTCTTTCTTCTGCTTAATTTGGTTTAAATTTCCTCTTATTTTTCTAGTTTCTTAAAACAGAAGTTGATGTCACTGACTTTAGATCTTTCCTCTTTTCTAATAGGTATTTAATGCTATAACTTTCTAAGTAATGCTTTAGTGGCATTCCACAAATTCTGATATTTTGTGTTTTCATTTTAATTCAGCACAAAATAATTTCCCATTTCCCTTTTGATTTCTTCTTTGAGACATGGGTTATTCAAAATTCTGCTGTTTAATTTCCAAATATTTGGGGGCTTTCCAGAAATCTTTCTTTTATTGATTTCTAACCTAATTCCATTGTGGTCAGAGAACATACTTTGTATGACTTAAATCTTTTTAATTTATTCAAATTTATTCTGTGGCCCAGAATATGGTCTATCTTAGTAAATGTTCCACAGTGCACTTGCAAAAAAAAAAAAAAGTGCATTATGTTGTTGGCTAGAGTGTTCTATAAACGCAATTAGATCAAATTGGTCAATAGTGTTAAGTATTCTGTATCCTTGCTGACTTTCAGTCTACTTCTTTCAATTACGGAGGGATACTGAAATCACTGTTAATGATTGTACATTTGTCTGTTGTGGTTACATCAGTTTTTGTTTCATGAGTTTTAAAGCTCTGTTAATAGATGCATAAAAGTTTACAACTGCTATGTTTTCTTCTCCTTTATTGATCCCTTTATCATTATGAAATGACCTTCTTTATCCCTCATAATATTTTTGCTCTGAAATCTACTTTATCTGATATTAATTCAGTCATGTTAACTTTACTTTGATTAGTGTTGGCATAGCATATCTTTTTCTATCCTTTTACTTTTAAATTGTGTGTATTTATTTTTAAGATGTGTTTCTTGTAGGCAGCATATAGTTGGGCTTTGCTGTTTTATCCAATCTGATAATCTCTGCCTTTTAATTGAGGTGTTTGGGCCATTTACCTTTAATGTGATTACTGATATGGATAGGTTTAAGTCTATCATGATTGGTATTTGCTTTTCATTTGTCTCATCTGTTCTTTGTTTCCCCTTTTCACTTTTTTCCACTTTCTCTTGGATTCAATTATTTAAATCAATTAATTGATTTTTTCCAGTTTTATTGAGAAATAATTGACACACACCACTGGATAAGTTTAAGGTGTACAGCATGAAGGCTTAATTTACACATATTGTGAAATGATTACCACAATAGGTTTAGCTAACAAACATCTCTTAAAGATACAATAAAAAGGAAAGAAGAAAAAAGGAAAAAAAAATTTCTCCTTGTGATAAGAATTCTTAGAATTCATTCTCTTAACTTTCCTACAAGTTATACAGCAGTGTTAACTATAGTCATCATGGTGCATCATGTTGATTTTTTTGGTTTTTTTGTGTGTTTTTGTGGTACGCAGGCCTCTCACTGTTGTGGCCTCTCCCGTTGCGGAGCACAGGCTCCGGACGCGCAGGCTCAGCGGCCATGGCTCACGGGCCCAGCCGCTCCGCAGCATGTGGGATCTTCCCAGACCGGGGCACGAACCCGTGTCCCCTGCATCGGCAGGCGGACTCTCAACCACTGCGCCACCAGGGAAGCCCCATCATGTTGATTTTTAAAACAATTTTAATATTCTGTTAACTTGTTTGACTCTCTCACTAAACCTTAAATTATCTGAAAGTGAAAACCATGTTCTATCTGATTTTGTATTCCAATTAACTAGTAGAGTGCTGAGCATATATCTGACAATTCAATACAGGTTTACTAAATGAATTCATTCATTAAAAAAAATTTTATTTAGAATTACAGAGGATATAAGTGATTCCCAATCCAGAAACCATAATTTTACTCTACTACTATCTTATCTACTACTTTCCTCAGAGCCCAGCTGACTCAGAGAAAGATGACTCCATTTGCAGCAAAAAGAGATGGAACTTTTTGGCCTAATGTAATTCCATTCTCGGGTAAGTGATTGATTCAGAAAGCGACTGGAGAATAGAAACAAAGTTTACCAGACACATCTGTGAAAGTATTTTCTTACTCTTAAGAGAGAACCACATGAAACTTCTTTTCCTCTCCCACTGGATGTGAATGAGGAAGCGAGTAGCCCTAACTTGCTAGTTAGCATCCAATCTTAAAGGTTAGTTTAAGATGAAGCTGACAATGATGGCAAAAGTGGAAAAATGGAAAGAACCTGGGCCACTGACACAGTTAAGCCACTAAGTCAAAAATCCCTCAACCCTCCCTCTAGACTTTTTATGTGAGCCAGTAAATGTCCTTACTGCTTAAGTCAGTTTGACTTAGTTCCTGTTACAGGCAGCCAAATGCATACTGAGTTACAGGAACAGCAATCTGTGCCAAAGCAGTTCTAGACACTAGAGGTTCATCGATGAACAGATAAGGCCTCTGCTCTCAAGAAGCTTACATTCTACAAGAAGACAACAGACCAAACAAATAACTGTACCAAATAATTTCAGATAGTGGTAAGCGCTATGAGAAAAATAAAAGACATGTAACTGTGATTAAATGAGTTAATTTAGTTTATTCAAAAAAGACCTCTAAAGCATTTGAGCTGAGACATAAATGAGGTAAAGGAGCCAGCCATGAGACGATCTGGAGCCAGAGGTTTACAGGCAAAGGGAACAGCCAGTACAAAGGTCACAAGGGAGAAGAAGCTTACTGTTTTCAAGAAATACAAAGTCCACTGTGGCTTGAGCATAAAGACCAAGAGAGAAGTACTAAGACAAGATCAACAGATCTTTTGACAGGAACCAGATAATGTAAGAATATGAGCCATGTCAACAAATTTTGATTTTATTCAAAGTACAATGGAACAGCACTGTAGGTTTTTAAATCATGAACTGATTTATGTTTTAAAGGAGCCCTCTGATGAATGAACTTTCATATTCCATAGATCTGAACACTAAGAAAGTTTAGTTCAGTCTATGTTTACAGTAACAGTGTATTTTGCCCCCAAAATCAAATACTTATGAGGCACCTAATACTATATAAAGTTTATAATGTTGATATATTCTGTCCCCACCAAGCATGAATTCCACATTATCTTGAAGTTAGGAAAAAGAATAAAATGAGGAAACTAGCAAAGAAAGGGGGGGTAGCTGTTAGATTGTCCTTTCTATCCTAATTTCTCTAGATAACACCTGAAACTCATAGACTCAATTTTTTAAATTTATTTTATTTATTTATTTTTGGCTGTGTTGGGTCTTCATTGTTGTGCGCAGGCTATCTCTAGTTACAACAAGGGGGGGATACTCATCGTTGCGGTGTGCAGGCTTCTCATTGAAGTGGCTTCTCACGTTGCAGAGCACGGGCTCTAGGCACATGGGCTTCAGTAGCTGTGGCACGCGGGCTCAGTAGTTGTGGCTCACGGGCCGTAGAGCACAGGCTCAGTAGTTGTGACTCACGGGCTTAGCTGCTCCGCGGCATGTGGGATCTTCCTGGGCCAGGGCTCGAACCCGTGTCCCCTGCATTGGCAGGTGGATTCTTAACCACTGCACAACCAGGGAAGCCCCTCAATTTTTTTTTTAAGCATAACATGACTGAGAGCCATCTGGTAAACTTAGAACCATAGTTCAGCCATTTAGTCTCTGCCCAGGCAAGTGCTTCAGCCCTGTTCTAACACAAGTATTTGGATTTTTCCAAGAGCTGATGTCAGGGCTTTTCACAGAGACAGAATGGCATTTACAGGCCAGAGAAGGAAAAAGGTTTCCCCAGCAGCTATGCTCAATGTGGCCTTTGTACTGTTCCACTGCTAATGGCAGGAAGACCCTGCTAGATAAAGCTATTTAGTTCCTGAGAAAAATTCTACCCTGGGAGGGTGAATGGACAGATTCCCCATTAAGGGAATCCAGCTTAGTTTTCTATCAGTGCTCAAACCCAAATTTAAATGGGCTAATCATCAGAACAAAGGTTTCTGAATTCTTATGAGAAAAATCGTTCTGCTGAACTTGTATTTTAAAGAAGAGATAAACTGGCTGGAAATAAGCATAAATTAGAGAGGTAAAGAACAACACAGTAGGACTTCCCTGGTGGCGCAGTGGTTAAGAATCTGCCTGCCAATGCAGGGGACACGGGTTCAATCTCTGGTCCAGGAAGATTCCACATGCCATGGAACAACTAAGCCTGTGTGCCACAACTACTGAGCCTGCGCTCTAGAGCCTGCGAGTCACAACTACTGACTTCACAACTACTGAAGTCCGCACACCTAGAGCTCGTGCTACACAACAAGAGAAGCCACTGCAATGAGAAGCCCACACACTGCAATGAAGAGTAGCCCCCTCCTGCCACAACTAGAGAAAGTGCACACGCAGCAATGAAGACCCAACGCAGCCATAAATTAATTAATTAATTAAAAAAAAAAGAATAACACAGTAAGCTGGTCCATATTTCTTGAGGTTAGATTCCCTGAAAAATACTCATTTGGGAAGAATGGTTATTAGCAGAGGAACACTCAATACCTTCAGGTTACACTTGGTAGTTAAAAACTATGCTAGGCAGATTGCTCCAAATATACGTCCTCCATTACCCAGGATAAGAGTAATCATTAACAGTTAAAATCATGATTATATTAGCTAAAACGTACTTCAGTACTTACCATATGCCAGTCTCTGCATGAAGTATTTTATACGTATATATTAGTTAATTTTATTCTAACAAAAATTCAAAGAGAGAAATATTATTTTTAGCTTCTTTTTATAGTAGGAAACTGTGAAATTCAAAGAAATTAAGTAACTTATACAAGCTATATAACTAGTAGATGGAGGACTTCTGACTGAAACCCTCATAGTCTAACTAGAGTCCCTACTCTCAACCTCTAGACTACTACCTTACAAGAAAACATTATCTTCCCTTTGTATAGTTTTTTACAGTTAACTAAAAGTTTTCACATGAGTGAGAATCAGAAAACTATGTCTGGTATAGCTACAAAATATTTAGCTAGAAAGGTATTCATACCCTTTATTCGTTTTAGGCAGAGATAAGCCAATAAAAACTGGTTATGAAAAAATTCCCAACCCTACAGAATCCGTGTCTCCAAATCTCAAAGCTTGGTTGAGAATTTAGTTAACATCTACTTGCCACATGGGCAACTTGCCAGCTATGCATCTAAGGAGAAATCTGTTTCCACCTGAATGTGTTTATTCATGGCAATGTTCTCACAAACCACTCATTCCTTCAATGCAATAAATATGCACTAAACTCCAGGTAAAGATGAAAAAGAACGAAAGCAGTTTTACTCCACTAGCCTTCCTCAACACTAAAAGCAAAAATAGAGGGGAAAAAAAAATCCATCTTCCATGAAAGAAGGACGTGAGTATAACCTTAAACCACTAACTACAAAACATACTTGCCAAATCTATTAAATTCTCGATGCATACCAAGGAAGTCTTAGCAGACCTGAACAGGAATCAGATTTCCTTAAGCCTAAGGACCACAGATCTGAAATGAAGATCTAACTATCCTTTGACTAGGAACACAACATCCAGATGTGTGGCTAGAACAAGGGAATAGCGGGTCTCTGTAGAAACAGAACAACAGGAGGAAGTAAAATTAAAAGGAAAACGAAACAAAACAAAACATGTTGAAACATTCCTAGGTTTAGGAAAATGCTGGAGGTAAAGTGGAGATAACGATAGAAACACAGAGCAACTGCCACACGACACAGAAAACTCTGTGACCTCAAGAACTTTGCTGTGAGCCACACAGGCCTTTTGAACACTAACAGAAAAGAACAGTAGGTAACAGGAAAATGGAATAGTTAATAGTAATAGCTAACACTTACCGTGCATGTAACATATGCCAGTAACTGTTGCAACTGCATTATATATATATATATATATAAATTCATTTAATCCTCAGTAAATACTACTATTATCCCTGTTTTAAATGAAGAAACTAAGGAACAGAAAGATTAAGGAACTTGCCCAAGGCCAGATAGTAAGCAGAGAAGCTGAGTTGTGAACCCAGACCTTACAGTTCTAGAGCCTTGTTCGTAACCATTATGCTTTATAGGGATAAAAAGAATATTAAAAAATATATTTTTAAAAATTCAAAAAAATACAGAATAATTTGTATCTGAAGATGGGAAGGATACAATGCACCTTATAAAAACAGGCACAAAATAATCAACCCTAACACATACACTGTTAAAGTTATAGAAATTTAAGATTTTTAAATAAAGAGTTATATGAGCACCTAGACAAATAAATGTAAGTTATGTGCAAATGGGAAAGATTAAGTTAGCCTCAAGATTTCTCCACAATAAGACTCCACATGCTAGAAGATATGACTCCAGTGTGAGAAGAGAAATGACACAATGTCTAAATTTCCTTTAAAAGTTTTTATACATACTGGAAATAGAAATAAAAGAAATCTTTAGAGAAATAAGGTAATAAAGCACCTATGAGCTCTTCTTGGAGAGGAGGGAAAATCTACTTAAAGCCAAAATCCATCCAATAAAAAACAGTCAAAATAAACAACTCAGGAATGTAGAAGCTAAGGTGACAGAACTGAGGGTAAGCACTGAATCAACTAACATACAGAAATTCATACCTACTTGTAACAAAAGCCACCCCCCACTGCCATCCAGTGAAAGATGAGTGTTCCCTCAATGGAGAATTTGTCTTAATCTTGTGCCCTCACTATACCCCATATTGTACTCATTTTTTAAAAAGCATTTATTTGTTGATCTATCACCCATCCTACCCCTAACCTGCAGGAATATAAACTCTATGATGTAAGGATCTCTGGTTCACTGCTATATCTCAGGACAGTACTAGGCACAGAGTAGGTGCTCAATAAATATTTGTCTAATGAAAGAATGGATATTAGACATTGTCAGATGGACTTCCTCTACCTTCTGGGTCCCAACCAACTGCCGTCTGGGCATATGCATTTATATATCCCACTGGCATCTCAAATTCAATAAATCTATAACTAAATTCTTACTCTGTCTCTCAAAATCTGCTTCTCCATCTTAATAAACAGACCTCCATCCACCTAGCTGATCCAGTCAGAAATCTAGAAATCATTAATGACAGCTTCCTCTCCGTGAGGCCCCACATCCAATGCATCCAACTCTCCATCCATCCAACAATATTTATTGAGCATTAACTGTATACCAGGCACTGATCTAGAAATTGAAGACACAAAATAAATGTCACTATTTTCAAGGAGTTAACATTCACCATCAAAGTCTACTGATTTTACCTTTGATACATATCTCATTTGTCTTTTTCTGACCTTCACCATTGCTAGCCTAGAGCTAGGCATCTCATCTCAAACCTAGACTACTGCAATAGTTTAATAGGCCTTGCCACTTCTAGTCTTGCACACATCCTCCAATTCATTTTCCCATACAGCAGCCATATAATTTCAAAACACCAATCTTAACATGTCCTCCCCCACTTAAATTCTTTCCCACTGCATTCAGGAAAAAATCCAAACACCAAACATGACATGCAAGGCCCAAATATGAAACATAACTCTTGTTACCTTTCTAATCTCAACCTTACCACTCTCCTGCTCACTGCCTATGCTCCAGCCACAATGGCCTACCTATAGTGCTTCACATGCATGTTTCCCCCCAAAAGGATATCTTGTATTCTGCTCTGAGACACTCTCCCTACCAGCCCAACTCCTGCGTATACTTTAGGTCTCTGCTTAAAGGTTTCTACCTCAGAAAGGCCTTTCCCGACCTCTGCTCCCCAATTTAAATTAAGCTCCTCCTGTTATTGTCTCCCATAATCACCCTTTTCTTTCTTTTTTAATACCGTTTACCACATTTTATAATGATTTAATTATTTTGTGTTTAATGTTGGTCTATATCATTAGACAGCTCTGTAAGTACACAGTAAACCCAGCACCTGGCATAGCTCCTCAAAATGTTCAATAAATATTTGTTGAATGAATTAATAATTCAACCAAAGAAAAGAGTCAACTAGAGAAATTATAAGCAAGGGAAGAAGCATATGCTGATGTGTTTGGAGAAAATGCAAGTAGCTCAGTATGGCTGGAGTATGGGGGTTGGGTGGGAGGAGAGTAATGATGTCTGGAAAGAATAAACAGTAAGCAGATCAAAGGGGGTCTATATACCATACGGAGGAATTCAAATTTCAGTCTGTAGAAAGGTTCTTAATCCAGGTTTCAGCTTCTATAGGTATTGAAAATTTTAGACTATGAGACTCTCTAGAGAGGGTTTCAAAAGAGGTCCATAACACTCTTCCTCCAAAAAACCACTGCTAAAGACAATGCAGGAACACCAACAGATTGTAAGCCAGGCAGTAATATGATCCAGTATGTATTTTAGAAATACCGCCTTGAAAACAGCATGAAGAATGGGCAGGAAAGGTATGAAGCTGAGTGCTGGAAAACTAATTAGAAAATAATAATATTACAGATTAAAAAATGATGAAGAGTGCAATAACAAAGGAAATGAAGAAAAGGGGATAAATACCAAAAATAATACTATGAAAATAAGCACTGAAGTTCCAGCAGATTTAGGAAAAAAGGTGGAAAAGGATTTTGGCTTAGATAGCAAGACATTTGTGCCACTCACCATGAAAAGAAATGCAAGAGCAGGTTTTGGAAATAAGCAGTTTTATGTTAGTCAAGGTACCTTCAGGACATCATAGTAGACATGTCTACTAAGGACTGGAGTTCAGAGAAGAGACTGATTTGGCAATTCAGATTTGGATGACATCGCCATGATAGCAGAAATCATGAAAGTACATGAGACTCCCCAAGAGATTCACTTAACATCATCTGTAAAATGTAAGGGTTAGACTAAATCTGAGATATACTGCGAAAGTTATATGATTTTACTCCTTATTATTGATTTTTATGGAATCAAAATATCCATAAACTTATAAAAAAGCTTTATGTTAAAGGACATTTTATGTATCTCTAGTTTCTACTTCCCCATCATGTTCTTATAATATCTTTGACTCCAAATTTATGTCACAACAATTACATAGCAGAAAAAATACTAAAAATGTTTAGTTATGATGTCCCTTGCAATGCCAGAATATTGCAGTGGTGGAATTCACCTGTTAAAAGAGTATTAGAATGAAAAATACTCCGAAAGCCTTTCTTCGTAAAAAATGTAAATGTGATCTTTTCTACTTTTAAAAACCTTTATTTAATTTGAGCAATAGTGTTATAAATTACATTTCTAGTTCTTATAACAATAAACACTCATGAAAAGCCTAACCTGATAA
This sequence comes from Aethalodelphis obliquidens, assembly GCF_003676395.1. Taxonomy (NCBI): domain Eukaryota; kingdom Metazoa; phylum Chordata; class Mammalia; order Artiodactyla; family Delphinidae; genus Aethalodelphis; species Aethalodelphis obliquidens. The sequence goes on from NW_020837990.1 coordinate 4,280,156, forward strand.
ATGGCATCTATAAAACACCCTACAGCTAACATCATGCTTAATGTGAAAAATGGAATGCTTTCCCCCTAGGATTAGGAACAGGACAGGGATATCTCCTCTAACCACTTTTACTCAACACTGTACTACTCTAGCCAGTGCAGTAAGTCAGGAACAAATAAATAAAAGGTATCCAGATTGGAAAGGAAGAGGTAAAACTGTCTTTATTCACAGATTACATGATGATCTACATAGAAAACTCTATGAAATCAACAAAAAAGCTACTAGAACTAATTAATAAGCTTAACAGGACTTTAGGATTCAAAATCAATTGTATTTCTGTATATTGTACTAGCAATGAATGATTAGAAATTAAAATTGAAAAGACAATACTATTTACGATAGCATTAAAATATTAAATATTTAGGGTAAATCTGACAAAAGATATACGAGACCTGAAAACGGAAAACTAGAAAACATGGCTGAGAAAAATTAAGACCTAAATAAGTACAGTGATATGTCATGTTCATGGACTGGAAAACTCAATATCATTAAGACATCATTTTAACAACACTGATTCAACAAGATCTACAGATTCAACGTAATACCAATTAAATTTCCAACATGCTTTTTTTTCAGTAATTGACAAACTGATTCCAATGTTAATGCAGAAATGCAAAGGGCCTAGACCAGGTAACAATTTTGAAAAACGAAGAACATAGAGGACTAACTCTATTTGATTTCAAGACTTATTATAAAGCTACAGTAGTCAAGACAGTGTGGTTTTGGGGTCAAGACAGACAAAGAAATCAATAGAACAGAATAGAGACTTCATGTATATGGACAACTGATTTCCAACATAGGTTCAAAGGGAATTAAGTGGAGAAAAGATAGTTTAAGAAATGGTGCTAGACTTTTGAATATTCGTATGTAAAAATATGTACTTCAATCTACACCTCAAGCCATATTAAAAATTACCTCAAAATGTATCACAGACCTAAAAGTAAACTTAAAATTATAAAACTTCTAAAAGCAAATATAGGAAAAATATCAGTTAGGTAAATATTTCTTAGACATACCAAAAGCATAATCCATGAAAGAAAATACTGACAGACTGAGATTTAAAGTTAAAAACTTCTGATCTTTGAAATGTGAACTACATCTCAATTAAGCTTTTTAAAAAGAGAGAGAATACCAAGCAAATGAAAAGACAAGCCACAGACTGGGACAAAATATTTCCAAATCATATATATAATAATGGACTCATATCCAGAATATATAATGAACTCTTACAACTCAATATTAACAGAGAACACAATTAAAAACAAGATTTGAATAGATAATTCATGAAAGAAGACACAGGGATGGTAAATAACACATAAAAAGATGCTCAGCGTCACTGATCATGAGATGAAATGCAAATAAAAGCTACAATGACACCATTACACACCCACTAAAATGGCTGAAATGAGAAAGATTAACAATACCAGGTATTGGTGAGGCTTTGGAGCAACTGGAACTTTGCTGGTAGGAATGTGATACAATAAAACCACTTCAGAAAACTAGTTTGGCAGTTTCTGAAAGAGTTAAATACACTCTTACCACATGATTCAGCCATTCCACTCCCAGGTGAAATGAAAATATATGTCCATACAGAGACTTATATGTCCAAAGCAAATTTATTCTTAATAGTCCAAAACTTGAAAATAACCCAAATGTCCATCAATGGATAAATGGGTAAACAAATTGTGGTATATCCATACACTGGAATATTATTCAGCAAAAAAAAAAAAAGGTATGAATTATTGATACACACTACACCATGGACAAATCTTAAAGTAATTATGCAGAATAAAAGAAAAACAAAAAGAACATACACTGTAAAATTCCAATTATATAAAATTCAAGAAAATGCAAACTAATCTAAATGACAAAAAGCAAGAAAATAGAAACTAATCTATAATGACAATATCAGTGGGTGCCTGACGATGGGTGGGGAGGGTTGGGAGGGAAGAATTACAAAAGGTATGGGGTGATGGATATGTCTATTATCTTGATTGGGGTGGACAGTTTCCCAGTTGTGTGTGTATGTGTGTGTGTGTGTGTGTGTGTGTGTGTGTGTGTATATATATATATATATATATATCAAAACGTATCAAATTTTATACTTCAGACATATACAGTTTATTATACATCAATTTTTACCTCAATAAAGCTACTGAAATCTCAAAAAGTCTAACATTCAAATGAACCAAAACTACCAGTTAACATAATGTCATACTTCATAATGTCATACATTATGTCATATGACATAATGTCATAATGTCATACATAATGTCATGAAATATCTTTTAAGTAAAAGACTCAGTGGGGTCTGAATATTTTCTGTCCATTGTAAATTAATAACATTTGAAAGTATACATAAATTAACAGATAAACCAAAAAGGAACTTTGCTACTATGTTTTTCTTTGCGTATGTGAAAGAATCTAAAAATGCTTTAGTATTTTAAAATACAATATTGGGTAAACCTATGGTTGGCAAGTTCTATACTATCAATAATTTTGTATGGGGAAGTTCCAACAAGTTTACTTGCCTAAACTCAATTGTTTTGTAGGTTTTCTTCTTTTCAAAATTCTCACACTAATTAATTCCTTAAATGGTCATTGTAATAGTAAAATGAATAATGTTAGCCCCAAGAGAATCTGTTGGTATTAAAAAGTATGAAGTTACTTATATATCTTACCAATGTACTATAAAAGTCTATTATTCATTCATTCAATAAATGAATTTATAACTGCATACTATGTACTCAGGCACTAGTCTATGTCCTTGCAATGTATCTGGGGGAAAGGCAAGAGGCAGACAATAAACAACAATGATTTAATATATAAATGTATACTGTAATATATTAGGTGGTGATATGCACTACAGAGAACCTCTGAAGAAAAATTAGAACAGGTTATAAAGGATCAGGAGTGGAAACTAAATATATTTATAATAAAAACTTGAAAGTAATGATATTTGTTTCCATAAGTCACACATGAAAATCTCTTACATGGAATACAATCATATAATGTTAGAACTGAACTTTAGGTGACCTAGTCCAACCTTGACATTTTATAAATACGATGCTAAATTTTTTATCCATTCAATTTCTGGCAGAGACTAGGATCTCCTGCTCACTCTATTGGCATCACTCTTTGTGATGTCAAATAATTGTGATAAAATGTTTTAATCTACTCATAAGAGAGTAGATTACAGAAAGAGTTTTAGAGTTTGACTGACCTGGGCTTCATCACTTTATGGTTTTGTTACTTATGATGAATTATTTAACCTCTCAAAATATAAATTTCCTCATCTATAAAAGAGGGATGGAGATAGTTTTGTGATGATGTTATTATGAGGATTAAATGTAGTAGTTTATGTAAAATACCTGCATGTCAGTACGTAAGTATATAACCAATACTTGTATTCCAGCACACACACACATAAAAAAAATAGTGCATTATATGCATAGGTTTTTTATACCCTCTGCTACACGATAAACCATGTTTATATCTGAAGTACTAAAGTAATGTAAACTCAATGAGCATTTGTTAATTTATTAGTATTCTAAGGAAACAACCAGCTTTCAAAATGTGGCCAATAGTATGATAACTCGTATCACTATGATGGAGATAATCAAACTAACTGAAAGCTTCAGAGTATACTTTAAAATGTTTTTGGTCTCTCATTTCTCAACAGAAAAGTCTGTAGCACTAAACACTTCTTAGTATCATAAACTATGGTCCTGGGTCTTTCTGTTTAAAATAAAACAGCTTCCACCATGAAGAACACCTTCAGAAGAAAGCAAAAAAGCCTGCGGCATTTTATACCACTTCTACTTTTTACATTCATGTCTCTGCTCCTGTATTCACAGATATGAATGCAAAAAAAAAAAAAACACTCCTCAGAATTGCAATTTCAATGCCATCACATAGTAATCTGGCAGCTTCTTCTTATTTATAACCAACATTTTAGCTGATAAGAGCAAAAATACCACAAACTGAACAAAGGATAAAATAATTCAAATTGATAAGAGTGTTTGGTATCATGGATATCGTCACCATTTCCAAATGATTGTATATTTCAATTTAGCTTCAAATGAAAGAAAAATCATGAAGATTACTCTGTAAAAACATTCCCTTCCCCCACTATAGGATTAATCCCTGGCCCCCTCATATCCCATCCAAGGTCTCTTAGGTATCAAAGGGAAACAAGCATCCTGAAGCTTCAGATAATTAACTCACAATTTATAGAATAATAAATCAGAGTCCCTAGCTAAGATTCAAGAAAAGTTATGTCAATTCAGTTCTCAAAAGGTAAAAGAAGGATGCTGCTTCCTATCCTTTTGAATAAAAATATCCCTGCAATGCTGGATGTTAAAACCTTTGTTCTCAAGCTAAGCAATTAAAGCACAGATTTTTAAAACTAGGAATTTTCTTCCTTTAGGTCAAATTAGTCTCTTTAAACATGAAAAAAAACCTTAAAAGCTATTTTAAGAATAGTGAACAATGTAAAAATACCCTTTTCCTTTTAAATTTTATTCCTCTTTTATAAGTATATCCCTTTCACTAAAGCTATTTTTCTACCATTTTGCTACATTTCATACACCACCGAGAAAACAAAGACTGCTATAGATTACCTGGATCACCGGACAAATCAGCAGACAAGTAAAAGCTCAAAAGGCTCGTTTCCATGGAGTAGAGGAGAATGAAATCCTCACTAAAACACCACTCCCTTAGCATTCCTAGGCTTTTCCTTTATATATACTCGACATCCTTGGAAAGGCATTTGTCGGATGATTTTACTGACCACAAGAGGGATGATATGAAGAAACTCCACCTCTTCTCCACCCCCCAATCATCCACCATCATCAACCGAAGCCCAACACTGTGCTGCTAATGGAAATGCAAAGAACAGCATGCACACACACTGCTCTAAAAGATTACACTGTAAAATTACATAAATGATAAATAAAGCAAAGATGCAGCTGGCAATATGTTAAGGGGGTGGGCCAAGCAGCTCCCACAAATTAAAAATACTTGTAAAAGGTCCAATTCTAGAGCCACAAAAAATTAATTTTCTTCATAATTTCCTGAATAAAGTATGATTTTTAGAAAAATATACAGTGTCTCTATCAAAAATGGAGTTCCTCATATATCTTAAAATTTGTTGTTGCCACTGTTCCTTTCCCTAAAGCCAAATAAACCAAATACATTAGGATTAACCAAAAGAGTCTCCTTTTGTTGGTAGTGTGACCCCTTCAAAGATACTCTGGAACAAGAGGTGGGGGTGAAAGAGAAACAGATAAAAAATGGGAGGAGGAAAAATATTTTCTGACCCAATAAGCCTAATTAAGTTTGTAAGCAAGGCTGAGAGGATTGAAATTTCTTCATGCTACTCTGTCAACTTGTGTTTGATTATTGTAAATCTTCTCTGGTCTCTAAATATGCCCCAGGCACTATGATGTCTGGCATTCTGTTAACTAGCATCCCTGCCACTTACACTAGAATGAGGGACGGACAATACACACACTCATTCAATCTAATCCCTAGAAGCCATGTAATTCTTCTATAACACTAATTTTCCCCAAACACTGTTCTCTAATAAATGCACTGACACACTAAGAAGACTCATTAGCCTCTACCTTCCTTTTCTGAAGAATCAACCCAACTTGACAATTTGCACACACATAATTCCTGGGATCAATGCATTAGTAATGAATGAAAAACATACTCTTTGTTTCATAAAACACATTCCCTAAAACATTTGGATATATCTAATTATAAGTTAAACCCAGTAATCATGTCATTCACATAAATTATAGCCCAGAGTTCTATGAATTTATGGATGAATTCACAGAATCTCAGAACCACAAATAGTGATCTATGAAGAATCGTCTTCTAAGAAAGCACACCATGGCAAATGTAGCTTGTAAAAAATAAACAAAAGAATAACGAAAGGATAGATAAATTAGTAGATTTTACAGATTTTTTAAACTAGAGACTGATTTTAATGCTCTCCATGGGCAATATTAAAGGACAGATTTACTGAATTTATGGTTTCTAAGTACTTAATAGAGAAGTAGTGATATGATTTACCATACAACCCAGAAATCACACTTAGGTGTTTACCCAAGTGATGTGAAAATTTATGTTCACACAAAAACCTGTCCATGGATGTTCATACCAGCTTTATTCATAATTGCTAAAAACTGGAAGTAATCAAGATGTCCTTCAATGGTGGAATGATTCATCCACACAACAGAATACTCTTTAACAATTTTAAAAGAATGAACTATTAATTCACACAACAATATGGATAAATCTTAAATGCATTTTATTATGTTCAAGAAGTCAGATGCAAAATCCAAAGATTTTCATACCATTCCATTCATATGCAACTTTAGAAAATGTAAAAGTTAAAAACAGATAAGACATAAAACAGATTAGCAATTACTAGGGACTAGGGGAGGGGAGAGTGACTGACTACAAAGGGGACACACAAGGGAACACTCAGACTGCAGGATCTGTTCTGTATAATACTAGGGTGGTGGATACATGACTCAACTCTTTTGTCAGAACCAACAGAACTGCACATTAGGAAGAGTGAACTTCACTGAATGCTGACTGTACAACAACAACAAAAACCATCAATCAGACGGTTGGAAGATTCCAAGATGAAATGTGGACTGTGACGAATGAATCTAACAGCATTACAAATTATGACATACCTGCACCAAAGGGATGGGGGAGGGGAGGAGCTGACCTAACTAACTTTGGAAAACAATGTTTTGACTGGAAATTGTAAGGCTAATAAACAAAAATAAACACTGTACTCTAAATGGAAAATGTGTTTCTCGTGGGTATACGGAGTAATGGTTCTAAAATAGCTTTTCATGTATACTGGAGTTGAACAAATAAGTAAATGGATAATGGATGGTCAGAGCCAGGTTTCTCACTGTCAGATAGGGAAGTTACACATAAACAAGAAAGGAAGAATAGAGTGAACCCTGTGGTACTGGATTAAAATCAGAGATCAGTATGAACTCATGTTCAACTTAATACAGATACAAATGCATACAGAAACAAGTAGAGATACGTGTGTAGATATACATACATTACTAGCTCTACCCCTCAAGAGGGCCTAAAAGCAATGGCACCTCAAAAGCAATGAGCACACCCAGTGCCCACACTTTGGCTTCTAAAAACCATTCTCCAATAAAAGGAATCATAGCTCCTTGGGAAAACAGCTGATTCTATAATCAGGGCAAAGAGTATACAATATGAGGCTGAGCATCTTAGAGCACCAGGAAGTAAGGAAGCACTCAAAAAACAAAAGCATAGGGGCAAGGGCCAATCTGAAAGCCTTTCCAGTGGTCAAAGTTGGAACAATATGAGCAACAAAATAAAAACACAACTGGATTCGAACTCAAAATATGAAATAAATATACAACAATCCATATTGATATAGATAATTGAGTAAGTAAATAAGTGAGGGAAGACACAAATTTTCCTTACAGAAGAATTCTAAATCAGATATGTACATACTTCCTTCTCCCTCAGGTGTGGATTGGAGTTAAGTGACTTGCTTTAAAAGAATAGTATATGGAAAGAGAAAAAGAGTAACTTTAAAGTGGAGAAAGCTGGCAAACACTATCTTAGCCAAGTGGTTCAGGTTAATCCCATCAGTGATGCTACATGAATGTCATGTAGACTTCATATACCCTGATAAGATGAAGTGAAAAGAGGACTTTGCCTCTGGGTATTCCTTCCACAAATGCATAACCCTAATAATGAGACACAGCAGCAAACCCAGACTGGAGAATATTCTAAAAAATACCCAGCCAGGACTCCTCAAGGCTGTTCAGGTCATGAAAAACAAGGTAGGCCTGAGAAACCGGAACAGACTGGGGAAATAAGAAAACTAAATGCAATGTGGTATCCTGGCCAATGAGACCATTAATGAAAAATCTGGTGAGATCCAAATAAAATCTGTAATGTAGTTAATACCATTGGTAGTTAATACCAATGTCAGAGTCTTTGTTTTGACAAATGTACCACAGTAATGTAAGATGTTAACAATGAGGAAAACTAGGTATGAGGTATATGGAAACTCTCTATACTATTCACAACTTTTCATTAAATCTAAAATTATTCCAAAATAAAAAGGTTATTTAATAATTAGCTTATGATGCTAAAGTCAGAATAGTAGGCACTCTTAGGTAGTGACTGCAACTGTTGGTTAAAAACATTCCCACAAAAAATATTCTAGGCTCAGATGACTTCACTGATGAATTCTCACCACACATAAAGAGATGATAGGGACTTCCCTGGTGGTACAGTGGTCAAGAATCTGCCTGCCAATGCAGAGGACGTGGGTTCAATCCCTGGTCCAGGAAGATCCCACATGCCGCAGAGCAACTAAGCCTGTGCGCCATAACTACTGAGCCTGTGCTCTAAAGCCCACAAGTCACAACTACTGAGCCCATGTGCCACAACTACTGAAGCCCACACACTCTAGGGCCCTCATGCCGCAACTACTGAGCCCATGTGCTGCAACTACTGAAGCCTGTGTGCCTAGAGCCATAAACAACAAGAAAAGCCATCGCAATGACAAGCCCGCGCACCGCAATGAAGAGTAGCATCCCCTTGCCACAACTAGAGAAAGCTCGCGTGCAGCAACAAAGACCCAAAGCACCCAAAAATAAATAAAATTTAAAAAAAAAAGAAATAGAGACAATAACATCCTATACCCACTCTTCCTGAAAACAGATGACACTTCCCAATTCATTTTCTGAGGCCAACATTACCCTGATATCAAAACAAGTCAATGACATTACTAGAAAATAAAAAACCAATATCCTTTGTGAACACGGATATAAAAATCTTTATCAAAATATTAGCAAAACAAATCTATCAATATATACAAAAATTAATACATAATGATGAAATGTGGTTTATCTCAGGAATGCAAGGTTGGCTCAGCATTCAAAATTCAATGTAATTCACCATATCACCAGTCTAAAAAAAAAAAAACAAAAAAAATATCATCTCAGTAAACACAGAAACTGCGTTTTACAAAATTCAATACCCATTAATGATAAAAATTTCTTGCAAACTAAGATAGACGGTAACTTCCTCAAACTGATAATGGACATCTATAAAAAAGTAAACACAGGGGCTTCCCTGGTGGCACAGTGGTTGAGAGTCCGCCTGCCGATGCAGGGGACACGGGTTCGTGCCCCAGTCTGGGAAGATCCCACTTGCCACAGAGCGGCTGGGCCCGTGAGCCATGGCCGCTGAGCCTGCGCATCCAGAGCCCATACTCCGCAACGGGAGAGGCCACAACAGTGAGAGGCCCGCGTACCGCCAAAAAAAAAAAAAAAAAAGTAAACACATTAATATCATACTTAACAGACTGAATGACTTCCCTCTAAGATCAAAAACACGGCAAGGATGTCTACAGGCCTGCTCTCACAGCTTCCATTTAACATGTTAGTCAGAGGAGTAACACAATAAAAATAAAAATATAAAAGGCTCACAGAATGGAAAGAAAGCAGTACAATTTTCTTTAATGAAAGGTGGTAATCTATGTAAAAAATTTAAAGGAATTTATTTTTAAAAACTAGTAGAACTAGTAAGTCTAGCAAGAAAACAGTACACAGATCAATACACCAAAAGCAATTATATTTCTATTACTAGTAACAAATCAAAAATTAATTTTTAAATATCATTTAAAATAACCTCAAAACAAATGAAATAGATAGAGATGAAGTTAAACTACGTGCAAAACCTGTACACTGAAAACTGTAGAATCTTTTGAGAGAAACTAAAGACTTCAATAAATGAAGAGTGAGAATATGTTGATGGATCAGAAGACTCATACTGTTAAAATACTGTTTCTCCCCAATCTCAACTAGATTCAACATAATCATACTCAAAATCACAGCACTTTTTAAAAAAACAGAAACTGACTTGCTGATTCTAAAATTCATATGAAAATACAAAGGACCTAGAAGAGCCAAAAGAATTTTTAGGAAAACAACAAAGTTGGAAGACTTACATTATCTTATTTCAAGATTTAAGGTAAAGCTAAAACAAGACATAAGGATAAGCATATTTATCAAAAAAAAAAAAAAAAAAAAAGTAAGAGAGAGCATAAATAGACCCAGGAGAAGATGGTAAGTTTTTAACACAGATGTCAAGGTAATTCTATAAGGAGAGAATAGTCCTTTCTACAAATAGCACTAGAACATATGCCGAAACAAACACACACACAAACAAACCTCAATCCTTACCTCACACCATATACAAATGTTAACTTGACATGTATCATAATGCCTAAACATAAGAGTTAAACTACAAGACTTCTAGACAAAAAATCAGGAGAAAATTCTTGTGATCTTGGGTTAGGTCAAGATTTTTCAGATAGGATCCACAAAGCAAAAATGTAAACAGTTAATAAATTGAACTTCATCAAAATTAAAAACGTCTGTTCTTTGAAAGACACTGTTAAGGAAATAAAAGGACAAGCCACACACTGGGAGAAAATTTTACCGAAAACATACCTGATAAAGGGCTCTTATCTTGTATCTCAATAACAAGATAAGCCAATTTTTTAAGATTTGAACAGACACGTAACAAAAGAAAACAAATGGCAAAAAGCATGTGAAAAGTCCTCAACATCATTAATCTTAAGAGAAACGTAAATAAAAAATACAATGAAATGGCCATTCACACTGACAAAAATGACCAAAAAGACTGGCAATACCAAGTATTGATATGGATGTGGAACATGTGAAACTCTCCTACCTTGCTGATGAGGATGTAAAATGCTAATCATTTTGGAAAAGAGTTTGACAGTTTCTTGTAAAGTTAAACATACACTTACCAAACAACTCAGCAATCCTAATTCAGGGCTCTTACCAAAAAGAAACGAAAATGTGTATCACACAAAAACTCATATGCAAATGTTCAGATTTATCTGAAATAGCCCAAACTGGAAATGATCCAAATGCCCATCAACAGGTACATAGATAAACTATTCACACAAATGGAATACTATATGGCACGAAAAAGAAGCAAACTGCTATAATATGTAACAACTTGAATGAATCAAAAAAGCATTACAGAAGACAGACATAAAAAGGTTATACACTGTTTGATTTCATTTACATGAAGTTCTAGAAAAGACAAAACTCTTGTGACAGAAAGCAGATCAATGGTTTTAGGTGAGTAAATGCATGAGCCAACTTCTGAGAGTGACAGAAATGTTCTGTATTTTAATTACAGTGTTAGTTAAACTATAGTGTTAGTTAAACTATAGGGTTAATTAAAAATTATATACACTTGTCAAAGCTCATCAAAATATACACTTAAAATGAGTGTATTTTATTATATGTAAACTGCATCTCAAAATAAGTTTATTTTTAAAAGATAAAATAGAGTAAGTCCAGAATTTAAATAGCTTATAAATTGACTAACTCCTGTAACTTCCTACTTAAAATATTAAAACCTTAATTGTTGCTTTAGATAAACATAAAATCTTTAGAATGACACAGGAAAATAAACTTTTATTTCAAAGATAAAACTTGAAAGCCTGAACATTTTAAAAATTTAATTCTTAGCTCTAAAAATACTGTTTGTAAAAATATTTAACATTTCAATGAGCACTATATCAATATGATGATCTTTTTGGCCACGCCGCGTGGCATGCGGAATCTTAGTTCCCCAACCAGGGATTGAACGCGCGTCCCCTGAAGTGGAAGCACTTCAGTGGAGTCTTAGCCACTGGACTGCCAGGGAAGCCTGATGACTTACTTTAATACCTAAAGCCAAGTAATTACCAGAGCAATTCCTGTAACTAGGATATTCTTACCAGAACATTCCAACACCCTATAGTGGAGAAACCTAACAAACACTACTTCAGCCCAGTCATCAATGTCACTGTCAACAGTCATAAATCATGTTGATGGTATATACCCTTGATATGGTATGATGAAAATGGCACTATATCTCTGTGATCCTCCTTCCAACAAACCATAACTCCAGTCTAATTGTGAGAAAAACATTAGACAAATTCCAATGTAGCAGCATATTATAAAACACCTGACCAGTACTCCTCAAAACTATCAGGATCATCAAAAACAAGGTAAGTTTAAGAAACTGTCACAACCAAGAGAAGCCCAAGGAGACAGGACAACTAAATGTAATGTGGTATCTTGGGTGTGATCCTGGATCGGAAAAAGGAGAACAGGTAAAAACTAAGGCAATCAAAATAAACTTTGGACTTTAGTTAATAATAATGTATTAAAACTCATTGATTAATTGTAACAAATGTACAGTACTAAGGTAATATGTTAATAATCCGGGAATCTGAGGTCAAGTATGGATACACATTCCCCTCTGTACTAGCTTTTCAATTTTTCTATAAATGTAATCTATTCTAAAAAATAAACTCTTAAGAAAAGCTCTCCCTCCTCCATTCCCTCATTGCCAAATTAAAAAGTCCATCTCATCAGTAAAACTTAGAACACTACAAGAGAGGAAGGGAAAGAAACAACGGGAAGGGGATCAAGAAAAGGATGGTACAGGTGTTAATTTAAAGAACATCATTACAGCTTTGGTAGAAAATTACATTGTGAAGCCTTTTTTTTTTTAACTATTTAGTGGAAGAAGAGAATGCACAAAAAAAAAAAGGTCAAAAGATGATCTAACAAGGATGTTAAAAATACTCTTCCCACTGCTTATACAGCTGTACTAGTGTTTTGACGTCAATCTCAAGACTCCCATGGAGTATACCAACATTTCACTCTTTGGTGTTTGCTGTATAAATTTCAAAGTAAAACCACTTGTTAATGAATGTCAACAGTTTCCATGATGAGAAAACTAATTTTGCTTAAACTCTGAGAATTATAGTGGCGAACTATGGGAGGAGGAAGGGCAGAAATGGAGAGGGTCATTCGAAGCATGCTTAAATTAAGTCTTCTCTCTTAGCTTTTTAAGTCATTTAACTCTCATTCTTAATCTTCACTGGGAAACCAGAGTGAAATACCAATCTCTTTCATTTCTTTTACAAGTCTGAAAAAGATTTGGTTGGGTAAAAGCAAATTGTTAGTGTGCCCTTCAAAATTGAGGGTGGATTCCAACATTTTTGAAACTTCAAAATCCAAAATATCTGTATTCTGTTATCATAGATTTAACTTAATAGAGCTATGTTGGTGATTTAAATCACTAATCTACATGATTCAGTGTAATCAGTTATTCACCAAAACATATTCTTTGCTAAAACCATCACATAAATTGTTCACTATTCAAAGAGAAATTTGTTTTTAAAAATATTTTTTTCTAAGTTTGCAACTTATGAGGACTGAGAATGTTATATCAAAATTCACAAGGTTAATTTTATACACTGAAAGGTAATTTCTGCAATGTTGTATATGTTGTATTACTGAATTCTGAATTAAGTAAGAAACTTAATTCAAAAACAGGGTAACCAAAAATCAAAAACACACAACAGATTCACAAAAACCAAAAAGAAGAGAACACAAGCATAATACAAAAGAAAACCATCAAACCACAAAAGGAAAAACAAAAAGAGCAAAGAAGAAATACAAAATCAACTGGAAAACAAGGTTCAAAATGGCAATAAACACATATCTATCAATAATTACCTTAAATGTCAATGGACTAAATGTTCCAATCAAAAGGCACAGACTGGCAGACTGGATTTAAAAAAAAAAACCAAAAAAAAAAAAAAAAAAAACCCAAGAACCTAAAATATGCTGCCTACAAGAGACCAACTTTAGGGCAAAAGACACACATAGACTGAAAATGAGGGATGGAGAAAGATATTTCATGCAAACGGAAATGACAAGGAAACAGGGATAGCAATACTCATATCAGACAAAACAGACTTTAAAACAAAGGCCATAAAGAAAGATAAAGAAGGACACTATATAATAATAAAAGGATCAATACAAGAAGAGGATATTACACTTGCTAACATATATGCACCCAATATAGGAGCACCTAAATACATAAAACAAATGCTAACAGACATAAAGGGAGAAACTGATGGGAATACAATAATAGTAGGAGACTTTAATGCCTCATTCACATCAATGGATAGATCTTACAGACAGAAAATCAATAAGGCAACAGAGATCCTAAATGATACAATAGAATAGTTAGACTTAATTGATATTTTCAGAACATTATATCAAAAAAAAAAAAACAATACACATCCCTTTCAAGTACACATGGAACATTCTCTACGATTAACCACACACTAGGACACAAAATAAGCCTCAACAAATTTGAGAGGATAGAAATTATTTCAAACATCTTTTCTGACCACAAGGGCATAAAACTAGAAACCACCCACAGAAAGAGAAACAAGAAAAAAACAATTACATGGAAACTAAACAATATACTACTAAAAATTCAATGGGTCAACAACAAAAATCAAAGAGGAAATGAAAAAATACCTTGAGACAAATGACAATGAAAACACAACCATACAAATCTATGGGATGCAGCAAAAGCAGTTCTAGTAGGGTAGTTCATAGCAATACAGGCCTTCCTCATAAAACAAGAAAAATCTCAAATAAACAACCTAACCTACCACCTAAAAGAATCAGAAAAGAACAAACAAAACTTAAACTCAGCAGAGGAAGGAAATACTAAAGATCAGAGAGGAAATAAAACAGAGATTTAAATAAATAAAACAAAGATTTAGGGGGCTTCCCTGGTGGCGCAGTGATTGAGAGTCCACCTGCCAATGCAGGGGACACGGGTTCGTGCCCCGGTCCGGGAAGATCCCACATGCCACGGAGCGGCTGGGCCCGTGAGCCATGGCCGCTGAGCCTGCGCATCCGGAGCCTGTGCTCCGCAACGGGAGAGGCCACAACAGTGAGAGGCCCGCGTACCACAAAAAAAAAAAAAAAAAGTGGTTTGCGAAGTCTTGTGCTGGAGATTCCTTGCTGGACGGTGCTCCATGGTCGGGTAGACCAGTTTGAAGTTGATAGCGATCAAATCGAGACATTAATTGAGAAAAATCAACATTATACCACGCAAGAGACAGCTGACATACTATATCTAAATCAAGTGTGGAAAATCATTTGCACCAGCTTGGTTATGTGAATCGCTTTGATGCTTGGGTTCCACATAAGTGAAAAAAAACTTCTTGACGTGTTTCCACAAGCAATTCTCTACTTAAACGTAACAAAAACGTTCCATTTTTAAACCAAATTGTGATGGGCAATTAAAAGTGGATACAGTACAATAATGTGGAATGGAAGAGATCACAGGGTAAGAGAAATGAACCACCACTAACCACACCAAAGGCTGGTCTTCATCCAAAGAAGGTGATGTTGTGTATATGGTGGGATTGGAAGGGAGTCCTCTATTATGAGCTCCTTCCAGAAAACCAAATGATTAATTCCAACAAGTACTGCTCCCAATTAGACCAACTGGAAGCGGCACTCGATGAAAAGTATCCAGAATTAGTCAAATGAAAACGCATAATCTTCCAACAGGATAAGGCAAGACTGCATGTTTCTTTGATGACCAGGCAAAAACTGTTACAGCTTGGCTGGGAAGTTCTGATTCATCTGCCGTATTCACGAGACATTGCACCTTTGGATTTCCATTTACTTAGGTCTTTACAAAATTCTCTTAATAGAAAAAATTTCAATTCCCTGGAAGACTGTAAAAGGCACCTGGAACAGTTCTTTGCTCAAAAAGATAAAAAGTTTTGGGAAGATGGAATTATGAAGTTGCATGAAAAATGTCAGAAGGTAGTGGAACAAAAGGGTGAATACGCTGCTCAATAAAGTTCTTGGTGAAAATGAAAAATATGTCTTTTATTTTTACTTAAAAACCAAAGGCACTTTTTGGCCAATCCAATATATTCAATATCCTGTAATAAACCATAATGGAAGAGAATCTGAAAAAGAATATATATATATATAACTGAATCACTTTGCTGTACACCAGAAACTGACACAGCATTGTAAATCAACTATACTTCAATTTTAAAAAAAAGAAAGAAAGAAACTTACTTCAAGAAATTCTTAGCTTTGTAAACTTCTGGATGGAAATGAGCAGAAAAATCAGCTAGAGATGTTCAGTAGCTCAGTGAAGCTGTTTTTATCAAGTATCATAATGTTCACACACATACTTAGTTATAACAATAATCCAACTTAATCTCCAGAAGTACCTCCCTACTCTTTAAAGGCAATTAAATCAAAAGGAGTGAATGTTTCTCCTCCTCCCAAGAATAAAATATCCAAGCAATGCTTAACCTGCTGAACTGCTATAGAGACATTTAAAAAATTTGGGAAATCCCACAAAAAATGAGCACCTGTCTTACCTCTAAAAAACAAACTTCAGTTTTCCATAAATAAATCTTTCAAATGCAAGGAGTTAACCAAGAAAGGATTCTTACATTCTGTTGCTCACTTGCCTAGAGAAGATCAAGATATGTTTACGAGCAGATCCAACCCTGCAAAGCAAACTGATTAATAACACACTGGGAGAAAGGTTTGCTAAAAGAACTCTGTACTAGCCTAGTACATGACACAGTGTGTAGTGAAGCACAAACAACTATAATTCAGAGACATTAAATAATATCAAGTCAATGTTAAAGATGGTATATCTATTAGAACATATAAGAACTTTGCTTCCTGAACACAAAAGAAAACATTATTAGAGCAATAAATAGTTCTCCTGAAACCCAGATTGCAGTGCTAATGGGGACTACTTAAATAATGACATAGCTGTGGATTCTTTTGAAATGTATAAGGTATTTTTACTGTGGTAGTGGTTATCTTGTAGTTACTATTACTTATCTAGCATTCTCGTGAAAATTTTAGTGGCTTTAAGGTGTCACCATAAATTCCAATATTCAAAAGTATGAAGGTAACACAAAAACGTTTATATAGAGTACCACTTCTCTAGATTACAATCCAAGTTAGTGCCTTATAAATTAGATTACAAGATATCTAACTGACAGTAGCTTAGTCCACTCAAAGAATCAGTTTCAGTGAGTTATGCTTTATATTACCTCCTCAGTTTTTTATTAAAGGTGATTAGAAAAGACATTTTTAAAACTGCTTTTAACTTGTCATGAAACTGTTGTAGGAGAAACAGTATTGTCATGAAACCCATGTGACTAATATTTTTTATGAATTTAATGGCAAATAATAAAAATTTTGCTTCAAAGGAGGAAATATACCCTCTAATAGCCAAATCATATTTATCTCTTTCCCACAGCATCCCAAAAACAGAGAGGATTAATCACAATGGTTGTATTAATCATAACTGTAATATTTGCATTTACCTCACTGTAATAACTTGACTTCCTACTTTTCTTTTAATGTATTTAGTTGGGATGTATGTATATGTGTGTGTGTTCTTTATTATAAACCACTTCACATCCTTTTGGGCAAGTGGAGTATAAACATTATAAATAATTTTTAAGTCAAAATAAGTGTATGTATTCATGCATTTTCTTTAATATTATTGATTTTAATAAATATCTCCCTCTACCCCATAGTAACAACTTTTTGCATTGAGTTTTTAATTAGAAAAAAAAATCAAATCTCATTTGATCCTGTGATGTAGATGGTATGAAAGTATTATTCTCCTATATAGATTAGGAGAATTAGGCTCAAAAAACAGAACAAAAAAGTTGACTTAGTTATCATGTCATCCTTGAGGTACAAAGCTAGGATTCATTTTAGCAATTCTGACGTCCATATGCTTTCCTCTATGCTACACTACTTTAAACAGAACTTTTGGCGAAGACCACACAAAATTAAAATATTAGATGATACAGAAGGGAGGGAAGACAGAGGTAAGGAGATGGGAGTGGTAGAGGAAAGAAGAAAAAAATGAAGGAAGAAAGAAGGAAGAAAGGGAGGGAGGAAACAGAAGGAGAGGGGAGGGAAGGGAGGCCAACCATTCATAACAGCAGTGAAAATTATTAAGTATCTAGAATAAACTTAACAGAAAATGTGTTAAGACTTCTACAGATAAAATTACCAATTACTATTGAAGAACATAAGAGAAGACCTGAAACTTCTAAAGAAATACCATGTTCAGGTATAAGAAGACAACATCATAAAGATGTTCATTTTCCCCAAATTAAACTCAACCTTCAATGCAAGTACAATTAAAAACCCAACAGGGCTTTTTATGGAATCTAATAAGCTGATCCCAAAATTCATACAGAAAAGAAAAAGCCAAGAATAGCAATGAAAATTTTGAAGAAGAAAAACTGAGTAAAGAAGACTTACTCTGCTTACAGAGCTTAAGTAATTTGGACAGCTTGGCGGTATAGAAAAACTTAAACTGACAAAACAGAATAGAAAGATCAGAGACAAACCCACAAAACATGGAAACATGATACATGACAAAGATGGCACTGCAAATCAATGGTGAAAAGATAAACTGTACAACAAAAGGCAAGACAACTAGTAATCTCTAAGGAAAATAAAACTTACTCTCTACCTCATACTATATTCATATTTTATTAATTAAAAAACACCAGTTGCAAAATATATACAACATGAATTCAAATTTTTATAAAGTTAAAAAATCTGCCCCCCTAAAAAACCTCTAAAATGTTTGAGGATATATAACTATGTAGCACAAGTATAAAAACATGCATGAGAACAATAAACACCAAGTTTACCAGAGTATAAGTGAAGAGGAAGAGTAGAGACCACAATTACAGAAAAGTATGCAGGAGAGCCCCAACTTTATCTGTGATTGTTATTTCTCCTCCTTCCCACCAAAATGATGATGCTACACAGTAGGTACCTGGATGTTCATTATGTTCTTTTTTTTTTTTGTCTTATGCTTGCAATATTCTACAATGAAGTAAAATGAGGGGAAAAGAAAATTTTTTAATTAGATGTTGCAGCTAACTGAGACTTCTACTTAATAACAGAGAAAGCACAGGTTTTTTTCAGTTTTTAAATTTAGAATTCATTTAAAGAATAAAACATTCTTTTATATCTCAGAATAATACTTTTGTTAAAACTGAGTAATTCCAATTAATTTCTATAAAATGATAAATATAATGCTTAAGTGGCTTTTACCACCAGTTCACTGACTTAAAACTCTCTAAAATTAAATAAATAAATAAATAAATAAATAAATAAATAAATAAATATGCTATTCAAATATAAGACTACCTTAAATTCCATACAAGTTTTTTCCTCTATTCCACAATGAAATCTTTGGGTCTTATTTTATCATTAAAAAAGTATTCCAACTTTTCTAAATTAAAAAATTTTTTAATTTAAAAATTCCAACTTTTAAAATTTCCAAGATTAAAAAAAGTTATTAAAAGCATCTAAACAACAGAAATTATTGATTTTTTGTGCTGTTCTATAATCCTTGGAAAAATTCCCATTAACGTGCTTTTCCCCAGAAGTATAGAAAAAGTTCCAAAATTATTCACATATCACAACAGTTCTGAGACGTGAATAGCAGAACTGCAGATCAATCATCTACTCTTTCCTTCCCATAGTGTGTGATCCCTATTTGTATAATCACCAGAAGAATCAGATCCAATAAGACTGTTGGACAGCAATTAAGCTTCTTAAAACTACCTGACTCTACTTTGCCATAGTGTAGTCTAGTTAAAATTTTTTTCTTTCCTATTTATTTCTATCCACCAATGGAATATATGTTATCACATGACCCTGAAGAAGGGAAGATGGGTAAGTTCAGAATTAGGAAACTGGAGTCAGGAGGTTGGGGTCAGAATGTGGTCATATTATTTACCTGCTGCTCACAACCAGAAAGAGATTAGCCAATACTTTCGTGGAAAAATAAGGAAGTTCATATTTGCGATGCAAGAACAAAACACTCGCTATATTATTTTATTGCCCACAGCATCATGAAAAGCTTTAAAAAAATTTTAATATAACACCCCCAAGTAGATACATTTAAATTTAACTTCAGGTCATCAAGAAAGATACCTTTGGTATCATTTTCTGTTTTTAATTGGCCCTTTCTCCAGAGTCTTGCAATGGAGGAATAGTTGGCAGGATTTCTTTTTTTTTTTTTTTTTTTTTTGACTTTTGCTGTTGAAAGTGCTACCAGGGGTACATGTAATTACTACAATTTAACATAAAAATTATCCTTCCCTACTTGTGAGGTGCTGTTTTTCACTAAGATTATAACTTTACGAGTGGTGCACATAAATTGGTGAGCAAGTCAGCTAATACTTATCAAGATAAGCAAGTTCACTAAACCGGCAATCCACAGGGTGACAGACGTCAGAAACACATTATCTTCATAGTCATATCACCTATTTGTTCTTCTTAACCATAACAAATTAGAAGTAAGATCTTCAACAACATACAAAATTTAAAGAATTGAAGTAAATGGGAAAAGGAACCTGAAGTTGTTAATAACCTCACTGAATTTAAATATTCCCCAAATAAGAATACCTTTTTTTAAGAGCCAAACTTTCATCTCAAAACCTTTACATTAAACATCCAGAAATTTGGGAGTCATCCTAGATCCCTCATTTTTCTTTGTCCCTCTAGGTCATTCATTGGTCACTACAGTCCTCTCCAATCCATCATCCCTGCCCTAGTGCAGGAACTTCTCGTATCTCCCATTATAGCCTCCCATTGGCATTCCTAGTCTCAAGAATTACTTCCTTCTGATCTTCTATCAAATTACTAACATAGTTTTTTCATTAAAAGTCAATCAATTAAATAAAACTAAATAGAGTTTTTACTTAAAAACAAAACATCTCTAATTATAAAAGCAATATATATTCATGGTTGAAAACCTGGAAAATACAGATAAATATAAACAGTAAAACAATCATTCATAATCTCACAACCCAGAAACATTTAAAAAATTAGCACATGACCTAGAAGTCTTTTTTTAAGCATTATATTATTATGTATGTTTTTAAAAACATAACTGGCATTGTATTTGGAGTTTTATCTCCTACTTTTCACACACCATGGACACCTTCCTATTAAGGTTTACTTGAAAATGTCTTTAGTGCTTATATAAATCTCTATCAAATGTCATAAGGTAATTTATTAACACCAGTCTCCGGGAGCTCCTTGCCATCACCTCTTCAGAGGCACCTGACTTAGACTGGTTCTTCTTTGCCCCTACTAGAAAGAATGGTGTGACTGACATCTTTGTATAAAACTTGATAACTAAATCTTTACTTCCTTTACGTCTTGAGAAATGCACCAAAATTGGCATTACTGGATCAAAAGGTTTACATATGTCTTAGGCTTCTGAGCTATATTTGTAAAATTATTTTCTATAAAGTTTAAACCAATTTATATCCTCAACTGAAGAGTACAAAAAACACTGCCTTATCACAATCCTCCCTAGCATTCAGTATTCTTTTAAATTACAATTTAGAAAAGGAAAAAAAAAGGATGAAGTTCCCAACACAGTAAGGCACTGTCTCAGAATTTTTCTGCTCAGTACCCAAGATTATGCCTTATGCTACGGCACTATACCTCTTATTTGGATTTATTTGTTCATTTATTCATCAATTCAAATATTTACTTCACGGTCTTCCAGGTACTGGGAACACAAAAGTGAATAAGACAGACAAGCTCAGTAAAGCTGAAAAAATTAGTTCCATGATTCCTTCATCTAAAGGATTGTCCTCAGAACTATCAAATTCCCTCTCTACTAACTACTTTATGGGTCCGGTCTGGGCTCAGTCCTTGAGAAGAGGCAGTCCCTATGTTGATCAACATGACATTTGTGATTACAGAAAGCAGTGAGACATAAAGCTGGAGAAGTCAGACAAAAGCCAAGTAGTGAACGGTCTTAAATGTACGTTAAGGAACCTGCCTTTAACCTCGAGGCTGTGAGTCCCTAAATACTTAAACTCTGCCTTAATCACCTGCCACCGTCACATAATGCTAATGTTCTGTTTTCATTTCAAAAGGAAACTTTATTTCACTATTATAAATTTAAAAACCAATATTATTTGACATAGAAAGCAATAAGAGACAAAATACACAAACTATTATTAAATTTTTAAAAATTTAAGATGAAATGCAAGTAAAGCATTCCTGGAAATAGGAACACTAACAATTAGCGCACCTGTAACATGGTCATTATAGCAGCCTTGAAAAAGAAGCATTTCATGTTTCCTTCTCTTCCAATCTCCTAAAGTTATGACATGCCTCTAGCCATACAGTAAAAACTGTCCTATTCAATTAACTGGTACCAGTGATTGGTCATTTAATGGAAAAGAGCGGTTAGAGTAAGGAACCGTTTCAAAAAAAAAACACTCATACACAACTTAAACTTCATTCCAATTTAAAATATATATGTGTACATTTATTTGCCAAATTTTAAATGCAGGATCAAGGCCTTTTCTTTCAGTAACAATATGTTGGAGTGCCCTACGATCCTTCTTTTATACAACATGCTAAAATACACATGCTATGTTTATTTCCTGTTTCAGTTTCCTTACAGTGGACAAAGAAGCTAAAGATAATCCCTGGACTCTTTTTTTCCCCAAATAGCTAATAGTTGTTTTTCATCCATCTCTAATTTGACAGCAATTTCTTTAGTTACAAGTCCCTACTCGTGCTTCCAAAGCACATACAACTCAGTTTTCATAGAAATAACTTTCTTTTTTATGCTCATATTTCATCGGTTTTCATAATATTTAACTGAACTATCTAATTCCAATACAAGTACAAAAGGTTGGGATTATACAGTTCAACTGCAAGGAGCAGAAATATTCAAACATACTACAAGAGGAGCCTGTAGATGTAAGCATTTAACCCACTGTGGGTAAAAGTCATGCTCTACAGGGGAAATGGAGTGAGTCCACTAAATTGAGGTTAACGAAGAGATTTCAACTACTACTTTTCCCCTTTCTTCTTTAATATATTGGTCACATCTTTCAAGACTGGATAATGTTAGCTTCTCTTGATTACAGGATTTTGTGAATTCCTAAATGACCACTCATCTTTACCACATGTTTCCTGCAACAGTTCCTTAAATGTAATCAGCCACCTTGAGACACTCCAAAACTTTTATCTTAACATCAAGAATGCTACTCTTTCTTGGCACTTTTGCAGCATCTCTAACACTATTATTTGCAGGCTTTTTGTCAGCCATTACAGCTCAAAAACATTCATTAAAAATCTTATAAAAGTATTCCCTATCTTAACTTCAAAACTAGAACTACATTACAGAGTTTGGCAGAAATAATGGAAAAGTCTTCACACATCCATTTGAGTTGCAGGAAGAATTTCAAATATTTCTGGAAGAAATCTTCAATTTGTGAGATAATATGCATGAATGAGACAACTTCTGCAAATAAGCACATCTTGAAAAATATATCCGCTCATGCGAACAACTTACATTTATCCTGACAAATTTAAGTATTCCACATACAAAACAAAGTGAACAAGATAGGTGCAAAACTAGAACTATGAAATACATAAGTGAGTTGGATTCTTGTTCCCCTCTGAAAAGACTACTTAAGGATTCCTCTGAAAAACCACTGAAAGTATTCTGAATATTATAAAAGATGCATGGAAGATCCGATAATTTTTCACAGGAATTTTCCCAAACTGGATGGCAGTAAAGAGGAGATGAAGAACCCCTTTTCTACTTCACAAACACGAACTATTAACTCGACACATTCAGAAGAACAGATTCTAAAGATTATGTTAGATGGTTTCCTTGAATAAAAGGCCTAACTTTTATTAGTATTTAAATGTAGAACAAAGTTGACCATTAACTATTTTCTGATCTTTCCAACCACAAACACTTGACAGTTAGGATTCTTGGTGCTTGTTAACACCAAAATTTAAAAATGAAACTGTCCCAATGACCTTAAATCTCATGTGAGTTATATACCAAGCAATGTCCAAAGAAGTATCCCTTTCTTATTGACTAAAAGCAGTCTTTCACTGAGGAAATGATTTTTCAGGCAGACATTTCTGTAAACAAAGGATGCATTACTGTATTTTTTTTTTTTTGCGGTACGTGGGCCTCTCACCGTTGTGGCCTCTCCCGTTGTGGAGCACAGGCTCCGGACGCGCAGACAGAGCGGCCATGGCTCACGGGCCCAGCCGCTCCGCGGCATGTGGGATCTTCCCGGACCGGGGCACGAACCCGTGTCCCCTGCATCGGCAGGCGGACTCCCAACCAGTGCGCCACCAGGGAAGCCCCTGTATTTTTTTTTTTTTTAAATTTAATAATATTTTGTAATTTTTTCTCCTGTTACCTTCTGTATATAGCAAAAATACTGATTTTCTATTTATAATAATGAAAGTTTCCTTTGGAAATGGATTTTCAATTTAAAAAGTAATGTTACAGAAGATTAAGTAACTGATAGATGAGGGATTAAATTATTTGGATACTATCTAAGTCATTAAGTTAATATCCAAATAATTTAAGTATGGGAAACAACAACCTTCAAGATAAAGGCAAGTTTCTTTACATGCATTCAAGACCATTCTAATTATCCTTCCAGTGTCTTTTCTTACCACTTTGCCTCATCACAAACTTCATGTTCTAACAATATCCCACACATAACAAACCATCCTTTCTGCCTAAAATGTCTATTCTATTATCCATATTATGACCACCACCACCTCCACAGACCATACCACCACACACACACACACACACACACACAGAGACACACTATACCTAACACCCAACCCAACTCCTTACATTAAAGAGGCTCTACACTAAGGTATTATCTTCCTCCGAGAAATTCTCTGTAACCATATCTCCTCAGGCTGTATTATATGTTATTAGAGACTTTGTTTTATTCATCTATATTTCTTTCTCTGGTTCCCAGCATATTCGATAGATAATTTTTGAAAGAATGACTCTTACTTGACTAGTTTGTATCATTTAGCAATGCTAATTACACTCTACTTTCAACTTTTATCCCTTCATGAAGGCTCCTTTATAAAGTACTCCCCTGGTACTCCTACTCCTCTGTAAGCATTCCTTTGATTCTCTGTAACTTTGATTCTCAACAGCCTTTGAAAGCACTTCTCTCTTCACCAAAACATGTGACCCATGATACTATATGGGCCATCCTTCTGGTGCAGTCTCTTTCTTGTTGAACTCACCTATTCAAAGTACTTCAACTACCATCACAAACACAATAGCAGTAGCCAAGCCCTCACTCCTTTACATCCAGTCGCCTACTGGACATTTGCACCTGGATGCTTCATAGGTACCTGTGGTGGGCAGCCTCTAAAATAACCCCCAGTTAATTCTGCCTCCTGGAATTCATGCCCTGTATAGTTCCCTCCCACACTGAACAGAGCTGATCTCTCAGCTGAGCCGAGAGAACTTTACAAAAAAGAATGTGACTTCTGAGGTTAGCTCATAAAAGTCATTATGGCTTCCACCTTGCTGTCTATGATCACTTGATCTGGATAAAGCCAGCTGCCTCAAACACCACCATGAGAGGTCTTCCTGGTGAAAAACCGAGGTCTCCTACCAACAAACAGCACCAGCTTAGCCAGCGTGTAAGTGAGTCACCTTGGAAGCAGATCCACCAGGTCCAACCAAGCACTCAGATGACTCAAGCCCTTGCTTCAGTAGCAGACATCCCACTGCAACCTCATTAGAGACCCTGAACCACAAACCACCCAGCAAGGTTGCTCCCAGGTTCTTTATTACAGTAAACTGTATGAGATAATAAAGGTTTAGCACTGCCCAGCAGAACTTTTTGCAATGATTAAAATGTTCGATGTCCAATGTCCAAAACAGTGGCCATTGGCTACAAGTGGCTACTGTACACTTGAAAGTGGTTAGTGTGACTGAAGAACTAAATTTTCAACTTTTTCTAATTTTAACTAGTTTACATTTAAATAGCCATGTGTCTTGTGGCTACCATGTTGTATAGTGCAAGTTTATTTATTGTTTTGGGATAATCTATTATGCAGCGTTAGATAACTGATACAGTACCTTAAACTAAATCTGTCCCTTACTACCTCTGTTTTCTTCTCCATCTTTCATCTTATCAGTCAACCAAACAAAAATAAAACAAAACTGTGCCTCCTCCCTTTTATATTCCACACCTTAGTGAATGGTACCAATACCCATCCGAACACCCAAGCCAGAAAGGCCCTCACTTTCACCAGCTACCCTTCTTATACTACTGGTATTCTTAACATTTTCTTAATAGCTCTATTTGTCTCTTCTCTTTTAAATGTAATGTTACAACTTTAATACTTCGTTCTTTTTCATTATTGAAAAATGTCTCCTTATTGGTATCTCTGCCCCTAAAACTTCTCAAGACTAATCAAGTCTTCACACTGCCGCCCAAATGATCTTTCTATAACATAACAATGATCATATTACCCCTCTGATTAAAGACCTTCAGTGGTTTCCCACAATCCAGAGGATAAAACCCGAACTCCTCAGAAGAGCATAAAAATAATATGATGCCTCCTATCACTGCAACTTTACCAACTGTTGTGAAGGAAGTCAACCTCCATGCTCTTCTCATACTGAACTACATGCGTTCTTAGAAAAGGTGAGCTATTTCACCTCTGTGCCTTTGTTCATACTGCCGCTTTACCTGAAATGATCTTCCATTCCTCACCTGTCTGATAACTACAACCCATCTTTAAGGATTCAATGGAAGTATTCATCTCTTGTTTCTGATCTGTCCAGAAAGTATTGATTCTTCTCGAGTCCCACTGCACCCTGTGCAGCTAGCTGCCTACATGTCTGTCTCCTTCTATTAGACTAGAAGCTCCTAAAAGGCAGAAAGAGTACCCAATTCAAGGCTGATTCTATCTGGCAGTATAGCATAGTGTTAAGAGTGCAGGTTTGGAAGTCAGACAAACTTAAGGTTAAAATCCCAGTTTTGCCACTCACTAGGTATGCTACTTAAACTTTCTGAGCTTCTGTTTCTTCACCTGCAAAATGAAGATTATATAATAAAACCCACTACCTCACAGTGTCATTGTAAGGAATAAGTAAACTATTATGTATAAAATGCTACAGTGCCTACTATATGATTTTTAATGAATAAATGTATTTTTGATGAAGAGATTAATGAGTCACTACCTCCTAGGTGGGCAAAGAAAGGGTGAGATAGGTCAAAATAAAAAGTATCATCTCTGAAATCACTTTTGCTAGGCTACTCTAAAGAAAATTGGTAAATAATACCGGAAGCCTCTCACGTATCTACCATGTGGTCAGAAAATGACAGAGAACGGCAAAAGGACTCAACTGGAAATAAATAAAAGTTTGAGGAAACTAAAAGGTTGAGGAAGAGGAGAGATTCTAGATGGGGTCAGATGGGAGAGATCAGAAGCCCAGTGATGACAATGAAGGCAAAGAATGCATAGAGAAGGGAATGGGGGGGAGAAGGAGAAGTAGAAGGTAAGAAGTAGAAAAACACAAAAACTTGAAAGTAGAATCTTTCCAAGCAACAACAAGATCTAAGATGTAGTCATATAGATCCTAGGATAAATCACATGAAACTGCAAATATTGAACTATTTTCGACTAAAAAACCAGACTGGTCCATTTTTAAAATAATAAATTGGACCTTTTTTAAATAATAAAATTTGGGGGGTTACATATTAATTCCATTAATTCCATTTTACATTCTACCTTTTGCCTTGAGTGCCTGAGACAATGTAGGGCTCCTAAGAAAATTATGGAAAACAAAAAAATTACTTTCCTATTAAAATGTCCTGGATGTTCTCTGGAACACAATTTAGAAATTGCTGCTGTAATTTACATTAAAAGATAAGAGACTAAATAAATAAACTTCTTTGGCTGAACCCTCTCATTTGAATTTTATACTTTCTAGTTGTTTTTGGATTCTAACTTCATAGAAATCATAGTTACCCAAAATTATGTGCAGTAACAAATACAATGAACCAAGAGTCATAAGACCTGGATTTTAAAGCTGGTCCCAAATATGTATTAGCTGGGAAATACTGGGCTAGTCAATGAATGTCTCTGAATCTAAGTTTTTTCTCATCTGTAAAACAGGAATGACATCTGTCTTGTGTTGTTGTATGTATTAAATATAATGCCTATAAAGCACCTAGAATTATACTTAACAAATGGAAGCTTATTGTTACTAAATGAGGAAACAACTGTAAAAGCGTAGTAAATGAGAATGTAAATTACTCTAGTATCATACAGACAAAATATATGAAAGTGACAATGATTTGACTTGCTAGATGTGACAAGATTGAAGTGAATCATACTGTTTGTGTGATAATAACCTGCTCATTTTTAAATACGGAAAACAAGCATGGGCAAATATTTCTATAATAAATAGATTATTTACAGGCTGTGAATTTGTCATCTACCTCCTCATTATATTTTCCAATGTGACTTTTAACTTCATCAACCCGAAAAGATAACAACATTCTCCAGACGAGTCATATCGATAACAAACTTTGCAAGCTGGATAAGCAAAGATTTCCTTATTGCTAACAGTGTGAGGAAGCAATGCTAGCTAAAATGAGATATGGTAAATATTTATGCAAAATTAACAGAACTTTACCCCACAGGGAGGCTGCAAGCATGGGAAAAAGCAGCTTCCCAGAACTCAGCATAGCGGATGTCTGTAGATCTCCCTAAGGGCTATAAAGTCTCCACATCCATAAGAATGCTTCAAAGGGCACTGCCTTTTTGCATGCAGCCTCTTTGTAAGTCTGAAACCTAGTAAAATTCTCAAGTCAGAATTCTCTAGCCTTTCTCTACCTAGAAACAGTACTTATTAAATAATGATTTGGTTTGTGGGCTTCTTTTTTAAACCAACTATCTGCCTATCTCTGTTCTAGATTCTCTAGGGTTACTAAGAAAATGCAAGAAAACAATTCATAGCTCAAAAGAGTTAATAGGTTAAAAAACAACACACTGAAATATCTCTTAAGCAAGTTTTCCAATGTTATGGCATAAAGAGTGGCTAGACTAAAACGATTCATGCCACGGAATTGTCAGTAACAACAATAAAAAAAATCATTTACAAAGAAGAAATGAAGATTAAAAGTAACAATGTATTATGGCACAGAAGATGCATCTAGAGCTAGAATAAAAGGGATATTTCTTTAAGTGGCAGAAAATATAAACTAAATGACAAAGAGAAGATCACTACTATAACAAGAAATCTTTAAAAAGAAAATATAGTCTCCATTACCACTTAACCAAACATAGATACTTGCTAAGAAAAAACTTAAACCCAATTTGCTTATATCATTTGTTCCACAAAGGCCCAATCACTTACTATTAAAATCATTCATTTGCTGCCTTTTCTTACTCTTATGTACTCAGTATAACAATTTTTTGAGTCACTTCTGTTTTGTGTGCCTATAATAAAAAATAAATAAATAAAACTTGCATTAGATGGGACTTAAAATTCTTTTATTTATTTATTTGTTTGTTTGTGTTGGGTCTTCGTTGCTGCGCGTGGGCTCTCCCTAGTTGTGGTGAGCGAGGGCTACTCTTCGTTGCGGTACGTGGGCTTCTCATTGCAGTGGCTTCTCTTGTTGCGGAGCCCGGGCTCTAGGCACGTGAGCTTCAGTAGTTGTGGAACACGGACTCAGTAGTTGTGGCTCGTGGGCTTCAGAGCACAGGCTCAGTAGTTGTGGCGCATGGGCTTAGTTGCTCCGCGGCATGTGGGATCTTCCCGGACCAGGGCTCAAACCCATGTACCCTTCATTGACAGGTGGATTCTTAACCACTGCGCCACCAGGAAAGTCCCTTCAACTTCTTAAAAGAACTTTGGAATAGTTATAATGTAAAATGACTTACAAGCAATACATATTCGGCTTCAAAAAGTCCAATGTTTACAGATGTATGTATATATTTTCAAAAACTGAGTAAGAAATGGAAATACAATGTAGCCATTTTTTAGAGGAAATGAGACAAAATCCCTCTGGAAAAGGGAGTAAGTAAATAGGCGATTAAGAGTAAAAAGAATAAAACATAGTTATGAAATTATAATGTAAAGACAACACTTTAATGGTTTTGTTGAAGACAAAATCCACTTTCTGGGTTTCATCCAACTGATTTAAAAGATCCACTGACTGGTCCAGATGAGCCAATCATAGTATAAGCAAACCTGAGACCAGTAGGCCAGAAGAAAGTGGGCATTGGAATCATAATTCCAATTCTTCTGTTTAGAAACAATGTGACCGCAATTCTTCTGTTTTGAAACTATATGACCTTGAGCAAGTAGTGAAGGTCTCAGAACATCATTTTTCTCCGTTTTAAAATAGGAACAACAGGGCTTCCCTGGTGGCGCAGTGGTTGAGAGTCCGCCTGCCGATGCAGGGGACACGGGTTCGTGCCCCTGTCCGGGAGGATCCCACATGCCGCGGAGCAGCTGGGCCCGTGAGCCATGGCCGCTGAGCTTGCGCGTCCGGAGCCTGTGCTCCACAACGGGAGAGGCCACAACAGTGAGAGGCCCACGTACCGCAAAAAAAAAAAAAAAAAAAAAAGGAGTTTTATGTAAAATAGGAACAACAATATTTAACTTACATAGCTGAGAAAAATTTAAAAAGACGATGCACAGAGAGCACCTAGGACAGTGTTCAGCATTTAGTATGTACTCAATAAATATAAAATCCTTTACCACATCCCAAATTTCCTTATAAAACTAAATTTCATCTCAATTTTTGTTTGTTTGTTTGTTTTTTTGCGGTACGTGGGCCTCTCACCGTTGTGGCCTCTCCCGTTGCGGAGCACAGGCCCGGACGCGCAGGCTCAGCGGCCATGGCTCACACGCCCAGCCGCTCCGCCGCATGTGGGATCTTCCCAGATCGGGGCACTAACCTGTGTCCCCTGCATCGGCAGGCAGACTCTCAACCACTGCGCCACCAGGGAAGCCCTCATCTCATTTTAAATGTTCATTTTTCCCCTAGTTTCACCTTGCCACCTTTCTAATGTGTAAACTATTAGAGCAACAAGTCATCATGACTTAAGCAGTCTTCTTAATAATCAAACTACTGTAGTTTCCAGAATCTTCCACTGATCAACTCATCACCATATTTATCACTGGATGACAAAGTATAGGCTTAATGGGTTGCTACTACCTTCAAAGAGGTAGCTAATGAGTAGAGAGGTTCTCCTTCAAGTAGTGACTAAAGCAATGCCTAATCAATAAAATGTGATTTCTTCTATGCAAAAGCAATGGACATCTAAAAGCTTCTTAAATTTCAACCTATTCCATGCCCTTTTCATCTTAGTTTAGATAACTCACCAAAAAACAATTAAATTGAAAAATAGAAACGAAACATAAAAAGATAATATATGATAAAAAGTAACATTAATTTTTTTCTTTAAAAAATAAGATAAATTTAACAATTATGATTTCATACCACTACTTCACCAAAATACACATGACTTCCCACCTTAACCTTCAACACTAATCAATGAATATCACTCTTACAGGTAAATTTCTTAATTCTTAAATGTAAATCAGCAGGTAACAAGAACACAAAATAACTCTGCCAACACAGTGACCTACACAGAGTAGCCATTCAATATTTAACTGAACAAATGAATAAACAAATGAACTGATGTTGTCCAGACAGAACTGGACAAATTCTGAGTGATCTAAAGCAGATTTAAAAGTTGATTGCCCTAATAAGAACCTGCTGTATAAAAAAATAAATTAAATAAAATTCAAAAACAAACAAAAAGAGGTTGATTGTCAATCCTAAAGTCTTACTGATTCTGTAACTAGAGATGTTATTGTTTCACAGTCTGAGTTGAAATAACTGTCTCTTTAGTCTATTCCTCACTTGCAAATGCACCTTAGTTCTAAGAACAGCCTATAATTTGAAATATAAGAGAAAGGGAATATTATCACAGCAAGGAAAAAACACTGTCACAGCAGTAGCAGCAGCAAATACATATGAATTAAAAATCATTTTAAATGCATAGATCAAAGTTGTAGGAAAATCTAACTAATTTCTGAGGTTTAAACAATAAGAGCTATTATAACTTACTGACCTCTTTAATGTACTTAAATACATTCTCGTTTAATCTTCATGACGACGCTAAAGGTAAGTGATATTATTCCAATTTTTACAGATGAGAAAACTAAACTGTTGTTCAGAGACGTAAATTTGGTCTTCCAAGCTTATAAGCAGAACAAGTCTGACGCACCAAAACCCAGGCTCTTTTCTCTACATCATCCTCATTCATTTCCCTTTTACTACTCCTCTCTTACAAAGGCTAAAAAATTAAAATTAATATATATATATAATTAAGTGCTAAAATACCTTTTCCTTTAAAAGCTGCTTTTAATCTCTAACGAAGAGAAAATTTCAAAAAGAACTCTGCCAGGGAAGTCAAAATTAATATAATTACTAATATTTATCAATAGATATATTTTACTTAATTCTTTTTTTGGAAACAAATTATACCTTGTATCCTGTTATGCAATAATTGCATGTTAAGAACCTTCTCTCTCTCTTTTTTTTTTAACTATTCACATCCATTTACTAACACACCCAATTTACTTTTAATCACTGTCTCAAGAATTCTGATTATGTAGGGCTTCTGGATAAATACACAAGAAGCACAAGTAAACACAAATACATAAGTTACAAGAAACCACAAACCGTTCCCCAAATTACACAATAAACAAATGCAACTAAAACGCAACCAAAGTGCAAGTATATTATTCTGACAAAGGTACTAACAAACTATTATCTCTGAAAATGAATGTTTTTCAATCATGATACAACAGAAAAATAATATGAACAAAAGGCAAATCAAAGAGTTATTCTCCATGGGAAAAAAACTGCTTATTATTATTTTTATTAAAAATAGACTGTATTGCCCCAAAGCCAGAATCAATCCAATGCCAAGAAAAAATCAAATTTAAATAAAATTTTATGTGCAAATCAATGATAGCCAATTTTCTACTTCAGTCACTACATGGATTCTGAAATGAGATTAACAATATAACTTAATTAAAGAAAATGAAAACTACTTGGATACCTAGAAAGACCACTTTAATCTAAGTATTTCTATGCACAGTCAAAGAAGCCAGTTAAGAAAACATAATTAGATAACACTATACTAAAATAAACTATTTTCTTCATGTTATATACAATAATTTATTCACTAGCCTGAATAAATCCTCTTTGATCACCTCATTGTCACCTGCCAATCTACAAACTGAAGAAGGGATTATATCTGTTTTAATTTGATTCCCACTGTTACATAACACCCCTTCCCCAAAGAATGTCGTGTGAAACTTATGATTCTAGATCCATAATATAATGTCTATTACTCCCATAACCATAGAAATGATAAGTAAACTTACTGTATTACACTATATGCTAGTAAAATCTATGAAGTCTTGAGTCAAAATGGAGGCTTTAAAAAGGCCCTCAGATGAACTAACCTAAGCAGTTGAAAGTGACTTTAATTATTTCTAAACTAAAATTAGACAGATTCACTTCCATACTTTTTATATCATCTTAGGGATCTCCTTAAAGATTTGATAGAACCTTTCTCTGCACAGCAAACAGCAGAGGTGAATACAGAATTTTTATAAATGATTCTGATGTTTGTCTCCAGAGTAAATAACATCACTGACTGGGAACTCCCAGAAGACTTAGAGCCATTAAGGGCTGGGATTCCTTTCAGTTGGCATCATGCCAACAGAGGCTCAGTGAGAAATGGAACCTCCTGCAAATCAAATCTGTTGCAATGTTATTTTTTCCAGAGGTTAATTACCTGCTTATACCCCACACACACACACACACACACACACACACACACACACACACACACGCACTAAAGTAGAGAAAAGGAGGAATTGGAAAAATAGATGACATTCTGCTGTAAGCCTCCTCCAGAAACACTCAAAATGAAATCAAAACAACTTTCTGGCTGTCAAATCCTAGACATACTTCATGAACCTCCTTTCCTACTTGACACCTGTCAGTCCACAGTACCATTACCTCCAACTAAATAGTAAGAATTTACTAAAAGAAGTTACACTTTCATATTTTATCTTTCAGAGATACTCAGTGAAATATTTATGGGTGAAATTATTATATCCAGCAACTGCTTCAAAATAATCCAGTGGAGAAGCAGGGAAAGGAAACAGATGAACCAAGATTGTCCATACACCGAATGTTATTGATGAGAACATGGAGGTTTATCATACTATTCTCTGTACTTTTGTATATGTTTGAAATATTCCATAAAAAAAACTTTCACATTTAACAAGCATTTATTGATCACCTCCAGGGGTAGACTATATTATTGCTCCTAATAATTCACTCTCCCATTTCCTTCCTTAAGAGGATTATACAGCCTCACCCATTATCATTTGACTTGCAATGCCACCTGTGGGAGGAGTATACATCCGTGGCCCACTGACAATGAGCGTGACCATATGACTGCTTTGGCCAAGGACATGTAAGTGATGTAATGTACACCTTGATTGAGTAGAAGTTTTAAAAGCCATTGTATGTTTGCATGAGCAGTTTTCCTGCTCTTTCCCTCTGCCACAGTAATAACATATTGGGTTCCAAAAATGCTTCAACCAATCCACAGCTGACAAGATACAATGTAAGCAAGGAGTAAACCAGTAAGCCACGG
Source organism: Aethalodelphis obliquidens (assembly GCF_003676395.1). Taxonomy (NCBI): domain Eukaryota; kingdom Metazoa; phylum Chordata; class Mammalia; order Artiodactyla; family Delphinidae; genus Aethalodelphis; species Aethalodelphis obliquidens. The sequence continues at coordinate 4,314,793 of NW_020837990.1, forward strand.
ATATTTGAAGGTGTTGCTATGGTAGCACAACCTAGCAAAAGCTGATAGATACACCTACTACAGGCTAGGTACAAAGAATATTAAAATATTATACGAATGTTTAGGAAAGTAGACACACACAAAAATGAACTATAGTTATCTTTGAGGGGAGAGTCTGAGAACCAGAGGGTGTATACGAATAGGGCTAAGATCAGAGGGAGACTTTATATAGTATTATATCATATTATCTATCACTTGAATTTTCATGCGTGTGTACGTGTGTTTGTGCGTGTGTGTGTGTGTGTGTGTGTGTGACCTGTATGTGTGACCTGAATAACGTCATCTGGACAGCTGGATAATTTGGGCGATTTTTTTTTCTTCCTTATGCTTTTTAGCATTAAAAGGGAATAAAAAATATAATAAAGCAGATAATAATTGATTAAAAATGAATAAGAACTATCCTCCTACCCTTAAGGAACTCGAAAATTAGTTGCAATTTAGCTTTAAAGAAAACTTCTTTCCATAAAACATTCATTGTTAATTCTTTAAAGTGGCAAAGGCTAACTGGGAAAACAACGTTTTTTAAAAATTAGGAGTATAACACATGCAATTCTATCAGTTTGCTCATCCTAAGGTTTCAGCAAAGCAAATATAGGGTTTTGTATATGGGTGGTGCAGCTACCGATCTCAAAGGAAATCCTCTCAATTACATTATTTTAGTATGCCAATTAAGCTGCTGAAGAAGCTCGCTCTAGGTGTTAAGTTTTGTGAATAAGCCTTAACCACAGACAAGCCTTAACTATAGACAAGGTATCTACTCCACTAAGTTAACCCATGTAGGGTAAAATTATTTTAAAAAGCATTAGAAGAAAAAAGAAAAGGAAAAAATTCTAACCATGACTCTTGTGGTGATTAAACAACACTTGAATGGTTACAGAAGTCTCAAGGCCAATAAACTAATGCTTTACTACATGACTATGTTTTTACTTAAATTTGAGCAATAACCTGCAAATATGATTAGGGACATGTCCACACTTTTCATCTTAGGATCCCAAAGCACTTTACAAACATTAATTTAACCCTCATATCGCCTGAGAGTTAAGTATTATACAACATTATAACCATCTATCCTGCCACTAAAAAATATTTAAATACCCCTTCAGCAGTACTTGCCCTGAGGAGGTCTTGCCCAAACAGCCAATAAGACAGGAAGTAAGCTGACAGTGCATGGCATGTGCTACCAACAATCTCTGAAAAGATCAGACCCTTACCCACAAGAACCACTTCCCCTGAGTAAACCACAAGAGACTGTACAGGACAACCACAACAGATCAGCTTGTGTCTGGAACACAGGCAGAGTTTTCCATCTAAAATCTATGGAAGGATATGTCTAAGCACCTTCACAAGGTATATGTATTTAAGTATATAAGTATATTTGGGGGACTTGTTACTCTTCTGGACAAGACATAGCCACCTTCTGCCTTGTATGATCAATTTCACATATAATTTATTCAGATGCTGAGAAGTCTCCAGTTTTTCAACAACAGAATAATCTACATTTTCTGAATCCACAGAAGACCTGCAAAATCCTCCTTAAGCTCAAGTGTGTGAACCTAAGATCAGCATTTAAATGTAATATTTAACCAAAACTGTAGTCTCAGAGCAATACCTTTAAATGCCTACAACAGGCAACAAAAGACAAAGCAGTGTGACAAGTGGCTAAGAGTAAACATTAACTAAACCAGGTTTTCTTACATATTTCCAATTTCTTCATGAATTGTTACTCACAGTCCCACGACAAGAAATCTACTTTTTCACTGCCATTATTAGATTTGCTTCTCTCTCAACACTGGGAAGCCACCCAGGCCTATCATGTGACTGTGATCTCAAAAACCAGGATTCAGCACTTGAATTAGTAAGAGATCCTGTTTTGGTATGAATCTAAACTGTCAGCTGCATTGGTGCATGTTAATTTAGTATGGAAAATTTAGTATATTTCTCCTTTTACTTAAAGTCAGTAATGCATTCTTATGCAATTTAGGCAAGGCCTCTGACCTTTGGCACCATCATGAATTACCTCTGCAAAATCAAAGAGCTGAAAATTATTCTTGGTACTAGCTTCATAGGTTTGTCTTGGAGTTAGAAACTCTCTTATAAACTTCTTTCTTATAAGGCTATCTTGGTACTCTAGATATCCTAAGTAGAGAAAGTAAAATGCCCTAGATCTGGCCTGTTTCCAAAATTCTAAAGTTTGAGGAAACAAAATCACTAGCAAAACACAAAAGAACAAAGACATCTATTTAAATAATTTTAAACTAAGTATCAACGATAAAGGTCTACTAATACAACATTCAAAAGCTTTATAATCTTACATATATATATCTTATAATAATTTAAGTACCCACTTTTCCCTTCTGTTACTTATCATTAATAACAATTCTTGTAAATACAGTAAGAAACTAAAACATTATTTCAACATTAATAACAGTATATCTTACTCAAAGAATAGTGCTAAGCATTGAAAGTCTATTTCTTTTCACCAATATGTAGAAATAACAAGAAAAAATAAAGTAAAACAACACACGCACAAACAATGGAAAAAATGACACACAATTTAAGATAAGACTGAAAAACCACCGCAAAAAAAAAAAAAGAAAGGAATAACAACTTACAGATGTATCTCACCATATGGTAACAGAGATTTTACTTTAAAGCTACAATCACATCTCTTCACTTACTTCTAAGTTCAGAGATGTTTCACCTTCATTTCTGATTAATTTTCAACCAAGGATGGCTTATCATTTGCTACACTTTTGACACATAACTGATAACACTGGTTACATTAGGGGCACTCATATTGGAAAGAATCACTTCGTAAACAAGGCTTTTATAACATGAGTAATTGCTTAATTAGTCGATTTGCTAATTATGCTGTTTATATAAACCTGTTTGGTTTTTTTTTTTGATGGTGACATCTCCCGCATCCATTCTAAAAACTATCTAAAGTAAAACTGAGTTAAAATGATCTTGAGAATCTCTTTACTCATAATTTTGGGCTATGCCTGCAGAAAACTGAAGACCCCTGTATTACAGTAAAACTAAACTGGAACTTGATGTTCTAGCATATGGGTAAACATAAAATACAGAATATCATACTTTGCAGTAGGACAGCGCCAAAAGAAAAAAAATCACTTTGCACTAGAAGAGCAGTTGGAGAAAAGTTAACAGAATATTAAGAGGAACAGGTTAATTTTAGACACGAATCAACAGAACATACAACTTGGCTAAGCAAAGAATAAGGGTGGGGGAAGGAAAGGGTGGTGGATAACCGTCTGAACCATTCACAGTCACATAAACATAAAATGGGAGGAGATCATTATTTAGCCTGGTAGAGCAAGTATATACAAGTAACAGGACAACTTAAAAGAAAAGTCTGTGCTAAAGATCAGGAAAAACTTCCTGACTACAAGATCTATCAGATTGTTGTTCAGTCTCCTGAGGAAGTGACGAGAGCTTTATCCTCTAGAGATACTTAAAATTAGAATGGATAAGGTACTAGAAAGCATCCTGTAACAGAAAAATCCAACTCTGATTTAGTCAGCTTGGAAAGTTACAAGAGAAGTAGAACAGAAAAAATACACATAGAAAGACAATAATTTAAAGTGAAAAGTGGGGGACTCGAGAGCCAGAAAATCTAGGTCATAATCCAGTTTTATAATCTTGACCTAAGTGCTACGAGTTGCCTAAAGTGTAAGTGATGACCTGCCTCACGCTGAGCTGAAGAACTACACTACTATTGGATATCATTACATACATCAGGGTATTTCACACAAAAGGAAACAAAATATTTATAATTTTGCTGATTTTAAAACTTCAGTTCAAATACCACTATTCTGAAGACCCTTAATTATTAAAAGGAAAAGGAGCATGTCTTCAAATGAAGCTTTAAAACATCATCCAAACCAAGTTTTAATGGTTGAGACTTAATGAAGTTAAGCTCCCTGTTTGTGAAAATGTGGCATGGTCAATTTCTAGGAGATAAGCAATTATATGATAAGAAACATTTTTAGTAACTTTGTTAGACAACCATGATGTAAAAGCGCTTCTCCAATTACCTCTGGAAAACCATTAATATATTCTGCTGCTTCTATAGCCCGTATCAGTATGGTAGGCAATTCATACCCATTTCTAGACAGCTTTCAGAAAAGGCAATCACATTTTGTTTACTCAAAGATTTTCCAACTGTTTTCCCTAGAATCACAATGCTCCACAGAAAAATATGTAAAACCCATCATTTATGGGTTTCATCAATGTATGCCTCAAATATCATTTCCTAAATTGAAATTTTAAAAAAGTCGTACATGTTAACTCAATGTCATATGCTACATTTTAACAACTGGAAGCCACTAATGTGTTAAGTGGTATTACCAGGTTAACATATTTTTGTAATGATTCAAATAAAGCTTCTCTTGTCATCTCACTGAATACATATGAACATCTTATAAATGTGCCATTTATCTGTAAGACTATAGCGCTGCACTTTTAAAAAAATTTACTTCAGACTGTACATGTTGACTCATGTAAAAGTGTACAAGTGAATGTACTACTGCATACCTGTATGAATCAGGATTTTAAACTGAACAACTAGAAGAAAAGACAACATAAAATTGAATACGAAGCTAGCACTGTGATCCTGGTCCCCACTTTCAATTTGGTATTTACCAAATGACTGATTTTGTAAGTGAATGTGACAAATAATCTCACCTTGCAGATGACTCAAGCAGCCTTGAAGATAGCACACATACAGAATTTTGTTTTGTTTTGTTTTTTAACCAAAAGCATTCTTATATGGCAGTGTTGGCAGAAAAAGTATCATGAATGAAAACGCTAATTACTGGGTAAATGCATATAAAGCCACAGGTTTCCGGACTCACTTTAAAAACTTGCTTCAAAAAAAAACAAAAAACACAAAGAACAAAAAATCTGCTTCAGTTAAACGAGCTTAAAGCTGACCTTACAGTTTTTTTTTTTAAAAAAAAAAAGCCAATATATTTAAAACCTTTGTTTATCTATAAAGCAAAAACAACAAAATCCACAAGTCCTAGACAAAAGTTCATTTACTTCAACAAAGACCTTTATAACAAAATCCCACCTGTATTGTCCCTGAAAACTCATTGTTCTAGAAGATAGCCTGAAATAATTTACTCAGTCCATTGAAAAAGCATTCTCTCCTCGTATCCCTCAGAAGAAATTCCAATTGCCACACAACCCCTAAACTCTCAGGGAGACACAAGCATCTAGGAGGATCAGAAACAATTAGGATATATTTTAGGACTGAATGCAGCAATCAATATAAACCGAACAGCAGCAATCAGATATTTCTACCACTTTTAAAGTGCTGGTTCTAAAAATTGAAAAACATAGTCTCCAGGTCTCAAAGAAGTTACAGAGCAAGACACAGAGCAAGTTACAGAGCAAGACAGAGCAAGGATGGTATTCAAAAGCTGGTTAGATTTTTTTTTTTTAACAGTTCAGATACACTACATAAAAACAGTAGCTACCGTGAACACACAGTTTGAGTTTTAAATTGATAACTACGCCTTTAAAAGGGGGGCTGGAGAGCCTGAGGAGTAGAGGATGAAGAGGAAAAAAATGGTAGTAAACAAATATGTTAATTTAACTGCAAAATAATAACAGGATATAACAGAGTTCTGAGTATCCAAAGTAACCAATCAGAGCCTAAACATAGCTGAATTCCATCCCAGCCCCAGCACGTCCCTAACACAAGAATAAAACCCTTCTTATCTTGTTCAGCCATGTGTCGCCTGCCACAAACTGCAAAACAGAACAACGCCCAAAACCAGCTAGTCTGATTTCAACTGAGGACAGACAGACTCTGTAGTCAGAAGCACCACAATGAAAGAACTCTAACTCACACAGCTGGCCTGGTGGGTCAGCACACTCTACAAAACAAAGCCACACCACATACAGTACTTCAAACTTGAAAGGACCTTTAAAAAGGCACTGTTAATTTGCCAATAGCTCTAGAATCAGCAAAATATACCTACAGGTCACTGGAGTCAGACAATGAGAAAAGAGGATGAGGCAGGTAAGGCTGAGAAGAAGCCAGGAACTATTCTATACTCATAACTTTATTAAGGCATCCTGGCACAGAAATAACACTAAACCAGTACTTCCAGATTTCACCCCTACCTATGTTCAAATCAGGGACAACTACTCTCCTAAGAGCCAATGGATGCTTGATATTTACAGAATAAGATACGTTTAAAGAAAAAGCAATGGTCACATAAGAATAAATCTTGTGTGTGGGGGGGGAACTAGTAGTAAATTCCAAAGAAACACAAATCTATACTGTCTCAGCAATGCACATTCAATTAGGTGGCTTTTAAAGTCTTTCTTCTTTTAAAGAATATGTGAAATCAGGCAGCACCTGAACTCATCCAAGAATATTAATACCCAAACCAATTTGCAGATTCATCTTAGAATATTCATCTCGTAATCCTTTGTGCCTAGCACAGTGCCTGGCAAAAAACAGGCATTAATTAATTTCATGCTTATTGTACATTTTTATCTCATCTAAGTTACAGAAAATACAAATCCCAAGATTTTATTTCCAAGATAATGGAAAGAGGAAGAAAATCTCTGAGAAGCAAAGAAGAAGAAACGTCATTACTTGGGGGCTTTTAGGTGATTTTCATGCGGAATGAGCTAGTGACCCTAGGTTCTGTTTCTACAAAATTAAACACCCCTACTATTGCAATGAAAACTACCAACACCACATTAGTTCCTAATAAGACTTGTCTGCAGGGTCAACAGAGAAGGCAAGAATTGAATGAACAAGGAAAACAATTAACCCACACACCCATGAAAGTGATTTCTCAGAGGCAAAAAACACCCTGAAAGGAAAAGGAATGGGAATAACTAGAAGAAATCAAGATAAGCATTGTTGCTACTCGTATTAAATGTACTCTGAGAAGCTGAAAATTAAACACAGTAAAAAAAATACACAAACAAAGAATAAATAGTTTAAATATTTAATGGAATCTCTTAGGTGAACATTCACGTGATACTGAAAAGCATCAACAGGAACAGGAAATTCTGTTTCTGGAGTAGCTGTTATGGTATGACAATGGAATTTGGCCCTTTTAAAATCAACAAATGAGTCTTACAATTGGGTGAAACTCTCTTATTAGGAAATTCAACTACTTTCTGCTGGAGTACTATTGTTGTACTTCTCATCAAAGTGCTTTCTTTGGGCCCTTACTTCAGTTATTTGATCTTTTTTTTTTTTTTTAATGATGCAATAGTTTGAAGGTTGACCAAAAAAACAAAAAAGCTGACTGAAACTTGGGACCTGGATACAATGTCATAATTAAACTGATAAATAAAATGTAGTAAAGGAATATGCTTTTATCACTTAACCTAATATTCCAAAGAATAACTCTTAAGAGTAAGGGAACTCCACTGAAACCACAAATGGTTTAGCTCAATTCACCAACCACCACCAAGCAACACAGTTAAGTACTATAAAGGACTCACCCAACTCAACAAATCCACCTGCCAGCTTCTACTACATAATTCGCTTAGGCTTTACACCCCTTAAATGCAAATGTTTCTGGAATATGAAATCCTAAAAATGCAATAATTAAGATCAAGCCCCATGATGTTCCCGAGCCCTTTTTCAGTTCCTTGATACTGTTCCCACCAGGAACCTGTGATTTACTAGTACTTCCAACATTCTGGAAAACTATTAGATAATAAACACTGTGCAAGTCAATGCTTCAAGGGCATCAAATTCATAAATCATGCGGCAGTCTCAGAGTGAAGTTCACAAACAGAAAGTCCTAAAATGCAACAGGCTCTAGAGAACTACAGGACAGGAGTAAAACTGATGATGCACCAATACCCCAGCCGACATCGGGCACTGACTGACCTTCACCCAAAATGACCTTCCTCTCTCTGGTTCCAAGATCAGTACAGAATCCTAATGCACACTAAGGGCAGAAAAACACAATCGTGGCTTTACCTACCCCTCCTCCGAGAATCTGGAGAAAAGTTTCTCTCCAGAAAAAACAAAACAAAACTACGTTTCCAAATTCAATCAACCGGGTAACTTGGCAGCAACCCCAGACTAATTGGAGAGCTCGGAAATAACCCTCTGTCCGCTGCCTGTCAACTTCACTCGGCAAAGGCAATCAGCAATCACTGACCCTCCTGCTAGGTCGGGCCCCATCCTGGGAGGCTAAGCGCAGGGGGAGCTTCATACCAACCTGTCGGTGATAGTAGACTGTGTGCCACTCATTGGGGCCCTTGGCGAGAGGTTCTCCTTTTATCCAACTTGCATTTTACAGTAACACCTCCACCCCACCCCCAGCGCTCTGGGATCAGGCCCGACTCCGTAGGGGACACAAGAGTCCAACTCAAAACTCCATTCAGTCATCTAGAACGTCCGACTGGAAGTGGTCAAGGAAAGGGGATGTGGGTGGGAGTGAGGCAAGTTATCTCCCAAATCAAGCCGAGCAAGTCCGCCAGCAGGCGAGTTCTAGAGCTAAGGAGCGATCCTCCTCGGGAAGGCACCGGAGAAAACTTTGTCACGGAGAGAAGTCGGCGAGCCTCGGGGAAGGCGGCCCGGGAGTCCCTCCGGGGCCGGGGTGGGATCGGCTCGGGGCTGAATGTCGGCTCCTCCTCGCGGCCTTGGGGGCCTGAAAGTCTCCGCGCCGGGCCGGGCCCGCTGGGCTCCGCTGTCTATCTGGGGCTGCCGGCCGCTCTTGGCCGCAGTCTCGGCCGCGTCTCGGGCCGCCCCGCGCCAGGCGCGCGCGGCTCCATGGCCCCGGACCGGGGGACACCGCTCGTTCTCCTCGCCGCCCCCACCAGACTCCGGGCGCCGGGACAAGCGCGGGTGCCGGGCAAGGGGGGGTCCCGCAGCCGGAGGTGACAGGAACCTGGTCTCTCAGCGCCGCGGGCTGCTACCCATCCCTCGGAGGCCCGGGCTCTTCCGCGGTCTGCACAGGCGGCGGCAGCGGCTCCTCCCCGACGCGCCGGTAGGCGACGGTTCCCGCGAGGGGCGGGAGGTTCCCGTCCGACCCGGCCTGGAAGCACCAGCGCCGGAGGCCGGCGGCGACTCGGAGCGCAGGGCCGGCTCGCCGGGTTCTGGGGCCCTCGCGGGAGCGCGCGCGGCAAGCAGAGGAGGCCGCCAGCGGTGGGGGCCGCGCGACAATCGCCGGCGCGCGCACGGGTTCCGGTTCCGGTTCTGACTTCCCGGCCCCGGCCGCATCCAGCGCGAGCTCTCTCTTCCCCTCCCCCGTCCACTTTTTTGGCCTCCTCCCCTCTGACTTCGGGAAGCCGTCTCACCCGGGATCCCTCCGCGGCGCGCCGAGCCGCCCCCGCCGCCCGCGCGACCCGCGCTCGCTGTCCCGCGTACCGCCCTCCGCTCGCCGACCGCGGATGTGCGCCGCCCCCGCGCGGACGCCTCCGCCGCAGTCTTGTTGGAGGGAGCGAAAAAGTAGTTCTGCGGGGCGGAGGGAGGTGGGTTCCGTCTTGCTCTGGGAGTTCCACCCGCCAAACCACCGTTGTCCCCAGGTCCCCGGGAATGCCGGAGATCTGTACTTTGGAGTGTAGTTTGCACCAACTCGGCTTTCGCCTGAGACCGCCAAAGAGCACGCCCCCAATCCCAAGGAGTTGTGGATAAGAGGCTTTTTGGAAATTACCCACCCCCTTGTCCTCGAAACTTGTATTCTTTAAGGGAGCATACTTGTTTTCCTTTTCCGATAACACGCACATACTGCTTTTGGCCGATGGAAGCGAACTCAGATCCGGGTTGCCGGACTCCACTCATCTCTTGTGAAACAAACCCCAGCAAAGGGAGGTTTTGGCCTTGGCCGCTCACCTGGGGCACCTGCTGGCCGCATCCCAGGGCAGGGGCCGCCGCACACCAGTTTTCGCTGCACGCACAGGGTTAGAGGATGGAGGTGTATAGGGCTGGGGAACTGGAGCCAGGATTTCTTCGTATAATGTTGCTTTTAGGCTGCTTCTGCCTTGGCAAAATGATATGTATTATTTGCCAAATTGAGCAAGCATGGTGCTTTCCACAGCGACTTAACAAGCTTGTCGTGGAAAGAAATGGGAGCAGAAAATAAAATATATTTATCCAGTAAATAGCATTACAGTTCTCTTTGAAGAGTTCCCCAATAATATTTTTTTTCCTGCTGGGTAGATAGATTTAGATTACCGTCCAGTTTTGATTGCATAATTCAGGATTACAGCGATTCAAGTACCATGTATAATGTATTTCTTCAATTCCGCCTGCAAACATCTGAAGTGGCTGTCTCTTTATCCAACTATTTTCAGACTTTTGAGTTCAAACCTGTATTGATGGGTAAGGGTCTTTAGCCTCTTTGTGGAAATCAAGTGGCAAAGCAAATCTAACAAACAGTGGACGTGGAGAGGGGAAACAATTACTTCTTAACAATGCTGTTTCTAAAAGTCAATCCGCAACAGTGCATAAAAGGATCATTATCCCTGAATAGATGCATGAGCTAAGGCTGACGTTAGAACGGGTAAAAAAAAAGAAAAAGATAAACAGAGGCCAAAGATGACTCTTTATTGCTTGATTTTTTTTTTTTTTTAAGTTCAGCGCACAGCCAGCTAATTTTGTAATGTTTATTTTGGGAAAGAATAGAAGCAGATTAGGGTTCCAAGCCACTTTCCTAATGATCCAACCAGGACACATTGCCACCTGCTGGTGTACCCTAGCATGATAATTCTATCTTGAAAACTCATAATTGCACATTTTCTATATGTAACTGGAAAGAGCTCCATCAATCTACAAAAAATGACCAAAATGCAAACCTTATCCCCAAACGTTTGTCTTTCTTAGACATACTAAATATCTTTTTGGCCCTATTCTAATAATTTTATAGTGTGGGTATCAAATTAATTGGACCCAATGACTCACCAAATCATGCATTTTAAAAATGAGTTCCCCTCTTCTCTTCAAGAATGCCTCACTACACGAACTTCAGGAATAAAACAAACTGGGAAAGTTTCCTAATTCACCTTCTCTTCCTTGCATACAAAACCTCTTGGCAGGCTGCTTTCAAGATCTTTCCAAACTTAAACAGACCCAAAGTTCTAGCTGTGAGCAAAGAGGGCATTTGCTGTGGGAAAGCTTCAGAAGATGGTAAGCAAAGGATTTAATTAAGTCAGTCGTTATTCACTCCAGAGCTATTTTTTTTAATGATGAAAATCTCTATATTCAGGCACAAAGCTCTAATGGTAAAAAATGTCCCTGAAAGCCTCTTAACAGCCGTTGATAGCTCTAGACTGTTTTGAGTCTGTGTATAGAATACCTTCAGAAGAGTCACACCAATTTAAGCAGAACACACGCCCCAGGGACATTAGTCCTTTACCTAGAAAAATGACATTGGTGACACCATCCACTGTGCATGCTCTTTGAGAACGTTTTCCAATGGGGGGTAATTCTAAACTACATCTTCATGCCTTCATCCATTCTTTCAACCTGCTTATTGAGCACCTACTATGTGTCTAACACTGTTCCAGGCATGGGAAGCAGAGTCCGAGGACAGCCGAAGGGCCTGTCTTTGTGGACCCAACTGGACATCATCATTCTCAAGGCAACTGCTCAAACAGGTGGCAAAATAAGAAAGAAATTAAGTTCTTCCTCCTTCTTTTGGCAAACTGTTTTCTATATGTAGATTGTTGCCTCAAAAAGTAAGCAGTATGAGGAATGGTGGATGATAAGAACAGCTACGAAGTATTTTACCGATAAGTATAAATATGGGTCAACGTTTCTGCAGGCCAAAAGCCTTTTTTTTTTTAAAGCTTCTGGCAGAACCAGAACAAAGACATAAAGCCAGACTCTGGGTTGATAAAAAGTTGTTTATTTTTATAAAATTTAGTACAAATCTCACTGAAATATAAATCCTTCTTGAGCAGTGTTAATGACTATTACATAGTAATCTAAATGCAAATGAGTACTTCATGTGTCCAACCACACCACATGTTAATTAGCCCTTCATGTACCTCTCATGTACAGACTCAGCATCTTAACTGCTGAGTCACCTTCATTTCACATTTTTCTCTCAGCGAGTTTCCTTCAGAGTTTTCAGCTACAACAGCAAGAAAAGCTGAAATGAGGGATTCTCCTTCCCTTATCACTAGATAGGTTTCTCGAAATTCAAGAAACCTAAGTACGTTCCCCTAAAAGAGCAAGGTCTGCAATCCCTTCACTTCTGAGGTGGAAGGAGAGAAGAATGGTACCAGATTAAGTCTATTCATTTGTCTGGTGTGGGACAGCTTGCACTGTGCCAAAACTCAAGAGACGGCTTTTTCCTTTTCTTTTTTTTTTTTTCTTTTGTGCCAAGCCACTCTTTTTTTTTTTTTCTAACTAGGCTTTTGCTAAAATCAGCATTCTCCAGCATCCTACTTGGACCACAATTTTGTTGGAAAGAAGCTAACCAGCATTTCAGGGATACTGATCATAGAAAAAAAGAGATGGAGATGCTACTGTCAGATTATTCTCATGTCCAGCAAATCTCCTTAACCAGAAGACAGTCATTTTAAAAGACCCACGGTTAACATGCCTTTAAAGCCGCTTTTCTCAGAGCAATGATGACCTCATGCAGTTCCAACCACTTGGTCATACCTAGACAATGACGTCCATCTTCAAGACCACTCATTAGGCTAGGATTACCATTGAATGGGCTGATACTTCCTACTCACATCCAGCCTTGACTTCAACATCCCCATACCCTCGCTCATCAGCTGAGCTACTCGCTCACCACTGGTCTCAACAACGCAATCAAATGAATAAATAAACAGCAAACAAACAAATAAAACTTCCCTTTTTTCCCATAAAAGCCCTACATTAAAGACCTGCATTAATAAAACACCACCTAATGTCTCTGTGAAATTCACAACGGGGTATTTCCTTAATTGACAATGGGGTTTAAACTGAAGCAGAGTAAACAAGTGACCTGCCCAAATGATCTGGCAGGTGAGTAGCCAAACTAGTTCAAAGAAACGAAGAATTCTCGATTCCTAAGCCCTTCTTCTACACTTACGTTCTTGCTTTTCCTAGCTGAGAGACTACTGATTACGAAATATTTTTTCTTTCCAACACGGGCCTTGCCATGATATATTATCCAGAGAGAGTGGCACCTTTTCCAGAGAAAAAGTAGTAACAGGAGGAACAGGTAATGTATCTGAAATGGAGAAAAACAAATAGGCTCATCACCCTGAGGCCAGGACATTTGGTCTTTGGTTCTGGTTTGCAGTATGTATAGCAGAGCTGAAACCTGAACTGGCATCTCAAGCCCAGTGGAATCCACATGGTAAATCCCTATGGAATTCAGTCACAGCCTCTCATGCCTAGGAGATTAATGCACAAAAGCCCTGAGAACTGGCAGAGTTTTCCTGGTAGGGCAGAACTGGTACAACAGGGCCCGGTAAATCTGCCCACACCTCATTCATCTCTCATCCAAAGCTCTAGCTCTATGGTTTTTGTGCAGAAAAGAGTTAATATAGTAGGCCTGGAAAGGGCTGTTTGCAAGGTTGGCCCTTGGCTGACATCTGAAGACTTCGATTTCATTGGGAAGGTTCCCACATGAACTGATGAGACTGGCTCACTGGCTCTAAACTGTTTCTACAAACAATGTGGTTCACCGTGAAAACCTCCTTTCCTTCTGGGAGTCAGGAAAAGACTGCCTACATGACCAGCCCCCCATTAAAACCTTGGGTATTTAGCCTCTAACAAGCTTCCTTCTAGACATTTCACACATATTGCGAACAAATCGTTGCTAGGGGAATTAAGCACATCCTGCATGATCCCACTGGGAGAGGGCTCTGGAAGCTTGGGCCTGGTTTCCCCTGTACTCTGCTCCAGGTGCCTTTTCCCTTGGCTGATCTTTTGTTGTATCCTGTTGCTGTAATAAATCAAAGCTCTAAGTACAACTGCGTGCACTGCACCCAGCCTGAGGGTGATCTTGGGACCCCCAAGTACAGGGAGTCCTTTATGGTATATACCAAGTATATGGTATAGGGAGGCTCAGTAAGTAGCCCCACCCCCACCGTCACGGTTTCACCCACATCCTTCTCTCATCCTTCTGTCCCCCCATTCAATTTCCTCATCCAATGCTCAGAATGCCAAAGGCATGTATCTTCCTGAAAGTTCCTCACTTTATAGTAAATGAGGTGCATTTCTTTAAGCTGCTACACAGAAAGTAGGAAGAAGTATTTGTTGAAGGAGTCACTTCTCAAAGGAATAAGGAAGAAACAGCACTAATGCTTTTTGAGTTCCTTTCTAGGCTGTCTGATCACCAAGCCTCCCAGAGACAAAGAAGCCAGGGTCACCACAACTTAAAAGGAAGGCAGCATGCTCACCTCACAGTTCTGACTTACAACTACTGCTGGTAGTCTCACTTTCTACAACTGCACAGCTGCAGAAGTTAGTGTTTTAATACTGGGATGTGTCCCGCTCCAAGACTGACCAAACGGATGGATAAATTTAGCCCTTTTTAGAAACCTAAGCTCGTCATAAGCAGGATTCTGTAACAGCCATATCTCCAACCTGGTTCCCGTGGCTGACTTAACCCAATCCATTGTCTGGAGCAAGCCTTGGCTAGTGCATCTTGAGAAGTCCATTGTGTTTTACCTGCCGCTCCTCACTCCGCCTGCTTCTCCAGGTGTGGTACTTCTTGCTGCTTTTCCTCCATGCAAAACGCCAGATGCTAACCATGAAACACCAAGACACAGCATACATCGCAACTCCCCCGACCTTCACAAACCACTTGGGCTTGGGTGAGACCATTTCACAGAAGAGGAGGTGAGCTCCTACGCCAATCCTCACTCCAGTGAACAGAGCTGCAAAGAGGAAATCCACCACGTCTCCAGTGAAACTATGGTAATGGCCTGTTTCACGAAGAAACCAGCGCATCTGTAGCAAGGGATTGGTAATCTCGCTTCCAAAGAGGACTGCATTGACCTCTGTGCCTGACTCTCCAAGCACCAGGGCCATGATGATGCCCAAGATACTCAGTGTGTGGTGAGCCAGCATCAGGGCCCCCTCAGACTGGAAGTAGATGCACCAGCCCAAGTCGAAGATGAAGTAGCCCAAGGTGAAACACAGAACGTGCACTTGGAGAGGTGTATTGGGTGAGCCTGAAATAAACCAAGACAGAAGCAAATTGAGTGGCTGGGAATCGTGCTACCTTACGCAGAGATCCTGGGTTGCTCTTTCTCAAACTTTTCTGAATCACTGAAAACAATTGCAGGCACGTGCTTTTTAAGGCAACCAAAAAAAAAAAAAAAAACAAAACACTAAAACTTTGGTCTTTATCAAACCAATGTTACAGGGCCCAGGAAATGCTGTTCTGATGCACCAGATCTCAATGAGTGATTTAAGCACCAGCAATCATCTCAGCGTCCTCTCTGTGTAGCAGCATAAAATCCAGTTATTTTGTTCTTTCAATTAAAATCCTACACAGTCTCTTTCTTGTCTTTTTTTTTAACCAGCTAAAGCTCTGTTTCTAGACTCTTTTAGTTATTCTCTCCCACTAGCAGCAGATGCTAACTATTATATATAGAAGGGACAAACAACAAGGTCCTACTGTATAGCACAGGGAACTATATTCAATATCCTGTAATAAACCATAATGGAAAAGTTATTCTGTCCCAAATGTCAGATTAATTTCTTAGCTTAATGGATTAGATTATTGGACATTGGTGGCCCTAACTCGTCTTGAAAGTGGACTCTGGAGAGAACCCCAAAAGTGAGTATGTTCCCATGTCCAAGAACATAGAGTGCAAGGACCTGACATGTTTTGAATCCATTAAGAGCCTTCATATAAAATATAAAGCTTAAGAGTTGCTTCCTATCAGTTTGACAGTTTGGGGGAAATTTCAGAAGCTCAATATGGGAATCTAAAGAAATTATAAAAAGAAAGAATCTAAGGAATTAAAAAAAATCATATTCTAGGGAACTTATGGACTGAATTATGTCCCTCCAAAATTCGTATGTTGAAGCCCTAAACTCCAGTACATGTGACTATATTTGGAAATAGGGCCTTTGAAGAGGTGATTAAGTTAAAATAGGGATGTTAGGGTAGTGTTCTTATAAAACAAGGACATTAGGACTAGGATGTAGATAGGCACAAAGGAAAGACCATGTGAAGACACAGCAAGAAGGCAGCTCTGCACGCAAAGGAGCAAAGCCTCGGAAGAAATCAAACCCGCCAACACCTTGATCTTGGACTTCTAGCCTCCAGAATTGTGAGAAAATCAATCTCTGTTGTTTAAGCTACCCAGTCTGTAGTATTTTGTTATAACGGCCCCAGCAAACTAATTCAAGGGGATATAGGTTTTGTATTCTAAGGGAGTAACACTTGTATCAGTACATCTAGCAGCTTAAAAATTAATATAGCTGCCCCCAAATAATGCGGCATTGGTTAAATAAAAGATAGTAAATGCATACAACACAATATTATATAACAACTGAAATGGATAAGGAAGATCTATATATATAGACATGGAAAGATGATGTCCTTTGAATATACAATCAAGTAAAGATTGCAGGTTACCAAAAAGTATGTTTAATGAAGTCCATTAGTGTCTGTTTGGGGCTGGTGGTAGATGTTGATATTAGCTTTATGATTTATACATTTTGGTCGATTAAATTGTGAAAAGCAATTAAGATTTGTTTTAAAAATAGAGAGTTATGAAAAGCAGAAACAATAGGTGACACATACAAATCAGCATTCACAATGAAGATGAATGGAGACTCCCAAAGCACATTATAATAGTAATTATTCTTCAATATTCTTCAGTATTATACAAATTCTGTGGAAAAGTCCCATCCTTCTAAGACTACCCCCAAATCATAAATCCCTAAGGGAAAACTCTCTAATGTCTCCCACCTACCTGGGTGGGTAAAAGGCCAAGGGCCATCAATGAAGCCAATATAAGCTGAGAGACCTATCGAGAGGACTCCGTGGGTGAACGTAACCAGCCGGCAGCTCCACTCATAGCTTCGGTGATTATTCAGGCGACAGAAAGAAATGTAGAGCGAGAGCCAGCCCCCCAGGCTGCACAGCGCCTGCAGACACAGAGCTAAGGCCATCCTACGATGAAAAGACCAAAACCAGAAAAACAAAGGATGCACCCTAAGAAAACAGCATTGGGTCATTTTGTGTATACGTCTTCATTTCTACTCTAAGACAGTACAAAAATATTGCCTTCCCGGAAACACTTTTTCCTTATCTACAGAGCCAAGAATCTTCTACTGAAGCGTGGCTGTATTTCTGATTGCGTGTTCCTTAGAGATAACTGGTCAAAACTGTAAACCGAAAAGCAGGAACTGCATTCTGAGTTAGCAGATGGTCTAATATGGTATATGTTGTTATGATGAGTAAATGTCAATAACCTCCCAGTGATGACTGACCTTGGACTACAATACACAAGTAATTTAATATGTGTATTAGATAATGTGTTCATATTTCAAAAATCTCAATAAGAAGCCCTCACGGAAAAACACCTCCACCACTTGTGGTCTCTGCTAGAAGTCATATGACACATGGCAGTTTAATGTGGTTTTAAGCTGATACTAAACTCAACTGAAGTCTGGGTTTGGATCATGGGTTTATCAGTCAAAATCAAAACTTGAGGTAAACCTAAAGACAGAACTAAACAAAGACCTAAATAGTTTGGAAGGGAAAAAAAATAAACTCCTAGTTCTATTCAGTTCTGAAATCCAACTCAAAGATTGACCAAGGGGGAAGCAGGATTTTGAGGTACAAGTGGGGAGTTTTTGTTAAGATATAAAAATATCTTTAAGACAATTATTTAGTTAAAAATAAAACAACGTCAGAAAGCCACTGACTGAAATTTTTACCGGTGATAAATGTTTCAGGACAAGAATGAGTGTAATGGAGTCAATATAGTCAGATAGGACTAAAATCTGAAAATAGCCAAGATGTCCTTATTAATATTCATTAGCTCCTCTATTGAAAGTACAAATAAAAAAGTAAAAAACATTTCAGATATCTGTCTCATCTCAGCAGGAATTTTCTGCATGGCTACACTTATTGCTTAACCCTATTCTGACAAGTGAAATAGTATCTGTGGACCAACACACTTCAATACACAAGCCACTCCCAAGAATGCTATCCAGAGAGGGCTTTATGAAGGTCAAGTGCTGTACAGCTTTCATCTGAAATCAGATTAGAAAACAGCAGTTGTCAGTCATTGACCTGAGTTCCAGTTCTGTCTTTGCCCCTAAATAGCTATAAGAGTTTGAGCAGTCACTTACACCTCCTGAGACTCAGTTTAAAAAAAAAAAAAAAAAAGAGAGAGAGAGAGAAGAAAGGAAAGAAAAAAGGATTGAAAATAACTCTATGATCCGGCCCAGTTCTGACAAGGAGTTCTGAGATAATTTCGTAAAACATCCAGGCCAATTTTCAGAGCAAGGGCCAGAGGTACAAAGGACCCAGAGTGAAAAGAACTGTCCTCTCTCACTTCCTTTTAAAGGCCAGGGTCACCGGCCAGTAATGCGGATCAGCTCATTTGGATATGCCGATTAGTATTTTTAGAGTCCTCTTCCCTGAATCCTAATTCCCTGGCAGAACAGAGGACACGGTAGCCCATTTACAAACAAATAAAAGAATGGACATTTATAAATGGCAGATACAACTCTGTGACCTTGGGAAAGTCACTCCATCTCCGCGTTTCGGCTTTTCACTCTTGGGTGAAAGAATGACAGGGTATTTAGATGGCCGATGGCCGTTCCAGCTCAGAATTCCAAGGCTCCTGTCCTTGCTCCTCCCGGTCCAGGGCCAGATTCGGGAGGAGGAGCGCTGGGCGGGCCCACCTGGCTCTGGGCCTCGGAGCAGGCGTGGCTGGAGCGAGCAGCAACCTCGGCGCCTGGCAGGCACCGCGAGCGCATCTCCCCCGGACGCGCCTACCTACACTGTGGTCACGCCCGGCTTGGGCACACCTGAGCCGGACCGCTATGCCAGCATCCCACCCGGCGCCCGCAGGCAGAAGGAACCCCCCTCCCCTCAGAGGCCAGGCCAGGCCATCTGCCCGCTTCCTTCCCCCGCAGCGGACCGCGCAGGCCGGGCCATCCACGTCCGGAGCCCATCCCGGCCGCGGGAACCGGGCGGTCCCCGCCGCGCAGTTACCTGGCCGAGCGCCCCGGGAAGCCTCGGGAACCCCGGCCCCGGGGTTCAGGGCCCGGATCCCGGGAGCAGGAAGCAGCGGAAAGAGGGAGAGAGGACGAGGCTCTGACGGCTGCAGAGGAGGAGCCGGTGGTCTGGGGGCACCTGCTGGCTGGGAGGACGGAGCGCACAGCCAGAGCTGGACCAGAGACTGTTCAGAAAGCGGGCGGGAGGGTCCTCCTTCTACGCGCAGGCCTGAGGGGGCGGGGCGGTGGTGGTGAGGGGTGATGATGACCTAGTGGTGACGTGAGACCTGCAGGCTGTTGCCCTTGCTTATGTGTTTGTTTGTTGTCTGTTTGGTAGAATAAATATCCATCCCCTCCCCCCACGATGGGACAGCCCATCCCATAACCAGTTGTAGAGCACCTACTAAGTGCTTGCACCCCTGCTAGGCACTGTGTGAGATGAAAGACATAGTCCCTGCCTTCACGCTTGAGTCTAAGTTGTGAAACAAGCACACGAATAACTAATTTCCAGGGAAGCGCTCAGGCCTGAAAATTAGAGTTACATATTCCTTCTCATGTCAACCCTGTCACCAACTTGGCAGTAGAGTATAAGGCTTGAGGGTAAACCTGGCTCCGTTACTGACTGTGTATTTTTGGACAAGTTACTTTTCTGTGCCTCCGTTTTCTCATTCATAGAATGGGGATAATAATAATAGCTGTCTCATAAAGTTATTGCAAGCATTCTACACACTTTTCATGTGGAAAGTGCTTACAGCAATGGCTGGTGCATGGAAGTCGTTATATGAATGTTAATTATTGTTGTTGTTACCTCACTTTGGGTTAATCCTCTCTCCTCTCTGGATCTGTTTTAATACCAGGGAAAGTAAGTTTGAAGAGATAACCAAACATAAGTGTGGAGATGCAAATGGGGTAAAAAGAGCATCTGAGTTGGTTGATCAGGACAGGCAAAGGTAGGATGCTGAGAGGCCCAGACATTCTTAAGAAGAGAAGACCTTGAGCAGAATTGTGAGCATTTAGGCCATGTCTGGGAAATAATAAATAGTCTTGTTTGGGTCATTTGTCTTGCCAGCCCTTTAAGAGTAAGGATCACACTCTTTTCATTTTTGTTTCCCTAGTACCTGGTACAGAGGCAGGTGCAATAAATGTTTGCTGGTTGAATGAATGGGCAATGAGCCTGGAAATGTATATTGGAAGCATACTGAAGCTCCTAAACCTTAATGACCATCTAGACCACTTGGGAAGTGTTTTCAAAATACCCTTTGTTCAGGCCGCACCTTGAAGGTTGTGCTTTAGTAGGCTTGGTGTGACGCCCAGGAATCTGTATCTTTGAAAATCTGCCCATAGATCTTCAGATGATTAGTCACATTTGGGGACCACTGATGTTTAAGGACCTTAAATGACTGATGCCAGGCTAAGATGCCAGGCTGAGGCATCTTATTATGCGGATAATAGGAAACCTATGATGATATTGGGCAAAGGGAATAATTTTACCATGCTCTCCAAGTCCTTGCTACTGAAAGTCTGGTCCAGGGACCAGCAAAATCAACATCACCTGAGAATTTGTTAAAAACACAAAATCTCAGACCCTAACCCCGGATCTACTGAATCAGAATCTGCATTTTAACAAAGTCCCCAATGATCTGTATGAACATTCAGGCAGTGGTTCTCAACCTTGACAGAACAATAGAATCACTTGAGGAGCTGTTTAAAATCCCGATTCCCTGGGCCACATCCCAGACAAAGTAAATCAGAATCTGTGTGAGTGTCAAATTTTTTTTTCAAGTTTCCCAGGTAATTCCATTGTGTAATCAAAGTTGAGAATCACTGCCATATAGAGACTCAATGAAAATCAGTATAAGACTAGTTGGAAAAGACCAGATAAGAGATAGTAATAGCCTGCAGGAAGAAAACAAGGAAAGATCCATTTCACTAAATGAACATATAGTATGCACATCTCAACTTTTTCCCCATTTGTTTTTGTTGCAGTGTTGTTTTTTTCTCCTAGTATCTGAATCTGGAATTACCTTCTTGCTGCCACCATTTCCCAGGAAAGAACAGAGTACATATTAAAGGCTTCAGGAGTCTAAAGACTGAGGGGATAAGGGAAGGTGCTAGTTCTTCCAGTGGAGCCTTTATTGGGCCTTTATCCTGGGGTGACTGGGATTCCAGGTTCAAGCTCCATTACTTGGGATTAAATTTTATTAATTCACATATCTTTGGCCACAACCCTTGTTCCACCAAATCATATGCTTGTCAACTGTGGTGTCCCCCAGGAAAGTTCTGGGCTGTTAGAGAGAGCAGAGGACAGGAAACTCTCCACCAATTTATTTGAATAACAATAATATCATAATAATCAGGATAATAACAGATAACACTTATTAATGTATCAGGCATTGTTCCAAGAACTTTACATATATATATATTATATATATATAATATATATATTCATTCATTTAATTCTCACAACAACTCTACGAGATGGCTACTGTTGTTATCCCCATTTTACAGGTGAGAAACTGAGGCACAGAGCACTTGAGGAACTTGCTCAAGGTGACATGATTAATAGGAGGCAGATTTGGGTATGAACCCAGGCGATATGGCACTGGAGATCACGCTCTTAACCACCAAGATAGTCTGCCTCCACTACAGATGGTACTATATTTTTCTATATTCATAGCTCCTAACATCAGTGAAAGGCACTAGAAGTTGTTTAGAGGTTGAAAGAAAGCATTCAACTTTTAAAAACCTGAATTGCATATTATGTACTAGTCGCAGTGCTAGTCATGGGAATACAGAGAAAAAGACAGACTCAGCTACAAGGAGCTCCCCACAGTCTAGCACTAGAAGCAGGCGAGTCAGCAAAACCAGTCCATGAATGTAGCATGGGGATGCAGAGTGCACAGGGAGAAGAGGCACTGAACCGGCAACCTGGGGCCTCAGGACAGGATTCCTAATTTGAGTCTACGACTAAACTCATTCTCTGAGTTGGACCAAAAGCCCTTAGTATTGGGTGCCCACAGCTGGGCCCACCAGTCTTGAGTCAACTAAAGATCGAAGTTTTGCAAGTGCAAAAAGCAGCGGCAACAATTCTTTTTCCCTTCCTTCCTCCTAAACAATGACTGGTTGTTGCCCTTTGATTCTCTTGTGCCTAATTAGATGCTGAAGAAGCTGACCAGGCTTCTGTTAAACTTGACTGGAATGATGAGTTTTACAGAATCTTGCAGACATGAAATGTGAATTGGTACCCACCTTCAGGTTTGACTCTGTTCAGCAACTGTCCAAGGCAATGGACAATGGAAGCTACGGGAGGCTGAGCAGTTAGACTGTAATTCTGTTTATTTCTTTCATGAAAACCATGGTCAAATAGACCCCCGTAAATACAGTCAACTGATCTTTGACAAAGGAGCAAAGGCAACACAATGGGACAAAGGTAGTGTCTTCAACAGATGGAGCTGGAACAACTGGACATCCACACGTGAAAGAATGAACCTTGACTCAGACTTTACACCATCACAAAAGTTAACTCAAAACGGATCACAGACCTAAATGTAAAACACAAAACTATAAAACTCCTAAAGATAACAAAGGAGGAAACATACATGATGCTGGGTGTGGTGATGCCTTTTTAGATACAACACCAAAGACAACCCATGAAAGAAATAATTAGCAAGCTGGACTTCATTAAAATTAAAGACTTCTGTGAAAGACAATATCAAGAGAATGAAAAGTCACAGACAGGGAGAAAATATTTGCAAAAGACAATCTGATAACGGACTGTTACCCAAAATATACAAAGAACTGTTAAAACTCAACAGTAAAAAAAAACAAACAACTTGATTAAAAAATGGGCCAAAAATCTTAATAGACACCTCACAAAGAAGATACACAAATGGTAAATAAGCATGTGAAAAGTTGCTCCACATCATGTCATCAGGGAAATGCAAATTAAAACAAACAATGAGATACCATTATACACCTATTAGAATGACCAAAATCCTGAACACTGACAACAAAGGCTGGTAAGGATGTAGAGCAACAGGAACTCTGGTAATGTTACTGGTGGGAATGCAAAGTGGTACAGCCACTTTGGAAGACAGTTTGGTGGTTTCTTACAAAACTAAATATACTCTTACCACACGATCCGACAATCACGCTCCTTGGTATTTACCCAAAGGAACTGAAAATTTATGTCCACACAAAAATGTGCATGCAGATATTTATAGCAGCTTTATTCATAATTGCCAAAATTTGGAAGTAACCCAGATGTCCTTCAGTAGGTAAATGAATAAATAAACTGTGGTACATCCAGACAAGAGAATATTATTCAGCATTAAAAAGAAGTGAGCTAGCAAGCTCATGAAAAGACATGAAAGAAACTTGAAGGCATATTACTACATAAGCCAACCTGGAAAGCCTGTATACTATGATTCCAACCATGTGACATTCTGGGAAAGGCAAAACTATGGAGACAGTAAAAAAGATCAGGGCTTCCCTGGTGGCGCAGTGGTTGCGAGTCCGCCTGCCGATGCAGTGGACACAGGTTCGTATCCCGGTCCAGGAAGATCCCACATGCCGCTGAGCGGCTAGGCCCGTGAGCCATGGCCGCTGCGCCTGTGCATCTGGAGCCTGTGCTCCGCAACGGGAGAGGCCACGGCAGTGAGAGGCCCGCGTACTGCCAAAAAAAAAAAAAAAGATGCGTGGTTGTAAGGGCGTAGCAGGGAGAGAGATGAATAGGTAGAGCACAGAGGATTGTTAGGGCAGTGAAAATACTCTGTATGATATTATAATGATAGATCTACATCATTATACTATTGTCCAAAGCTGTAGAATGTACACCACCAAGAGTGAGCTCTAAGGTAAACTATGGACTTTGGGTGATTGTGATGTGTCAGTGTAGGTTCATTCTTGGTAAAAAAATTTTACTTTCTCGTGAGTGATGTTGATAATGGGGAAGGCCACGAACGTGTTTGGGCAGGAGGTCTATGGGAAATCTCCACAGCTTCCTCTTAATTTTGTTGTAAACCGAACACTGCTCTTAAAAAATAAAGTATTTTTTAAAGGGTCAAATGAGTGAAAACCAGCCTCATGGACAGTGCAGGACATCAGCTTTCAGCACTCACCTGAGCAAGATGTCAAGGTGGCCAAGACTGCTGCAGGAAAGCATCAGCTCCGGCACCCAGGAGTATGCAAGGAACAGTGCATACATATGTGTGTGTGTGTGTGCACAGATATGCACAGCTGGGCTCATGGGTGGCAGAGTAATTTCTTTACATACTTTAATTATTGCTGCAGGCTCCCCTTGTTTCTTTGACACATACCGAGCCTCTTTCAACTGGATCTTTTCTTGACAAAGTAACCACTACCAACAGGCTTTCTTCCACTTCATGACATGAAATACGAGTCTTAGTATAAGCCCCATCCAAACATGAAAAGCACTTAACTTATGGTTATTTAGGTATGGATTTCTCCCTTGGATATTAGTATTTGCAACAAATGTTTAATGCCAATTTTAGTTTCTTCCCTTCAGTCATTACATTTTTGAAGGGCCTCCCTTTCCCACCACAGGTCAATGTTTGCCTCAAAAATGGTAACTCTTTAACTTTTTATTAACCCAAGAAAAACCACAGGGATAGCCTCCTTGCCCCTCAACCCTCTCATCAAAAGTCACAGTGCATTCCAAAGCCAAATAGATTTGACTTTTGAATTATCCCTTGTCTCAAATATCTATCACTTTCCATTGCGAATAATGAATAATTGACCTTCAGGACATCCTGAGATATGAACTATTAGCCTCAGTCTTCACCTCTTAAAGTCTACAAATGACTTGACCTTAAACATTTTCCATTCTCCCACTTACAAAATGAGGAAGCCAATCTCTCACCTACTCTGTCCTCAAGGCTCTTCTGTCAAAAAAGAGTAGAAACTCTGAACTCTTTGGAGTCCTGTATTAATGTATATCATCTTTAGCATCAGTTCAGGGAGTCACAGACTTAATCCACCAACGTGAAACCCTTTCTCCATCCCGTTTCATTACACGCACTCACATGTCCTGCACAAAAAAAGACCCAGAATAATCTAAACCTCTTCTTGCCAACAGTGGAATACTGTATATCATCACCATACAAATTTATTTAGGAACAGAGAGATTCCTTTGAATCTCATCATTTTCTTGGACATGCCGTCTCTAAAAAAAAAAAAAAGTTACCATTTCTGGAATGGCTTCATGTTACATGTTTACACACTGGCCCACAAAGAAGGAGACTCGAGAAAGAATGTTCCTGCAGAAATCAACAAGGATTCCCAGCCCACGTGGGAACTCTTGTGGAAGCTAGCATGGTATTTCACACTTTGGTATTGTTTTTCCTTTCTTTTTCTTTCTTTTTTGTTAAAGAAGATAAAATATTACAGAGATCTTCAAAATTCACACCTGAGTTAAATATTTTGCTGGAAAATTCCACACTAAAGAGAGAAGAACATAATGCAAAAAAAGGAAAGGGCTATACACAGGTATTTACCAGCATAATTGTTGCGTGTGTGCTTTTGTGTTCTTCCTTCTGCACCAGGAGAAGGGAGAGAGGACGAGATAAGGAGAAATACAGGAAAGGAGAGAAAGAACAAGCGTTTCTGAACTCTGGGGCAGACGGAGCAGACAGAAGAACACCTGTGGGCAGAGCATGTGCCCAGGGGGCTGAGTGTGGCTCAGCGTTCTGTAAAGAGGAGGGAATTCGGAGAACGCAATCATGATGGATGTGGTTCTGGAAAAGGGGCGGGGCTAAAGAGAAAATAGGGTGACGTGAAGACTCAGTCAGAAGGCTTTGCTGAACAGAGAAGACATCAGAGCTTTGGTGGAGACATCAGATTCAAATCTTTTCATAGATTCTAGAATCAGTTCGGAGATTGTGGCTAAGTTCAGAGTCAAAACCTTCTCACCCCTCTGGTGGTTTGGCACCAGGCAAATGGCTGTGCCCAGAATGAGCTGGAGATGAGCTGGAGAATAATGACAAGAGGTCCTTTTTTTTTTTTTTTTTTTTGCGGTACGCGGGCCTCTCACTGTTGTGGCCTCTCCGGTCGCGAAGCACAGGCTCTGGACGCGCAGGCTCAGCAGCCATGGCTCATGGGCCCAGCCTCTCTGCAGCATGTGGGATCTTCCCGGACTGGGACACAAACCCGTGTCCCCTGCATCAGCAGGCGGACTCTCAACCACTGCGCCACCAGGGAAGCCCAAGAGGTCCTTTCTGAAAGACCACTGTCGCAGTGAAGCCATCTGACATATTTGGAATGAGAGGAGAAGGGCACAGGCAAGGAAGGTAAAAATGGTCAACTCCTAGGCGGGCTGTGCGTTTCAAGAGCGCTAGGGAGCCAGCACATGGTTCGGTCGCAGTTTGGATCTCCAGAGGCCCTTGCTCCTGAACAAGGCAAGAGTTTGGGTTCATTGATAGTGGAGATTCTCTTCTACTGTCCTGAAAGTAATCTGTCCATACAGAGAAGGCGTGACTCCCTTCCTTCCAGTGGGGAATACAGGGCCAGGTGGCATAGGAGTAACTTTTTTGGTCTCAGTGGAGGTAGGTGGGATGATTCCATCGGTACCAAGATCTAGAAGGAAGGAAGAAACAAGTCAGTTGGACAGCTTCTAATGAGGAGGGAAGATGGGAATGAGCAGTGAGTGTTAGCAGGTAGGTATGGGGTGGGGGGTGATGAAAATGTTCTGGAATCAGATCGTGGTGACAATTGCACAACCTTGTGAATAAACTAAAAAGCAGTGACTTGTACACTTTAAAATGGTAAATTTTATGGAAAGTGAATTATATCTCAAGACAATTCTTTAAAATGTACATTATATGTTTTTCTCTCTCTCTCTTTTTCTTTTTTGGTGGAGACAGCTGAGGAGCTCCAACCTTTAGGGCTGTGCAACAATTGGCCCATAAGGGGTGGCTGCCTTGCTGAACAGTCTGGGTGTGGACAAGCGGGTTCACGTCTTCCGACAAGCTCAGGTCTTCAACCAATCGCCTAACTTGCAAATCTCTGTTTTGTTCTGAATCGGGGAAGGATCTCTCGAGGCATCCGCTGAGAGCGCCTCTTAGAGTAGATTCTTTGCTTCATTAATCAAAGATGGGAGGCTGCTTTTCCCGCTGCATCCCGGGTGGGAGCATGAGGTTACGGGGTAGCACCCTCCTGCTCTCACGGTGTCAGCCACGCTGGAAGCTCAGGCTCGGGGCAGAACACCCCAGAGCGGAGGGGCTGGCCTGGAGGGTAACTCTCCTCAGCCCAGTGAAGGACCTGGCCCTTTCTGACAGGAGGGTTTGGAAATTTCCACCCTCCCAGTGAGGAGGGAAATGTTGGCTTTGTTGACATCAGCTCCTTGCCAGGACTGCTCACTGGCTAAGGCTTCTCTTTTAAATCCCACTCCCTAGGGAGAGAGTCCAGTCTGGCGCTCCACCCTGCCCCCTCCCTGCCCCCCCATTCCCCTTGTCCAGCCCCGTGACAAGCTTTCCTTCCCAAGGTGTTGACCCAGACGCAGCTTCTCACATGTCCCTCGGCCCCGCTGAGGTATCTCTGGGCTCGCCCCTCTGCCTCACCCTGAAGAGTTAAAACTGGTGGAGGAGTTCACAGCCGCTTTGGAGTTATTTTGAGATGCAGTAGGGCTGCTGGCGTGGAGTCCTGGGCCAGGAGACGAAGGCCTGCTGTTGTTCCCAGAGGGGCAGGATGACGTTACTGAGAACAAGGAGAGGCAAAAACAAGGGGGAAACAATGAGGCTGGGCCTGGGGACCTCGTGACATTCAGACACGTATCCTCCAAGGGGGCTCACCCTGTCCCTACCCGCCACCCATCTGCCCAACTCCTACCATGTTAGCATCGACACCCGGCCCCAAAGGGGCCCTCCTCATACACGCTCTCCTCTGCCCGGGCCCTGGAGAGCGGCGTGGCTGGTTCTGCGAGTCCCAGACTAGCCGAACGCAGGAGATACAGATGCCAAAATCATCCTACTCCAGGACACGCCCTGGGCTGGGCATACGCAGCCCCGGACCACGGGGCAGGATGAGCAAAAGAACCAGAAGCCTTGGAAAGGAAGAGAGGAGGAAAGAAAGCAAAGTGCTCGGGGAGGAAAAGAGAAGCCGAGAGCACAGGTAAAGACGGCCAGCCTCTCTGATGTTGCCATCTCCAGATGGTTCGTGGTCTTCCAGAAAGAACACAACCAGGAGTGAGGAGTCCTGGGCCATTCACTAAGCAGCTCTGTGGCCTGCGGCAACTTGTTTCACTTCCCCGCATCCCCTTGCATCCCCTTTTCGACCTCTGTAATATGGCAGGTTTGGATTAAACTGTATTTGAGTTTCCCAAACAGCATTCCGTGGAGAAGGTGACATATTCACCCTCCAAGCTAAGATGCTTTGAAGGGTCGAAGGCACTGCTATCGATAATTATGTCAGGACAAGGGACAGTCATATGGTCATCCTCTCTAGCTCTTTGAAATGCTTTGGAATACTCTTTGAAAAATAGAGTTCTGTAGAAAATTGGTTTGGAAAACCCTGCCTTCCATACAGCTCATTTGTATGGAGAAACTGCGACAATTAAAACAAAAACAAACACTTGTTCAAACGTTGCCTACCCAGCATTGCCCAAACTTACTTGATCACAGAAGCCTTTTCTTCCTAGCACAGATTTTAACATCTTTTGAAATATGTTTTGGGAATGCTGACTTAGGTAGGTACCTCTCAGTTCTAGTATCCCATTATTTAAAAGAATTCTGGTACTATTCAGAAACCTCATGTTTAGAGCTCACCTGTTCCAGGCATGCTGCTGTGGACAGGAGGGACAGAGAGGGGTCCCAGAGACCCAGAGGGAGACACCTGAAAGGCAACAGAAGCTTATAAATGTCCACTTCTGCTTCCTTTTCCCACCTCTCGCACTTCTCCCAGGATGCTGGGCCCCAGACTCTGCAGAGACAGGGCTCAGCTTCCCGGATGATTTCCTAATCCCAAACCTGCACTCTGTGCCTTGTTTCACAGGAAGGTCTCTGGACCACGTACAGCACCCAGCTCTGGCTCTGCCCTGCTCCCGCGTCTCCCTGCTGCTGACACCAGGCCCTGCCCTCCCTGCTGCGTGTCCCCTGGCAAGGTCTCTTGGGCACTGCCAGGCTGAAGCTGCCCTGCTCAAGTGCTCCGGTGATAAGAGGAGCATGCCTCCTGGACCCCGCTGTGGCTGACACTGCTGGATGGCTGCCTGTCTTCCAGTCCCTTCTTCTTCCTTTTTAAAAAAGTATTTATTTTATTTTATTTATTATTTATCTATTTCGGCTGCACCGGGTCTTATTTGCGGACTTCTTAGTTGCGGCATGCGTGTGGGATCTAGTTCCCCGACCAGCGATCGAACCCCGGGCCCCCTGCATCGGGAGTGTGGAGTCTTATCCTCTGGAGGACCAGGGAAGTCCCTCTTCTTCTTTCTTAAAAGACCCCTGCACTTGCTCAGGGCAGCAGAGCCCCCAGCCCTCACCACCCTGTTTCAGGCTTCCCATCTTGACACGTGAGTAGACCATCCACTCTCCCGAGGTAACTGGACGAGATGAACTGCGGTCTCTGAAGCCTTTCATCTCGCCCTGGATACCTCACAGCATCATCAGCTCTGAGTTTGGAAGGGACCTAAGATGACTTGGCTTAACCTCCCACACAGTTCAGGGATCCCCTCCCTCAGTATGACTATCCTAGCACAACCTGGAACAAGATATAATAAAAAGAATAGACATTGTGGCCCAACAGATCTGGCGGGGAGCCCTGGCTCCACCACTGTCTGTGTGATTTGGGCAAGTCACTTAACCCCACTGAGATTTGGTTTGCTCATCCGTAAAAGAGCAGTAATACCTCCCTCATATTTTCTTTTAATTAAGATTTAATGAGATAATGTCCGTAAAGCTTCCAACTCAATGCCTGGCAAACGGCGCACGGCTGTTAGCTCCCTTCCTTCCAGCAGGAAGCTGTCAACTGTCGTGTGTTTCCAGCTAGAAACTGTTTATTTCTTCATTTGAGCTGAACCCTGCATACTTTTCCTCCCCCTTATTCTTCTCATGCTGACCTGGGACGCTCAGATCGACCTTTACAAAGGACCTTGCAAGGAAGTTCTGCTCAGGGAGCTGGGATTGGCCATCCTCCCCTCCCCAGTTTGGAACATCCCATCCCGACAGGATGCAGCATGTACTCATTTCCTAATTAATCAGCAATGGTTCTGCTGCTTTCGTTTACCTGCCCTTTTACAAGGAGCGTCCTCAGTCGGCTGGGGCCCACCAAGGGTGGAGACAGGTGTGGAGCAGCGTGGTAAGAGGTAAGAGATGTTACTGATAATCTCCCTCTCTCTTCTCCTCCGCCCCTCCCTGCTGCCACACCCCCAGACATTTGTTGTTGTTTTTAAATAAATAATGATTTAGTCACTGCGACCAGCTTCTTCTGCTTCCTTCCGGAGATGGACTATACATATGCAAGCAGACATAGATGTGGTTCCTTTAACATTTTGTATATAAATGGAAGCATTCTGTGCACACTGGTCTGAAATATATTTTGCCTTTTTCTTTTCCTTCCTTCTCTCTCTGTCTCATTCTTTTTTTTCCCCTTAACTGTGTATCTTAGCGATCATTTCACATCAGAAGCAGAAGGAACTATGTCTTAGTCCCACGGACAGTGTCCCAATGAGACCTGAGGAGAAGACAGGATTAGAACATTTTCTCTAGTCTTCCTTCAGGATGCCACAAGTATTAATGTGATTATTTATTTAACATCTTTCTCCCCCACTAGGCTGGGGAATTCATGAGGGCAGGATGATGCCTGCGTGGTCCCCTGCTGTGTCCTCAGTGTCTACTGCAGTGCCTGGAACTTTGCGGGTGTTAAGTCAATATGTGTTGAATGCACGATGAGAACCCATGACACTCCTTTACGGCACCTCCATGCCTCCCACCACTTTCCTCCACGTTGGTGTCCCAGGCTGGGATTGAACCAAAGTGATAACTGCCTCCCATCTATTCTAAACAAAGCCCCATCTTTAAAGATTCTGACTCTCTTATGACATGGTTCAGGTTCCTTAACATGGTCTACAACGCCCTACATGATTCCCCCGCCTACCACTCCAGCTTCCTCTTTCACACACTCTCTCTCACTCCTCGGGTTCCATTCCAACCTTCTTTCTTCCTCTCCCCACCCACCCCAGCCTCAGAACCTTTGTACACACAGTTTCCTCTGCATAGAATGTCCTTCCTGACACTATCTCCACCCTTCCATCCTGTCTCCCACTGCAACTCAGACCTTTTCCCCATTCAAGTCTACTCTTTCTTCTGCTGTCAATTTGAGCATCATTCCTGGAGAAGCCCCTGACATCTGGACTAAGTTAGGTCCCTCAGATACCCACACATCTTATCTGGAGGCTTCATCACAAATTGCATTTGTTTAATGTCTGTTTTCCTTGCTAGACTCTCAGCAGAGATCACCAATAAGTATCCTGTGCACCACCATATCCCAGTGCCAAACAGAAGGTGGGTGCTCAGTAAGTATTTAAGACAGGAATGGTGAATGAATATCACATTGTCCCCAACCTAAAACTGTCAACGGTTCTTCATATCTTTGAGAGTAATTTAGCATCCACGACCCACCATGATCTAGCTCTCATCAACCTCTCTTAGTCCTAAACCCTTAGCTCCAGCCAGACCAAAAGGCTTGTGATTCCCCAAATGCATCACGTTGTTTTATAATTCCATGCCTCTCACACACCGTTCCTTCTGCCAGCTATGCTGTTCTTTTTGCTAACTCCTAATCTGTTCTCCAAACAAATCAGGGGGTTAGCCCTCCCACACCCCATTCTGATTTGGGGGTCTTTTATCTGTGTTCCCAAAGCACTCTTGCAGGGCTCTTCGCATCTGCATCACCCCTCCATCTACTTCATTGCAATTTTTTGCATTTTCTGGTTCCTCCTTCTCAGTTTCTTTCCTTGGTGCTCTCCCTTTGCCCATCCCTCAAAAGCTAGTGTTCCCCAGGGTTGAAACCTCAACTTTCCTCTTTGCTTCTTCTGTACAAACTCCACAGGTGAGCTCCTCCTTACCCAGGATTCCAACTACCACCTGTGTGCTTACGACTCCCAGCCCATTTCTCTACCTTAGCCTTTCCTCCTGACCCCCAGACCCATTATTCCAAGTGCCCGGGGCATTCCCACTTGGGTGTCCCACAGGCCTCTCTGTATATCGTAATGATGTAAAGGATTGAAATCATCATTTTTTCCTGCTCCTAAGCCAGCTCCTCCCCCTGTGTTTCATTGTTCCGTCTACAGCACCAGCTTCTACCCAATCAGCCCAGCCTGAATGCTAAGAGTCATCCCAGAGTATTCTCTTTCCTTTCTCGCTCTCCCTGCCCCACCCAGTTTTCCATTTATTAACCAAGACCTAATAATTCTACCTTCTAATTATCTCCTGAATCTCTCCCATCCCCTTCATTCTTACCAAATGGGTTTGCTTCAGCCCTTATAAGGTCACTGCTGGATAACTGCAGTCACATCTAACTGGTCTCTCTGAAACCAGATGTGATGCCTCTCAAACCACCCTTTATAACTACAGTCAAAGTGATCGTTCTAAAAAGCAATCAGATCACACTAATGCCCTCCTTCACGTCCTTCGGCAACTCCCCAGGGCTTCAAGTTCCTTAGCCTCGCTCACAGCCCCTTGTGTCTGGCCCTTGCTGATCTATCCAGCCTCATCTTTCAACATTCCTCCACGTGGAACCACCGGCCATTCCGTGCATGTGCTCTCTTCTCCCTCCTCCATACCACTGTTCTCATACTATCCCCCTGGGGGAATTCCACCCCTCACTTATTTGCCTCTTCACTCCTCCTTGTCTTTTTAGACTCAGCTCAGGTATTAATTATCTCCTTGGGGAAGCCTTCCCTGACCACCGCCTCCCAAGGCTTTGTTAGCTGCTGCTCCTAAGTTCTCCAAGAGAAATCATTGTGTTGTTTATCATTTGCTTATCTGTCTCCTCTGCTAGGCAGTGAGGTCCTCTGGGACAGGGAACAAATATGACTTCTTTGTGCATCCCCAGCACTCAGCACAAGGACCAAAACATAGTAGATGGTCTATAAATGTTTGGTGAAAGAATAAACAAGAGTATAGTTTTATGAAGTCGCTATGTCCCACCCAGAACGAGGCTGAATTTCACCCATCCTTGAGTACTAAAAGACAGAGGACAACACCATTATCCCCAATTCCCTTAACCTTCAACCATCACCATCCCTAGGGTTGAAGAAGAACCTTCCCCCCCGCACCCTCCAGGCACCATCTCTCTCCTAGATGGAGAAGACATTGCATATCCTCCAAACTTCCCATTCTGCCTGAACTTCAACTTATTGCCAGCCCTGACTTCTCCCCTTGAACCCCAGAATCACAGATATAACTGTCTGCATGACCCTTCCTCTTGGATGCCTAGGAGGTAAGTCTAACTTAATAGGACCAGCTCTGAATACTTAGTCTTTTTCCCCCCTCAAACCTGTTCCTCCTGCAGTCTTCATCATCTCCCAAAATGGTAGCACCGTCCAACCAGCTGCTCATCCTGGCCTCATTTCTCACGCTCCATATCTGAGCTAACAGCTCATCTTGTTGGCTCATGCTTGAAATTCATTCAGAATCCAGCCACGTCTCCTCACCACCATGATCTCCACCCTAGCCCAAGCCTCCACCACTCTCAGCCTGATTGTTGTAATTCTCAGGCTGGTATCCTGCCTCTACACAAATTAATCTCCACATAGCAGCCCATGTCAGTTCTCCAGTGTCTTCTTATTTCACTCAAACTAAAAGCTAAGGTCCTTTCGATGGCCTGCGAGACCGCGGTGAATGGCTTCCTGTTACTTCCCCGTTACTTCTCGGACTTCACCTCCCACTTCTCACCTCCTTCCTCACCCTGCCCTGGCGACACTGGCTTCCTTGCTGTTCCTCAAACATGTCAGGTCTTCTCATTTTCTGGTTTCTCTACCTGGAACACTCTATCCCTCAGATATTTCGTTCCCTTTCAATACTTAGATCCCTGCTCAAATGTCACCCTATCAGAGAGGTCTTTTCTTACCCCTCTACTATAAAAGCATCTCCCCGTAATCACTTTCTATCTCCTTATCCTTCTTTATTCTTCTTTATATTATATATATTTTGTATACAGCCTCTCTTTGTTTATATAGTTATTCCTTGCTCTCCAACCCCCGTCTTCTTTAGGACGGGGAGGACTCTTTGCCCTCCAGGCTTCATCTCCCCCAGCGCTTGGCGGGCAGCTTGGCTCCTGGTCACTCACCAGCCGGGAACTGTATGTGGGTGATTTGATGGGTGTGGCCACAGGGCAGTTGATTCGCTTCTCCTTTTGACGGCGGTTGCAGAACCAGACCCTCACCACCTCCTTCTCCATGGACAACTGCTCTGCGATCATGGAGATCTCCTCTGAGCTGGGTTTGGGGTTCTACAGAAACCAAAGGGATAGAGTAGTCAGGAGGAGAAGGGAATAGGATCAAGAATTGTGCGTGGGGAACAGATGTTCCGAAGAAGCAGGATAGAACAATAGATGGAGCAAAAGCTTTAGAATCGGACCTACGATGGAATAGTGGCTTGAGCACTTACTCTGTGGCCTTAGGAAACTTTCTGAACCTCTCTGAGCCTCAGTCTTATCATCTATGAAATGAGAGAAATAATGCCTACCGTATAGGATGATTATGAAGATTAAATGAGAAAATGTGTATAAACTGCCAAGCACAGGGCCTGACACAGGGTGGAGGCTCTTCTCTCGCTCCTTCTTCAGAAGTTCTGAAAAGAGGAGCCCACTGATGAGTTAGGTAGGGCAGGCAGAATCCCCAGAACACACGCTCCCTTCTGTTCTTTCCTCAGAATCTGATACCCTTCTCTTGCGTCATTTCTTGCTGCCTACCTCAAAATAGGAAATGATAAAGTTAAAACATGAGGACCCATCAAGACTATAAAGGAGACATGTGTGTATATAAATAAATAAATACACACACACACACACACACACACACACACACACACACACACACATTCCAATACATATCCATCACTCCTTTGTTCTGACCCCTCCCACCCCCACCCAGTCTTTGATCTTAGCTCCCTTCTCTCTCTTCTGCACCCTCCCTTACTCTTGCTGCTCTCAGAAACTTAATCAGAAGGAAAAGCCAGGTCTTGTCATCCTGCCAGCAGGATGCAGCCATCAAGTCCTGAGTCATATGTGCTGGAGAGTCTGCTGGAGAGACAGGAGTCCTGGAGGTCTGGGGCCTGCAAGGTGGAACTAGGCCACAGGCAAGCCCTTTAGGGACCGTGTGGTGTGGATGGAAGCTCTGGAGGCTGGTACCTAAGGGGTCCTGATTAGAGGCTGTTTAGACCACACCTGTTTATCCCTCTTCTCTTCCCCAGCTCCCCCGGGGCACATAACTGGTATTATCAGTGTCCACATATTGGCTCAAGAATATACTTTTGCTGCGAGTTTAAAAAGGTGTCTACGTAATATGACTACAAATATTGAAATATACGTAGAAGAGAGGAATAGAAGGACGTGCATTTAGATGGCATTGGGTGGTGGATTTTTTTCCTGCCTCCCTGCATTTTCCAAATTGTTTACAATGAGCATTTATTATATATATAATTTGAAAAATACAGAACAATGCAAAGAAAATAAAGAATTTATATACAATGCCCTGGCTTTGCTCCCTTTATCTCAACTGGATACAGAGATACACTCTCCTCTGGGATTCTATACCCCTGTCTTTAAATCTCCCGGCTCGAGGGACAATGGGCACCAAACAGAGGTCAGGGCGAGAAGGGTCAGTGGGGGAGGAAGTTTCTGGAACCCAGCCTCTCATTCAAACACCGGGGCACCCGGAAAGGAAGCGTGTCTCTGTGTCCCGACCCTTTCCCAAGGCAGGTGTACGGGGGCTCAGGGGTGGCGCCGGGGGGCTTGTGTGCATCTGCTCAACCCCTGTGCAAGTCGGCCCACCCGTCGCCACCCAAAGGGCCCGCTCACATCTTGAAATCTCTTCTCCAGAGTCAGGCGGATGCTGGTCTCGATGCTGGTCCGCTTCTTCCTCTTCCTCCCGAACACTTCACTGAGGGTGGGGTAAGAGCTGGGGGTGCTCACGGAGGGGTCTGATGGAGAGGATTCTGTGGGGAGGGGAGAGCAGAGGAGGCTCAGGGAAGGGAAAGCAGCTGGTTCAGGCTCTGGCTCGATGGACTTGGGGTCCAATGACCCTTCCCGGCAGGTTCTGCGGCCCCCTCCCCGACACAGGGGAACCAGACAGACCAAGAATCCTGCTTCCCCTCGTTGCTCTGGGCAAAAGGTCCTCTATGCCTCTCACTGCCGTGCCTCCAGCGTTTGTGGTCATGGTTCGGGGACATCCAGACATCTGCGGCACGTGTGGGTGTGAGTGGGGGCAGGCAGAGCTCCTACGAGTGACGCCCATGAGCCTGTCTTTTATAAGTAGGCCTGGATGTGAATCCCGAGGAAAATGAGGACTGGTGTTTTGAGCTAAAAGCAGTGGCACTTGGTGGCGGAATGTTGGTGTGGAAGCCACTTCCTTTTCCGTGTGAGTGTTGGGGTTGAGGCTGTATGAGGGGTCGGCGGGGATGTCCCTTAGGAAGGATTCAGGCGCAGCCAGGGAATCGCACAAGAAATGATCCGCAGGATCCCTTCCCGAAGATAAGACCTTCTGATCACCTCTTTCACTTCGGCGCTCCAGTAAAACCGCCGAAGGATCAGCCTTCCACGGGGGGGGGGGGGGGGGGGGGGGCTGGGGAGCTTCCTCACCCCCTCCCTTGTTTCCACGTGGAGCAACTTCCGAGAGGGTCACACCCTTGGCTGCCCATACCCCGCCTTCCTCTCTCTCCATAGTGACCAGTGACCCACATTAACTACAGACGAGAGCCCAGCCCTGACACTGGCTCTGCTCCTAGACCAGTGGTTCTCAACCTGGGGCGAGATTCCGTACCACCCTCACTCCCCCAGGGGACATTCGGCAGTATCTGGAGACATTTTTACACCTGTCAACAGGGGGCGGGTGCTCCTGGCATCTCGTGGGTAGAGACCAGGGATGCTGCTGAATAGCCTACAGTTCCTAGGACCGCCTCTGCCACAGGTCAGTATCTGGCCCAAGCTGTCGCTAGTGCCTTGGTTGAGAAATCCTGTCCCACGCTATGCCACGACACCAAACTCTTCCATTATTAGTGCAAAGGTTTTGCCCTTGGCCTACAACCCGGACCTCCTGGGCCCCCACGCCTGACTGAATCCTCCTGCAAGCCCCACTCTTGCTGTAAGCCTTTCCCAACCAGTCTAGCTTGGAGTAACTCCCTTCCCTCTGAAAACCTACTCAAGAATTCGCCAGGTGAAGATCTTGCGTTGTGCCTACTGCCTCCTCCTCCCAGCCATGAGACCCTAGAGAACCTACTTCCCTAACCCCCTGACCTAGACCTAGTCCAGACAGCATTCTGGGTAAGTGCGTTTGCTCTGCAGACCCGACCTTTGTCTCTGGCGAGCTGTCCTACGGTCTAGGCTGGGTGTGTCTGGGGTAGGGAATAAAATGGGGCAAGTCTTCGTGGCCACAGACCTAAAGCTACGTCTTCCATGCGCTTTATCAGTAGTGAAGCTGACATTTTCATCTCTACTTGGCTGTCTCCTGTGTCTTATTTCTCAATTGGTTCCAGACTCAGGAGGAGAGGAAAGGGTGCTATGTATTGACTGCCAAAAGCCCCAACACAGAGGACTTCCCCGGTGGTCCAGTGGGTAAGACTCCACGCTCCCAGTGCACGGGGCCCGGGTTCCATCCCTGGTCGGGGAACTAGATCCCGCATGCATGCCGCGACTAATAGTCTGCGTGCTGCAAGTAAGAAGCTCACATGCCGCAACTAAGGGTCCATGTTGCAACTAAAAAAATATATCCCGCATGCTGCAACTAAGACCCAGCACAGCCAAAAATAAATAAATAATAATTTTAAAATGTTGTTTAAAAAAGAAAGAAAGCCCCAACACGGACCAGTCACCACCCCCTTCCCTGAAGACCTTCTAAGGCTCCATCCATCCTCGTGTCCCTGAGGCCTACCTGCATCATTCAGCCACTTCTCCAGCAGTGGCTTGAGCTTGCACATGTTCTTGAAGCTCAGATTTAGAGCCTCAAATCTGGAGATGGTAGTCTGGCTGAAGTCGTTGCCATACAGCTTTCCCATCGCCAGACCCACGTCTCCCTGCACGCGGGGATGGAGAGGGAAGAACTTTGAGAGGTAGGCCCCTTCTCTCCTTTGTCCACATCCCTCACCATCCTAGCGCCTATCCACACCCAGCGAACCTTTGCTCACCGTGGCTCCCTTCCAGTTTCTTCCCTCCAAGATGGACACTTGGTTATTTCTCTCCCTAGACTCTGAGTGCGCTGTGCCCTCGTGCCTAGCTCCTTGCCTGGCTCTCATTCCTCTCCCCTCCACCAGCGGTGTTCCCATTTTCCCTACCAACGGCAACCGTGCCCCATTCTCAGGGGACACAGGAACACGGTGGGTTTGCCCCAAACACAATGAGCTCTTAAAACCTCCACTTGGGAACCCCAGTCTCTACTCACTCGACCCAAGTTCTTCCACCTCCTTGCCCCAAACCGAACCTGTGTGAAGCCCAGCTTAATGCGCCTCTGCTTGAAGGTCTTGGCAAACTTCTCCAGCTCCTCCAGGTCACTGGGCTCATCGGCTCCTCCAGAGCTGGGGAGATGCTTGGGGACTGGGAGATGCTGGGATGCTTCCAGATGCGGTTCTAAAGAGGATCCTGGCACCCCAGGGCACCCAACTGCCTAAGAACAGACACACACCAAGCCAACGCACAAACAGTCAACAGATCAAACGCATTTCCTGATATTTTGTACGAACAGGCCCACTTAGAGGATGACAGATTGGATTCCTATGATTTCGATGGTGTGCAAGTGGAAATCGGAGTCTCCATGAAGGGACTGGCAAATAGCTGCAGTAGCTGGGGTAGAAACAGTAGGAGTGCGGGACAGGGAGGTGGCCTTTCTGGGTTTTAGTCTATGACTCACTATTTGAGTCTGAGCAGGTAACTTCCTCCTTTCAGATTTCTACCATAAAAGGAGCTAGCAGTCTCGTTTACAAAGATCCCTGAAACAGATCTCAGAACGGGACAAGGAAAAGTTTGTTTGCCTTGCCTGTTCTTTTCCACAAAGCAAAGTAACTGAGGTGTTCAACAGGCATTAACTGAAGATAACAGAGGGCATCTGAAATTCACTGCATTAATGGAATTTCCACAAAATTCCAAACTCTTATGACTGCCATTTTATTTTCTAAACAATCATCTTCTTTCCGGAGAGTACTTTGTTTTTTGTTTTTTTTAATCAAAGGTATTCCAGTGCTGTCTAAGCGCACCTTGATCTCATTTGTCATTGTCAGGAGATATTCTTTCTTTAGTTTATTTTCATAGGAGAACAGACCCTTATACCTAGAATCCATGTTGTGCCCATTTGGGGTCAGGAATAAATCCAACCCGTCCACAGAGAAGAAGCAGAAACCCATCAGGCTTGGGGTCCTAATGGGCTTGTGTCCAGGGCAGGGGCTGCCACTGATGTGGATGGCATGGCCTAAGTCCACCCTCTTCTCACTCCTTTCCAGTTTATTCTTTTCCGAGACTGGGGTTAACTTTACTCCTTTCTTCCAAGATATTCAGGCTTCCCATTCAGACGGGCAGCCTTGTGATGACCAGAGAGAAGTTAAGGACTCTTTTCCCCCGAGGGAGGGTCTTTTAGAACAGAATGATTTGAAACCATTAAGCTTTGATCCTGTTCCGTGGGAGAGAAGGTGGCGTGGACCAGACCCTCAGGACAAGGCCTCGGTCCTCTCTCAGGCTTCCTTTCATGAACTCATTTGTTCTTTCATCCCACAAACATGTCTTGAGCTCTCTGCTAGACCTTCCCCCTACTCCCTTCACATCCGATCAGCGGCCGAATTGCACTGAGTCAACTTCCCCAACATCCCCTGTCAGCCCCTCCTCTCTACCCTTATTGCCACCACCCAAAGCCAGTCCCTTTGCCGCTGCTCCAGGATGATCTTAATAACCTTCCAAACAGTCTCTCTGCTTCTGGTCTCGCCCGGCTCTCGTGTTATAAGACATGAGAGGTGATCTTGAACCCTCTCTCAGATCTCTTCCAGATCTAAGTCTGTGATGATGCGATTCGGAGAGCAGTCAGGAGAAGGTCCAAGAGCTCAGGACTCTTGGTGTCCCCATTTCTACTAGCCACTAGGGGGCACCCACCCCCTTCCAGGGGCCTCCACTGGACTCTAGCCCTGTAAAGCCAGGGCCCTGAGTGATTGATCCACGGGGATCTTAGCCCCGAGAAGGGACATTAGGGTCTCTGCAGTCATTCCCAACTATTCCACACGTCCGTCTCTGCAGAGGCGCCTCATGCAGCAGTGCAGGCGTTAACTGCACCGGGTCACCCAGATAAGGGGAGGAGTGGCAGCTCCAGTGTAGCTCCTGTTGCCCTCGCCAAGCCACACTCCCTGGCGTGAGGCCGCGTCTGGCCAAAGGAAGAGGTGCCTTTTTTCTCCCTGGAAAACAGGTGCTGTGTGACACCACGGCAGCTCTGCAAAGGGCCCTCTCGCAGGCCTCCGTCCTCCTGACCCTCGCTTTGTCCCCTCCAGGAAGCAGTCTAGAAGATCAGTTCTTAAGAGAGGCCCAGAGATGAGAGGCCCCGGCTTGGTGCTCTCAGAACATCAGGTCTCTGGGCTTCTGGTCTCCCCCTTGGCACTTGAGAGCACCTGGGCAGGGCTGGCAGTCACCTTGGCGTCCCTGGAAAGTTGGCTGATCCCAGGCTCTCAGAGGAGTGATGCCAGGGCCTGACTGGGGCGGGAGTGGAAGGCCTGCACACAGAGCAGGCTAGCCCAGGAGCTGAAATCTCTGGCTTCTAATTCTGGCTCCACCAGTGATACTGGGTCCCTCATTTCCTCTGGCTGTGGCTTGAATTTGCCCCCGTGCCGACTGGGATAATCCCTCGCCATTCCCTCTTCCCAGAGGGGTAAGTGTACCGTAAAGTGGGTGGGGGAAGCCTAGGAGCTTAACTCTGTCAGGAGCTGGGACAGGAAGAACGTGGGTGTTTACCTGGGACGCCAGGCCAAGCCCCGTCTGTGGGAGGAGGAGAGAGCTTTGCTGCTGTGGAAAGGAGAGAAGATTTGACTGCAGACCTGGGTGAAAGGGGAGGAACAAAGGAGCAAACGAATCAAATCCAGGCCAGCTGAAAAGACATGCTCTACAGCTTTGGAACCATGATAACTGTCCCCGCCCCCCCACCCCCGCCCCACTACCTAATCATGTCCATCCACCCCGCCTCCAGCCTTGTGGAGAGGCTCCCATGGGCACTGTCAGGATTGCCACACACAGGTGGAGGCGAATCAGACACAGGGATACACAGATGTAAACAGCAGTCCCCAAACCAGTCCTTCTGCCTGCCCGCCTGTCTGGAGTGGTGCAAAGGCTGAGGAGGGTCAAGGCAACCCGCTCTGGGATTTGAGAACCAGGCCTGGAGAAACCCACGGGGGAAGGAGATGTGGGGATGACTACTAAGAATTCAAGCTGGAGCTGAGGATTTCCATTTTGCCTGCAGAAGCACCTGGGATGGCTACAAAGGCCTAGCCTGATCTGCAAAGATGCCGGATCAAGGGAATGGTACCATACAGCTCCAAAGGGCAGCAGCCAATTGGCAGAGGCTCTCGGCAGGACCCAGACATTGAACACTTGGGAGAAAAGGCTGAGAGAGAAGGGAAGAGCAGCGGGCAACTCTACCTGGTGGTATGGACTCTACCTGCTCATTGCATGGCCT
Organism: Aethalodelphis obliquidens; assembly: GCF_003676395.1. NCBI lineage: Eukaryota > Metazoa > Chordata > Mammalia > Artiodactyla > Delphinidae > Aethalodelphis > Aethalodelphis obliquidens. The sequence continues at coordinate 4,356,846 of NW_020837990.1, forward strand.
GAGGATCGCTTTCTCCAGGAAAACTGTCCATGAAGGGCTCTGCCTGGATGGTGGTCGTGACAGTGGCCTCCCTCTAAGAAGAGCCACAGCCAGGAACTCTCACTCTCACTGTGGGAATGGGGCCATCAAATTACCGAAGCACACGATGAGGCAGGTCACCCCAAGCACTCAGCACACAGCAGAACTTTGGGCTCTCTGTCGTCCCTAAGCTGTTCTGGGTCACTGATGTGTAGATCTACTGATGCTGACCGTTTTGCTCCTCAGTCTAAAACAACCAGGGCTTAATTTTTCGTTATTAAAACACATAGGCAAAAAAGCTCTTGTAAGGAGCCCTGGACTGGGAGTCGGAAGCTTGAGTGCTAATAGTAATCTGACACTTACGTTGCCTTTTGAAATGTACAAAGCCTTCTCACATGCATTATTTCAAATAACTCTCAATAAGCTTGTGAGGCAGAGTTTTACTATGATTCCAGTTTTAGGGAGGAGAAAATGGAACCTCAGAGAGATTAGGTAAGTTTCTCAAGGAGACACAGCTAGCAGGGACTTTTTTTTAACCAGTGAGTTTTTCTGATTCCAAATACCAAACTGTTTCTTTCCCCCTGTGTCGTACACTGACCTCATTGGTTATATGCCTGAGCCAGTTTCACAACACCGCCTTTCAAAAAGAAACAGAGTGAACTGTTACCTTCCCTTTCCTATTCCAGAAGTATGATATGTACTGTTTAGCTAAGATAAATACTCACAGGTTCACATATGTTCTCATTCATCATCATAATAACACTCTGAGATGACTTGGTAACTAAGGATAACTATAACTTGGGCAGGTGCTAAGGACAGAAGGCAGAGTTACGTTTTCTTTGGGTTCTGGGTTTCCAAAGCCTCTCCTCGGGATTTGTACAATGGAGGGAAGCTTATACTTCATCACTTTCAGCCCTAGTTGGTGGAGATGGGAGAGGGAGAGGCAGTACAGTGCAATGCCAAGAACGTGGGTTTCCGACAGACTTTTATGGAACTTTCTAGTAGGTCACCGGTGACATAACACAAGGTTATTTTGAAAGATGTCAGGAAAATCACTCCGCAGAGCTCCTGGCATATCATGCTCAAGAAATGTTAGCTATTATTGTGAATATTCTAATCTGTTTGTTCTTGGCCAAGGAGAAGTTGCCTGTGAGTAACTTCCCTGCCAAAGAAAACCTGAAAACGCTCTCCACAGCCTGTGGGCGGCACTGCCGCTCTACCCAAATGGAATTCCAGCCTCCCAAGGGTGGAAGTCTGAGTCCACGTCCACAACCTGGGGAGATTTCCAAGGACCCGGGACTTATCTGGACTGCGATTCCCAAGGAGCTCCTCCTTCCTTGTTCTGCCCCAGCTCCTGCCACCCTTGCGCCTTCCGTCTCAACTGGCCATGAAATTGAGGACGATGGGAGGGGGAAGCAGAAAAGGAGACTCAACCTGAGGGCCACACCAGGTCGCTTCCTCGGGCCCTGAGGTGGACAAGCCGCTCTTAATACTAGAGGGTGAGCCAGTCAGCCACGCCCCACACTTGGGTCCCAGCAGGCAGAAGCAGATCCTTAGCACACTCATCTATGTAGAAGCCCCCAGGGTTTCTCACCTTGCTGCCCAGGCTGGGACTGAGATAGCAGGAACTGGGAGACAGACTGGAGGTGTCCGGGAACCAGCACAAGCTGCTGGAGCGGGTGGAGGGAAGCCATGTCCTGTGCAGGGAGATACAGGCATCACCGAATTTACAAGCTGCAAGTGTGGGCTCCATCTGCCCGCCGCCCATCTGTCCTGTGGGTCTCCATAGGGACCTTGCCCTATGCCTCTGTATCCCTGTGTCTGACACATAGCAGCTACCCCATTAATGATGGTGTTGTTACACCTCCTGCACTGAGCCGAGCTGTGCCTTGCTTAAACCTTGCCTTGTTATTTAACTTTTTTGTGTATCAGAAAGGTCTCCCAGCTAGACTGGTAACGCCCCAGGGGCACAGACTGTGGGCATTACCCATCTCTCAGAGGTTTATCCTAGAAATAACATGCAATCCCAATTTTCTAATTTTTAAAAAAAAAATCTCACGCCACTTGATATGCTAAAAGCCGCTTTTGTCTTGGCCATTTCCTGGTCCTGAACCTTTCCTGGAGGAAGAGGCACGTTATTCATTCTTAATAAAACCACCTTGATTAAACAGAAAGTCCGTTTCCCCTGGGTTCCTCCCAATAGCCCCCAAAAGGGAAATACTACTTCCCAATACCTGGGGGATCTGGGAGTCCTCTGTGACCTAGACCCCCAGGGTTCTGTGACCCCACAGGACTGAGCTTAGGTCTGTGCACAAAGGAAAGACTTGGTAAACCCTTGCTGAATAAAGAAGTGAAGGAATAAATGCACGTTCTAGTCTTAAATATTTCCAGGGAAGGGTCGGCTCTTTCCTCCCCTGGGAATCCAGATCGAGAAAGGGGCTTGCCGCGTGGACGCCCGCCTTCTCAGACATTTGTCGTTACTATTTCAGGTGCCTCTTTATTCCTTCTAGTATGACAAAACCTTGGGGGAGGAGAATGGGCTTACTGGGGACGGAGATGCTCTGTAACCACAGCAGCAGCTGTCATCATGGGGCTCCCCTGAATATGGCTGGCAGACCCCAGCCCCATCGTTAGGGGCGAGCTAACCCCATTGAAGGGGTTAGCTCCATTGTTTTGGCAAGATTGACTCCTTTTTCTTCCCTTCTTCCCATAACTAGCCAGGCTTCATCTTTCAGAGGATTTTTCTGTAACCCAGCCCCCCTCCCAATGCAGGCCTCCAAGTTTCCCTGCAGGGGATTTTTTTTAGCCCAATCTGCATTCACTGAGAGCCAGATCTAGAGGTGAAGCATTTTGCAGGAGGCTTGACTTAAACTCACTGGCCCTCTGAGAGTATCAGGGCTTCCCGACTCGGGCTGCCATTTACCCCAGACATTTGGTTTCCAGGTATCATGGCAGGTCCTTGACTCAGGTGGCATGGCCGATGAGAGAGGGTCTGCTGCAGGGAGTCACTGAGGTCCTCGGTTTTAATCTGTAAGTGGAGGCAGCGGGGAGAGCATCAGTTCTGGGCCTCCCCAGGCAGACAGAAGTAGAAACTTAGAGAAGACCGAGGCAGGAGATAAGGGACAAGCCTGGAGAGTCAAAGAACTAGCTCAGCGTCTACCGGGCTGCAGCTTGACTTTCCTGCCTGCGTGAGCCCTTCGGGCCGGGGCAGCTGGTAAGGGACAGGGGTGAGAGTCTCTCTGGAGTAACCATCCTCGAGATGGGGAATCCACCTGGATTGATCGTTCCCGAACACCATTCCGGAGCATGTGCTGGTTATATGCTCTTCCTCACTGAAACGCCAAAAGACGAGGAATTTTTGTAGTGACTTTAGACATTTCTTTTCGATTCCACGGTGATGTTCTTTTTCCTTGGGGGGTGGTATGTTAGAATTTCTTTTAGGAAATGATGGTGATCCTAGATGGTATTTTAAAAACTCCCCACTTTCACAAATTTAAAAAAAAAAATTGGCAACCCTTGACCAATCTCCTTTATATTATGTTTTTTTATTTTCCTGGTCCACGAAATCCCAAAGTCTGGGAGCCAGTTTCCCCTCCGTCCCCCCTTGTTTTCCACACTTGTCTGCCCTCTGCGTGCTGAGCTACCTTTGCAGCTGGCCTCTTCACCCATGTGGCTTAGGTGACAGTCCTTGCCTGTCTCCCTACAGGCGGGGACACGTCTCCTTCACAATCACTGCTGTAGTTGCAGCCTGAGGGGACTGTGGTGGTGTGCAAACTCTCTCCAGCCTCCACCACCCTTCGGTGGCAGCACCACCACCCACCTGTGGGCTTTCCAGGTGTCCAAGGGCAGGGCAGGAAGCACTACTTGTGCCCACCCCTCTTCCCACCCTGAGAACAACTACAGCAAGTCCCCTACATACGAACCTTCAAGTTGCAGACTTTCAGAGATGCGAACATGCATCTGGTTCCAGCAAGGAACCAGAACCTGTGCCATCACTGTCAGGCGTGAGTGACATTGCAGCTTGTCCTCCGTCTCTTATTGCTGACGATCCGTCAGCTCTACCGTCTCCCACCTCCTCTCCCTCCTCCAGTCAGTAACTCTTCTTGTCTGTTCACTCGATGCCAGCCCCTGTACGCCAGCGGTTGTACTGTACTACCGTACTTTTCAAGGTACTGTACTGTAAGATTAAAAATGTTTGCTTTATTTTTTGTGTTTGTTTGTTATGTATTATTTGTGTGAAAAGTATTATAAACCTATTACAGTACAGTACTATATAGCCGATTGTGTTAGTCGGGCACCTAGGCTCTCTTTGTTGGACTTGTGAACAAATTGGACTTAAGAATACGCTCTCAGAATGGAACTCATTTGTATGTAGGGCACTTACTGTACCCTCTTGCAGCATTTCAGGAAGTCCATTGTGGGGATGGGGGCGTTGGGTAGGGAGTATGCAAGTGACTTTGGATTCATATAATATGGCAGGGAGCTTGGGATCTAGACCATACCTTATAAAAGACATTGGGCGACCCTCTGATGGAACCTCCTGGCCATAGTGACCCTGGCTTAAAGCATTTTCATGGTCTATACAGGGAATATCACTGACGTCCTGGAATCTTTTCTGTATTAGTTTAACCCAAGGTAAAGGTTCAGACTAACAGCTCTACCTGTGTTTAATCGCTGTGGAAGAATGGTGCTCTGGATTACTCAACCAAGAGTTCCCTTTGGTTGGAGAGTTAGGAAGATGTTGTTGAGTGACAGAGACTGAGGAGGGAGCTCACGTCCTAAATACGGTGCCTTGTACATAGTGGGAACTGAATGCATGCTAACTGAATAAAAGACGTAATCAGAATCCACCTCTCCATCCTTCAGCGGGTTACAGCGAGGAAGACATCAAACAGGGAGCTAGAACTTGTTTCCAGTCCTAACTCTGACTCTAACTGACGATATAACCTTGAGCAATCATTTCATATCTATGAGACTTGGTTTCCCCATCAGTTGTATGATTCTACATCATTTTTCTTTCAGTCCTAGAATGGAATTATAAAATTCCAATTCCGTGGTGTATTTGGCAGAATCTGGCTAGTCCACGTTGCTGTAGTGTTCTTAGATAAAGCAGATCTAAACAGCACTAGGAAGTCCTAGTTGCGCCCAAATTGGTAAGAGGATGCTTCTTTTAGGGACAGTCTTTACAAATCACTCCTCTCTTCTCTCACCTAAGGAGGCTATTCTGGAGTCTTGGAAGCAAAGAAGAGGAAGGGAGAGTGTCAGGAAGTAGCACAATGGGGGCAGAGAGTTAGACATCAGGAAAACTCCAAAGGCATTGCCCCCCAGGAGTGATCCCCAGGACAGCCGCCATCCCTACCCCCAGTGCCCTTCAGCTCTCCCCACCCACACTTGGTATCTCCATCTAAGAAGCTTGCTGTCCTAGTTCTTCCCCCAGAAATTAGAGTTTTCACATCCTAGATTCCGGGGAAACATTTGTTAGCAGGTTTTAAAAAGCTCAAAATAGATGGTAAACTACTTATTTCAAACCACCACCAATCTTAAGCTTTGCTCAGAGGGGAGATTTTACTTAAGGGAAGCCTCCCTTCCCCACATCTCCCTTCTGCAACCCCCTCCTTCTCCTGGACGTCCCTCATCCCGAGTGGGGATAGGTGAGGCAGGATGGAGGGGGACGGAGGGAGAACATGGAAAATTGGAGCTCAAAGCACACTGGTGGAACCACCGCAGGCAGCTTGGCGCGGCTCCAGCTCAGAGGCAAGTGGCAGGGTTCCTTTATAGACTCATTATGCGCAACGGGGAGATAAGGGGGTGCAGCTATGACACAGCTTGAAAACATGTGCTTTGCCTCCAACCTGGGTGCTATCTGTTAGAATCAGTGCCAGGTCTTCCTGCAACACTTAATTTCAGAAACCAGCACCATCATGAAAGAAAACTCACTCTTTCATCTGCTTCCTGGATCAATTGCCCTCCAAACTCTTTTAGGGGCACTGCCGACCTCCCACTTCTGAAAATGAAGTGTCTGATAGCAAAAATAAATCCCTCTGGGTGTTAGCCTGGGGCGTTTTGACAACTCTGTGTGTTCCTCTTCTCAGTTCTTACTTGATTAACCTCTTACTCTTTCATTTTTCATAATTCATTACCCCTTGTGTGTGAGCTGCTGACGGTAAACCCCAAAGGAGACAATCCTAAACAAACCAATCTGAAAGACAGTGAAGCAGACCACTTCTCCTGTGACAAATTCTAAAATCTCCACTTTGGTCGGTGGGTCTCAGAAAGAGTAGAGCTGTACCAGGAGGAGAAGAAGATACAGCGGCAACTCTGCCTGCCCTCCCGACCCCGGCACACTTCTCCGACGATTCTCTGAGAGTTCAGGGGCTAGCTAAGACAATAAGAAATCAAGTCCCTTCCAAATCCAAAAAGCCCTTTCACAGCTGTCGAATGGAAAAGTTTGGAGCCTTTCCAGGCAACTGGGTGTTGGCCGTGGATTGGGAAAACGAGACAGACTTCTGTTGGATCTCATTGACTTCTAATGTGAGAACCGGAGGCAAATTGGATGAAGACCCAATTTCCCCCGTACTTGTGAAAACCCAACCAAACCCACAGCCTGTCTGGAACCGTGAAGATTGTCTCCAGGGTCCCTTTGGAGCTTCTTCTCATGCAAGTGAAATATTTCTCCAGGCCCTGTTTGGGATGGACTAATCCCTGGGGATGTGGGCCACCACAGAGGCCTCTGCCTGGTCACAGCCATCGGTCATCCCATCCAGATGTTAGACATGGCTTGTTAGTTCAGGATCTTCTCCACCCACTGAGCTGTGCAAAGGTGTTACACTGAGTCTTGGGCAGTGACCCGGGAGGTAGAAAGGTATCGTGGGTGATTATCTTTTCTAATCCCAGCGAACTCCCCGACATCACCTGCTTTAGAAAGAAATAGCCTCATTCTGGGAAGAGAGAGCCCCTTCTGAGGAACTGGAAACCCTTCATACATTTCTTACTTGGCTTCACCGCCCAGCCAGGAAGTGTGGGGATGAGTGTTTATCTTCCCATCTCACAGAGACCAGGAGTGCTTCAGAGATGCATGTAAAGTTACAGGACAAGACACTGGCTAAACGCTACAAGACAATGGTCCTCTGACCCTCCCCAGGCACTCTATCTACAAAACAATACTACAAACATCTCAGGGATGGGAGAGAGAACAGACCACAGGTGATGTTCTGGCCCAGACCTACACTTGGACCTCCTTATTAACCATCTGTTTGGGGTCATGCAATGGGGCTGGAGTACTTAGCCTTAGCCCCCTCCCCGGGACATTTCACGTGGCTCTCTCTTGGGGGGGAAACAACTCAACATTAATGAATATATCACTGGCGATGAAAATGATCAAAGCTGTAGTGCCAGTTGCATAACTCGTTTGTGGAAAGTGTTTCATAAACATTTCACAAGAAGGAGAATTTCAAAGCGTGAACATCTCCCAACCTGCCTTCAATTACAGGCAAGATTTTTTTTCTTTCTTCCCCCCTTCTATACGTCTCCCTAGCAGTGAGGAAGAGTTTCTGTTTCGTAACTGATCTATAAAAGGGTTGACAAACGTTTTGCTCATGAAAAGATCCTAAAAATATATTCCAAGCGGTAGAGTAGGGCAGGCTGGTAACTTATCTCAGACGAACAAGGCTGAGAGCCCCCTAAGAGATGCTGGCTGTATTTTTGCTTGGGGGACTCTCCTTTCTCCATGGCTCCTGGCCGCTCCCTATGAGTCCAAGGCTCCTGCCTCTTTGGATGCTACCCTGAATTACCTGGGGAGATGGCCTCATCCAGTCCCTGGTCTCTAGTCAGACCTACGACAGACCAGCCTAGGCACACCTTTGCCCATGCACATTGGGATCTTCTCCTGGAAAGCATCGAACTTCTAGACAAAAGAGTGATGGAAGTGAGGAGACATGGGGCCCTTTAATAAACATACGGTTTCTTAGGAGGCTGGAGCCACTTAGAGTTGTTCCCTCCCGAAAAGAAGCTTTCCAAAGAGGCATCCTTGTTTTTCCTGCTTGTACCTCCTCTGGAAAGGCAAAAAGCTTATCAGTCATGTTGTTTAATGCTTTGGCTTCAGTTCTTAGGGCACAGCACTGCTAGTGCTGACACATATCTGAAAAAACCCCATCATTCTAAGCCCATAAACATTTTCTTCTCCCTCTGGCATATAGGTCCGTGCATTCAAGTTTTAAAACTCTAGGAAGGAGCTGTGCTCTCTTTGAGGACACATCCTCCCAGATATTTTTGGTGCCCAGGACTTGAACAACTTTAACCATTGTACCACTTCCCAGCCCTCGGGAGATGCCAGCAGCGTCTGCTTCCAGTGAGGAGCTGGATTGAAGCAAGTTCTCTTTTTTGACCCAGATCTTTTTTTTTTTTTTGGCCACGCCACACAGCTTGAAGGATCTTACTTCCCTGACCAGGGATTGAACCCGGGCCCCAGCTGTGAAAGCACCGAGTCCTAACCACTGGACAGCCAGGGAATTCCCAACCCTGATCTGTCTTGAGTCAGAGTCTTCTGGTTTTCCTGGTTTCCTACCTGTTGGACAAGGGCACAGAGCTACCTTCTCTGGTTCTTTGGCTGGGAAGGAGCGCCACACAGAACTGTTGATTCGCCCACATAGATGGCTGCTCTGCCCCGCAAGAAGTGGAATGGCAGGAGGTGGGGTGGGGTAAGAAATGCTGAGCACGGTCTCAGAATCAGACTCTGAGAACTGTTTGCCAGTGGCTCTTCTTGGGAATCATCTTGTGTGTGAGTGCTGGCTGTCATCACACTGGGTTCTTTTGCATACATTGGGTTGCCTATCATGGGAAGACTCTGTAATCCTTTTTAGAGCAGGGAATGGAAAAAAAAAAAAAGAAAAAGACATCCAGGAAACAAGTACAAGGCTCAGAATCAACCAGGAGACCGGACTTTGGGCTCTGTCCCTGCCTCTAAAAACCTGCATGATCTAATATTTATTTACTGCACTCATCCATGTAGGCCTAGATTATGCCTCCACAAAAGGAGGAAAATAGATGAGATGGAACCTACTTAAGAAATTTGGAATGTATAGAAGAGAGAGTGAGCATTGACTTGTGAGCCTACAAATGTGTTTATTGTGTCATTAGACACAATATTGTGTCTATTTATTGTGTCATTAGACACAATATTGTGTCTATTTATTATTATTTAATTTATTGTGTCATTTTGCAGATGAAAAGACTGAGGCTTGGAAAAGTTAAGACACTGGCTGAAAGTTACACTGCTGGTAAATAATAGATCTGGGATGTCAATCCACATCTATTTGATTCCATAGTTCTTCTACATAAACCTGACTACCATGTGTGATAGAATCATAGACTCTTCAAGGTAGCTTAGCGCGGACTGTGTCGGGTGCGTGCAAGACATTCAACAAGTGTTGATTCCCTTCCTTCTCCATCAGAACTGGAAGGAAATGTAGCTATCACCTGGTTCAACTGGCTCATTTTACAGCTGTGACTCCTGATGTCCAGAGAGGAGAAATCACCTGCTCAGGGCAACACAGCTAGAGCTGCAGGCAAGCCAGGCCTGGAGACTAAGGCAGGGCCCCTGAGGACTGGTCTCCTAACGTTCCACCCAGTATTTGGTCCATTCCGCTGCACTGCAGCATGGCTCTATCTTCTATCTCTATCACTCTGATGCTGTTGCCTATTCTGGCTCCTCAAGTAACTCAGTAGTAACCCTAATCCCATTGCTCTAATAAGATTTAATCTCAGTCCTGATTCAGAGTTCTCCATTACTACACAGGGTAAGGTTTAGGCACAGATAAAGCACACATCTACTTGATGTGTAACCTAATACACTTGGCTTGAGAACGAGCATTCTGTATTCCCTTGACTCTCACATGGATGAATTAACTCCAGGGGATTGATATTTGCTTTTTTCCTCCCTCATCATGAGGAAGAGAGGTAGAGAGGGGAAAGGCAAGGCTCAGCCATGCCATGAAATCCTCACGCCAGTGTACATTTTACTCTGGGGCCCAAAGGAGACTAATGAAAGGAAGGACAGATGCCTTGCTCGTCCCGGACACACAGACACACATGCCCACACATGCATGCATACACACCAACCTGTGACTATGAAGCGCTATACAGATTAGCTCCAAGAGCATCAGTTCGAGAAAGGGAAAAAGGAATATTTTTAAAGCATTTTAGAAATTAAAAAGCACTTTCAAAAGTATCATCATTTATTCTTCATGATGATTCAACAAGGGAAAAAATCTTATCCAACCATTTATACAGATGTAGGAACCAAGAGTAGGAGGAATTAATATGTCCATCACACAGCCACGAAAAGCAGAGCCTGACTTTCTATTTGGGTCTTTGGCTTCCAGGCCCTCTTTTGCCTATACCACTCTGTAAGGCGGCCCCACTGGGTTGCCACCCAGAATTTCCCACGTAAAAATGAGCTTGTTGACCTCTGCCTCCCCATGTGCTATGTTGTTTGCACGTGTGGTGCACAGTTGGTGTAAACATTTCCATCCGCAAGTGTAGCCTGGGACTTTTACATGGATGTGAGGCTGACATAGTTATCGGAAGCAAACTTTCAACAAGTCTGAATGAGATTCTCTTTGGCATCCCCTGGGGAACTGCCTGTGACCTGGAAGCCTGTCTCTGAAAGCCTGAGTGTTGGCTATAAATGCACGTAAAAGGCTTTTCCCTGGTAAGATTCATATTTGAGAACAGTCTTCTAAGTAAGGCTGAGGCCCTTATCTCTTGTATTCTTCTTGTACCCCAAATAAAACGAGGCACCTCTGTGGCCCTCTGACACCAGGTCTGCCCCAACAGCAGTTGGAGTAGACAGTCCTCCATGTGACATGCTTTAAGCAGAGGTTTTCCTGCCCCTTCCCAGTTTAGCTCAATAAATATTGGGTATACACCCATTGTATACCAAGAGGAACTGGGACACAAAGGTGAATAGGACCTTCCAGATTAATTAGGAGACAGCAAGTAAAAAAGCAATTACCTAGAGTGCGGTACTTACAGCAATGGGAAGGCGGTACAGTGGTCACATGGAAAGGTTGTGATTTGCTTTGTCAGGGCAGAGGATAGCTAGAGAAAGGGGAATGAGGTAGGAAGTCTCCACGGAAGAGAAGTGAAGCCTCTGAGGAGCCCTGAAGGACAAAGACAGTTTCACCAGGAGAAGATAAAGCAGGGCATGCCAGGAAATGGGAGCAGCTGGTACACAGTCACAGATGGTGAAACAGGGCTTCATGTTCAGGAGCGACAAGCTATTCAGCGTCACAGCAGCGTGGGGTGGGAGAGGCCTGGGCAAACAGCCAGGGCCTGACGACAGAGGTCCTGTGGGTCACACAAAGGAGTCAAGGCTGGACTCGGGGGCAAAGTGTAACTCAAGTAAAGGGCAGGGACACGCGAGAGTTTTGTTTAGTTCGATTATGTTAACAGCTGTGTGGAAAATGGATTTGAAGAGAGGACAACTGTAAGTGGGACAGCTAGTTACAAAAGCTGTTTATTGCAATAGTCTAGGTAAAGAACTGATGAGGACATGCCTAAGGCCAAAACAGTAAGAACGGAGAAGAGGAGACAGAATGGGAAGTTTTTAGGATAGAAAATGTATTTCCACCCCTAAAGGTTTATCCTTTATAACGAAGGACTATTTCAGGAATTCTCTGTTGAATGCCTGCAGGACTGAAAGAACTAACACAGAAAAAATTCTGAAAGGACATAATCCAACTGCTAATAAGAGATGGAGTGGAGGGTATTTGGGGTTTCAGAAGGTATTCACTTTCTAAGTCAAATATTACCGCAGTGTTCAAATTTTTAAAGGTAATTATTCATTTTAAATTAGAAAAAATTAAGATTAATCTTAATTTAAAATTAATATTAAAAATAGTAAGCACTCAAAATTTCATTAGTCTGTATGGAAGTTCTTAGTTTATGAGGTATTCAAGTTAGTTACAGTTCCCTTCTTTACCTGGTGAAAGGGAAGTCTTGGGAGGTTTAGGGGCACATTTTCTAAATAAACACACATATACGCAGATATGTGTATTCTGTGTGTGCGTGTGTGTATTTTTTTTTAGCAATAACTGGGAATCCATCTCCTTCTTCTGCCGCATCTTGAGTCATTGTCTACCAGCAGGCAACACCTGTAGGTCTGTGGCCTACAGACCTCACTTATACCTTTCCATGATGTTCTACAGCTTACAAAGTACTTTCAAACATATCAGTTTGGTCTATTTTCAGAATATTCCCATGAGATTGAAAAGGCAAGTGATGCTATTCCTGTTTTACTGTTGAGGAAAACAAGGTTCATGAAAGGTAAATGGTGTATCCAAGGTACATGGCTGGCTAGCAGGAAAGCTCTGATTTGAACTCAAGTTATCTGATTTAAAATTCAACACTTCTTTCAAATTTCTAGGATTTTCTGAGGAAGTTTCCCAAATAAGTGGATTTTCAGTCACTGAAATATATTTCTTACATCTCCAAACCCTTTATTTCAGTTTTGGATAGATACTTATTGGTTTCATTTTTGAATAGAGATCTTGTATTTTATACATCTCTACTTGCCCTTAAAGAGTACTTGACAAAGATATCACAAATAAAGAAAATTACAGGCCAGCATTACTGATGAACATAGATGCAAAAATCCTCAACAAAATATTAGCAAACTGAATCCAACAATACATTAAAAATGTCATGTACCATGATCAAGTGGGATTTATTCCAGGGCTGCAAGGATGGTTCAGTATTCACCAATCAATCTGTGTGATATACCACATTAACAAATTAAAGAATAAAAAATTATATGACCGTCTCAATAGATGCAGAAAAGGCTTTTGACAAAAGTCAACAACATCCTTCTACAAAAACTCTCCACAAAGTGAATATAGAGGGAACATACCTCAACATAATAAATGCCATATATAACAAGTCTACAGCTAACATCATACTCAATGGTGAAAAACTGAAGGCATTTCCTCTAAGATTAGGACCAAGACAAGGATGCCCACTTTTATGCAACATAGTATGGGAAGTTCTAGCCACAGCTACCAGACAAGAAAGAAATAAGAGCTATCCAAATCAGAAAAGAAGAAGGAAAACTGTCGTCACTGTTTGCAGATGACATTATACCATACATAGAACATCCTAAACACACTACCAAGAAACTACTAGAGCTCATCCATGAATTCAGTAAAGTTTCAGGATACAAAATTAATATACAGAAATCTGTTGCACTTCTATACACTAACAATGAACTATCAGAAGGAGAAATTAAAACAATTCCATTTAAAATCACATCAAAAAGAATAAAATACCTCGGAATAAATCTAACTAAGGAGGTAAAAGACATGTACTCAGAACTGATGAAGGAAACTGAAGATGACACAAACAGATGGAAAGACACACCATGTTCATGGGTTAGAAGAATTAATATTGCTAAAATGACCAAGGCAATCTCTAGACTCAATGCAATCACTATCAAAATACCAATGGCATTATTCACAGGACTAGAAGAAATAAAATTATTTGTTGTATGGAAATTTGTACGGAAACACAAAAGACCCGAATAGCCAAAACAATCTTGAGAGAAAGAACAGAGCTGAAGGTATCATGCTCCCTGACTTCAGACTATATTACAAAGATACAGTAATCAAAACAGTATGGTAATGGTACAAAAACAGACACATAGATCAATGGAACTGAATATAGAACCCAGAAATAAATGCACACACTATGGTCAATTAATTTACAAAAAAGAGGCACGAATATACAATGGGGAAAAGGCAGTCTCTTCAATAAGTGGTACTGGAAAAGCTGGACAGCTACTTGTAAAAGAATGAAATTAGAACATTTTTTTTCACACCATATACGAAAATAAATTCAAAATGGATTAAAGACCTAAATGTAAGCCCAGAAACCATAAAACTCCTAGAAGAAAACATAGGAAGAACACTCTTTAACATAAATTGTAGCAATAGTTTTTGGATGGATCTGTCTCATAAGGCAAAATAAAATTTAAAAAAATTAAATTAAATAAAATAAACAAGACCTAATTAACTTAAAAAGCTTTTGTGCAGCAAACAAAACCATCGACAAAACAAAAAGACAGCCTACTGAGAATATCTTCTCCTATGGGAGAAGATATTTGCAAATGATATGACCAATAAGGGGTCAATATCCAAAATATATAAACAGCTCATACAACTCAATATAAAAAAAAAATCAAGCAACTCAATTAAAACCTGGGAAGAAGTACTGAATAGACATTTTTCCAAAGAAGACATAAAGATGGCCAACAGGCACATGAAAAGGATGCTTGACATTGCTAATCATTAGAGAAATGCAAATCAAAACCACGATGAGATATCACCTCATGCCTGTCAGAATGGCTATCATCAAAGACCATAAATAACAAATTTTGGTGAGGATGTAGAGAAAAGGGAACCCTTGTATGCTGTTGGTGGGAATGTAAATTGGTGCAGCCACTGTGGACCACAGTATGGAGATTCCTCCAAAAACTACAAATAGAACTACCATATGATCCAGCAATTCCACCACTAGGTATATATCCAAAGAAAATGAAAACACTAATTCAAAAATTCTCCAATGTTCATTCAAATTCCCCAATGTTCATAGCAGCATTATTTACAATTGCCATGATATGGAAGCAACCTAAATGTCCATCAACAGATGAACGGATAAAGAAGAAGTGGTATATGTATACAGTGGAATATTAGCCATAAAAAAGAATGAAATTTTGTCATTTGCAACAACATGGATGGGCCTGGAGGGTATTACGCTTAGTGAAATAAGTCAGACAGAGGAAGATGAATACTGCATGTTATCTTTTATATTTAGAATCTAAAAAATAAAACGAATGAATATAACAAAACAGAAACAGACTCACAGACAAAGAGAACAAACTAGTGGTGACCAGTGGGGAGAGGGAAGGTGGGAGGGACAAGATAGGGGTAGAGGATTAAGAGGTACAAACTACTATGTATAAAATAATCAAGCTACAAGGATATATTGTACAGCACAGGGAAATAGCCAATATTTTATAATAACAAATGAAGTATAATGTATAAAATTTTTGAATCACTGTGTTGTATGCTGAAACTAATATAATATTATAAATCAACTGTGCCTCAATAAAAAATCATTCAACACATCTTTCAAATTCCTAGGATTTCCTGAGGAAGCCTCCCCAAATAAATGGATTTTCAATCGCTGAAATCGATCTCTTGTAGCTCCAAGTCTTTATTTCAGTTTTGGATAGATATTTATTGGTTTTGTTTTTGATATTTATTAATGTATTATATACATCTCTTCTTTCCCTTGAATAGCACCTGAAAGATAATTTAGTCAATGACTCAATCTTAATTGTGAACTCTTTTTAGAAGCAATCGTGCCCTCGGGGACACTGAAGTGCTTGGCCTCTCTGTTGGCAGTAGCACTAAATGGCCCTGAATTGCCTCTTTTTGTTTTCGCAGCTCTGCTTTTTTCCAGGTTTTCTGCCTCCTTTCTCACAACCGGGTTTTTATCCTACTGTTGGTATCCTTGCTTCTAGCAGCCCCTATTTCAGCTCAACTTCGCAACTTCTATTTGCTAAGGGCTAGAAAAAACAGATAGTTAAGTTTGTTATAACTGTTTCTAAAATAAAAGTTAGAGGCTCTGAGAAAGGGTTTGGCTCCAGGTCTCATTTGCTTCCTTCTTATTCTCAGCTGGATTCTAAATTGGTGAGGCTGCTGGCTCTCTGGATAAGTGAGGCACTGCAGTGGCTCTGTGTAGCTGTTTGACATGGGGCTCGCCCTTTGGCTCAATTTTTACTGACTACGTATCAATCCTGTTACCCTTATTAGCCTGCGACAGGGCTCCAGGCACAATGGTTGGCTGAACCCACACAACTGACAGTGTAAGATAAATTCTCTAAGGCTGAGGAGCAGTTACCAAATTTATTGCCAAAAGGCGGAGTAAACTTGAGCCAAGGGACTCTCTGACAGTATATCTGTTTCCCTACTTATAAAAGGAAAATCATCTCTGAGTCTTACCCAGGTCTCAAGAGTTAGGGCTAAATGTCTATAAAACCTATTCTAGGAAGAGCTTTCCCTGCTTTTGTCACCAAAACGATATGAAGTTAATGATTCTGCACATTTATTAGCTGGGACACCTATATTGCTTGTCTGTCACTTAGTAAGTGCTTAATTAAATAGATGCAGAATTGATGTATAAATACTTTCAATAATCCTTGAATTTAGGAAACTGGGTCTCAGAGAAGTCAAAGGATTTTCCAAAAGCCATACAGCTAGAAAGTGGCAGAGCTGGAATTTGAACCTACGTCTGACCAGATCCAGAATCAACCCTCTTTCTATTGTATCACACTGACTTAAAAAGGCATGCCGAACTAGGCTCATTTCCTTTTATACAGGGTTCTTAGAAATGAGGATCAGGTGAATGCTGCAATTATTGTATGTATACATATATACATGTCCCTGGAGGTCAAGGTGGGGTCATAAGGGCTGAGACAGTGTTAGTTAATGAATCAATGCCATCCAGGAGGGATGTCTCCAATGGCATGTCATGGGACTCTCTTCATCGTCCAGTCTTGTTAAGAATGTTAGCAGTACCTTAGAGTATGATGATGTATGTGCCCTGCATACATCTCTGTATGACGAGCAGGGCTAGCTAGTACCTTGCACAAAGACATCAAGGTTAAAAAAAATCTTGAAATTGTGCAAGGAAGGGAAGAAAGTAATAAGATAAAACATAAGAGGAACTGTAAAAATCTTTTACTATGAATATGAAAATTAACTGTACAAGTTGAGGCAACAGTGCAGATTTTTTAAAAAAAGACTTGAGAGGTGTTAACTGACCCTAAGAGCATGTACGTTGAAAGTGTGATACAATTATCTCTTTAAAAAATCTGTAGGGTAGGCTGAACCATCCTAGTACAGTAGAGTATGGAGGGAGGTTCCCCTACTTAACCATGCAAGTTCAGGCGGAACAAGGCCTGCCACTGTCTTACCTGGGCTTGGAAAGAAATCAGGGCATGATAAAGATATGGTACCCGCTCCACCAAGTTTTGTTGAATGAATAAATGGATGAATGAATGAACCGAGGGTCCCACTGTGCTCTGGCCTGGCCAGATGTCATCTGGGTATTGAAAGTTGTACGCTTGTGGATACTACACTTAAAGAGGGTGATTGGAAGACCGAAACCTATACATATAAAGGCATCAAGGCGCAAACAAGTTCAAAGAGTTTGTATAGCATGGTACAAAAATATTTGAAGCAACCTAATGCCCGTTGATAGGGCAATGGAACAGTAAAATTACATGGAAACAGTAGAACAGTATGTGGTCATTAACAACGATCATAATCAATCCTATACGTACTGCCACGAAACAATCTATAAATCTTATTTTTAAATTTCAAAAGAAAGTCTCAAAAGAATACACACTGTATAATTTATACCTACCTACATATGTACCTATATATGCATTTTTAAAACTCCACGTATATTTATACATTTCCGTTTGTATTCATATCCATGTACGTGCAGAAAGAAGATTCTTCTAAACACATACACACCACACCGATAAGAGGCGTTTCCTCTGGGAAGAGGGCTGAGGCTGAACAGGGAACAAAATTCTTCTTGTTTATCTCTATTATTAAATATTTTCACAAGCAAGTATACATAGCGTTCACATACTATGTGTGTAATTGCTTTAAACAAGGCAATCAGAAACCTGATACGTGAAACTATTGAAGGAATTCTGGATGTTTACACGGAAAGGGGAAGACTTAGGCGTGAGAACTCTTCTCAGATACTGAACGGCTGTCAAGTGAAGGGGATGGACTCGGGCCTTGGAGCTGAGGCAGGCAGAGTGATGACCACGGGGGGACCATCACAGGGAGGTTGATGGGGTCTATCAGGAGGAAGAATGGCCAAGCATTGCAACCCGCTCAACCCTGGAGGGGGCTGTCTTCTGGGTGGTGAGCCCCAAATTCCTGGGAGAGCTTTGGCAGAGGTGTGGAGCCGGCGTCCATCTGTCAGGGGTGTCAGCAGTGGAACATGTGCCCCAGGAGGTAGGTTAGGCTGGAATCACACTGGTTCCTAAGCTTTTGAGGCTCCTGACAAGTAAATCTTTTTTTTTTTCAGACTTCAGAGAATACTCTTTTATTTTGCCAAATAATATTAAAGTAACCAGTATCACCTACTCAGGTCATCACTTCATTACATACCATTAATATTTTAATACCAAAAAAATGCAAAATCTCAGACTGTTAAAATTGAATACATTGAGCTTTATAAAAATTTGCTGTTTTCTTCTTTTAAGATGTCACTGTGGATGGTGAAAATTTAGCCATAAGATGTAATATTATGAATAAATAAGTGTATCGACAGACAGGATAGGAGAGAGGAAGAAGGAAGGAAGAAGAAAGCCAGACTGCAGAGGTCTGTGGAACCCTTCTGGGAACAGGGGGACAGGTGCTAAGGGACCCTTTAGCCCTAAGGGTTTATGTGTCTCTAACTCACTCCAGAGTTAGAAGCTCAACCCATATTTGTCTCCACAGTTGACGAAAAATAAAGTCACAGTGATATCAGATGTCACTGGATATCCCCAACCACACTCTCCATTGAAGTGGCCGGGAGAAGGCAGTCCCAGGAGAACCTCAGTCCTGTCTTCCCTAAGGGGCATTTGTCAAGGGCCTATTGTGGCTTGAGATATATAGCTTGGTACTGAACTCTCAACCTCAAAGACTTTAAAAAAACTAGGTTAGCCAGAGTCCTATGTGCAGATGGATCCCTGGAGGGTAGGCCTTGGCACCCAGCGCCCACTGAGCAAACAAGCTACGACGCCTCATCCAACAACTCCTGGGGCCCAGCCAGCAAGTGGCGAAGTTGGGAAATATTTCCCAGCGCTGACTGGATGGAGCCCACCACACACGCTACCTGCAGACACCCAGCAAGCTCACCTCCCTGGGAAAAGGGGTGCGTTCCTGCGGATCGCTGGCTGAAAGACGACAGGAGGCAGAGCAGCATGAGGAGCGGAAGGCCCTGAAAAGCAGAGAGGTGGGAGTTCCTGGCACCCAGGATGGAGGGATGGGCAGGTAGGTTCATTCCAGCTATCCATCAATCCATCTACTCAGGAAACACTTATTGAATGTCTGCTCTGCACCAGGCACTGCTCTACCGTAATCAATACAATATAGACTGTTTCCTCAAATATTTCCCATCTTCTGGAGGGCTACCTGGAGAAGAAGGCATTTGAGCTGAGTTTGGAAAGATGAACGAGGGGCTCGCAGGGCGATGGGGAGTGAGGGGGCGGGGTGGGGGCGGGGGGGGGGTGTGCGGGTAGAGAGGCCAGTCCTAGGGCTCATTCAAAACAGAGTTGAGCTGGAGCTCGGTGCTTTGTGACCGCCTGGAGGGGTGGGATAGGGAGGGTGGGAGGGAGGGAGACGCAAGAGGGAAGAGATATGGGAACATATGTATATGTATAACTGATTCACTTTGTTATAAAGCAGAAACTAACACGCCATTGTAAAGGTGCTGCCTCTTCCTTTATTCCTCCTACTTTCAGGACACTTCCATCATTTCAAAGAGGCTCATTTCCTGGCGGTACTTGGAAGTCCTTAGGACGGGGGAAGAAGGGGGCCTGGGGTTCCCTTGTGAGGTTAGACCACCCCGATCCTTCTCCCGCCCACGCAGGATGGGGCAGCCCACACTAAGAGTGTTGGGCCCTTGCTGAGTGGCCAGATTCTGGGCAAAGTCCCAAACCCCAGGTCCTGCCATTCCCCACCCTGCTTTATTGCAGAAGAGTGTCTGTCTCTTCCAGGCCTCGGGCCAGGCCAGGCTGGGGAGTGCCCTGATAGCCAGGAGGTTGTTCTCTGCTCCGCCAGGCCCAGTGTAAGGGGAAGCACCAAACCCTCAGAAAGGAAGTTGGCTCTGGTTCACTGCAGAGAGGAAGGGACTCCTTGCCTTTGGGTGGCTGCACTGCTTTCTCCTCCAGAGTGGTGTTAACCCTTTCTGGCCTGGGGGCTCTTACCCTAGCAGCCTCACCTCTGAGAGTCCCAGCCCGGGACACGGGGCACAGAAACACTCCACCACAGGTCCCGGCACGAATCAACATCTATCCCCAGGGACTGGGTGTCCAAATCTTTCTGGGCCTCAGTTTACCAGCTACCCAACTGGCCTGCAAACCCCCTTCCAAGCCCTCAAGTGAGCCAGTCCACAGTGATGGGGTAAAGTTTAAAATTTTCCTCGTTAGGATCACACACTTTCTTTGAGAAGATGTCATCGAGGGAAAGCCAAATTGATATGTAACTCACTTTAAGCAAACCCTATAAATGATGCTTGGCTCCAACTGACTGTAAAAGGGCATGCTTTATTCTCTGAAAAGATCCAGTGTAACATTTCTTTAAATAGCAGGCTCTTGGTGGAAAAAAAGAAAAGAATTTAGTTGATAAAACTTTGACTTAGGTACAATATTTCGGGAACCACCCTTTTAGGTATGGTGAGACATGCCTGTATGTACCCGGCACCAACTGAGCCTGGCATATTTTTCTTATTATTCCTCTAGTAACAGGCTGAGTCAGGTACAAGGGCACAAGTAAGAGCACTCAGAGGGATGCCAGCAGTTGAGGGGAAAATGAGCAGAACTGCCATCTGGAAAACAGTGAACCTCCGGCCTTCAGAGGATCCCAAGGACAGAGCTAAGAGGAAGCGCAAGCTGGAGCCAGGCTGATGTGAAACGGGGCATCTAGAACCAATCCTGTTGCAAGAGCAACAATAGCCCAGTTTATTGAGCACTTACTATGTCCCGGACAGTTTATACTCAAGATTGCTTGTAATCCTCCTCCTAACAATACTATTAGGTTGACGCTATGATTTACCCCTTTTTTACAAAGGCAGAAACTGAGGCTTGGGGAGGGTGAGTGACCGGGTTCCACAGCTTCTGTTGGTAGAGCTGAGATTCAAATCCAGGTCTGTGCGACGCCAGAGCTGGACCTCTGACCACTACTACACTGCCATGTGCAAGCCTAAAACCAGACACCCTGCAACAGTCCATGCCAGAGAAGTCTGTGGAGAAAATGTTAGAAGATGCCAGCTCAGGGGAGGGGCTGCCAAGACAGAAAAACAAAACAGGGTGTGAACCAAGGATCCTTGGGGGTTGGGAGCCAAGGGTATTTTAGTGGCCTCGCAGGGGAGAGGGAAGGGAGTCCTGACACTGGATCTGAACAAAAGCAGCAGAGGCCCAGGCGGCGATGGGGGCGATGGGGTCAGCCGATTAGTAGAATAAGCTGGATTTGGAGACAGCAGACCAGCACTGGACACAGCGCCTATTACCAAGTAGACACTGAATAAAGGTACATTGAGTAAGTCCTGGCTCTGCCACTTAATTGAAGTCACTTTATCATTCTGAGTCTCAGTTCCCTTGTCAAATGAGAATGATAACACTTGTTTAATAGCTATTGTGAGTTAAAACTTATTGGCTTAATGGGGTCCTCTGTAAGTTGTCAAGCAGAGGGGGCCGTGAGATGGGATGTGGCCTGGTAGGGAACTGAGCAGCTACGAGGAAACAGCTCCTGAGCCCTAAGCGCTGCCTCCAAAGCCATTCTCAGGCTAGACTAGGAGAGGGAAATTTGAGGTGGAAAAGTTTATTTTCTGCCGCAGCTGTGATTCTGGGAGAAGGAGAATCTCCCAGGTACTAGAGCTGCCTCGACAGCCCCCTGACAGGGGGGCAACGAGAAGGGCAGGTCCCACCCCCTGCCCTGCAGGCACACACACAAGAAAACGCCCCTCTCCTCCCTGCACCCTTCTCACGCACAGGCCCAGGGAGGTGCTCCTGCACTTGGGGTAGGGGAACCCTCTGGGTAGGAACCCTTCTTCGCCCCACCCTTCCCCTGGCAGCCTTCCCTGAGCCTGCAGATAGCATCTCTGCCATGCGAGCTGGCAAGCCCCAGCCGCGAGAGGTCTGCGGTGTGAGCATGAGGGCTTGGGACCTGTGGAAAAGTACTGTGCAGATATCAGATGAGGGGCTCTGGGCAACATTAGGGCTTGTCGATTTGCAGGATCTCTCTGTCTCTCGCAAAAGCAGCCTGACACAGTGTAGAGTCAGACAGGCCTGTTGTATATCTGAGCTCCACCTTGGGTAAAAATTACTTAACCTCTCTGAGCTCTAGTTACCCCAGCTATATAATGGGAATAATCATGCTTACCTCACCGGGCTGTCGTAAGGATGAAGTAATATCCAGTAAGATATAACTTTAGGTAAAGTGCCTCGCACATCCCATCATCCTTGGTTTGAATCCTGGTTCCAAGCAAGTCTCTTGACCTTTCTGAGACTCAGTTTCCTCATCTGTAAAATGGGAGTTCTAAAAGCTATTGCTCTAGGTTGCTGTAAGGTTTCAAGGAGATACTGCTTATGAAGGGCATGGCCCAGTGCCTTTCAACTCAGGGTGGTATTAACTTCTTCTGCCACTGGGGCCAACTCCAGCTTCCTTTTCAAGACCCCTGCTCCAAAAAGACTCCTAAGTGAGAGGGGGATGAACTGGCCCTGCTTTACCAGAATCTATACCCACCAAAGGCAACTCGTTCAAATCTCCAAAGAAACCCCCCTTTTGGATCCCTGCAGAATCAGGGAGAGGGTTCTGACACTTCCCTCCTCCTCTTGTGCCTCACCACTCTACACCCCACACCTGAGCGGAGAGGAACATTTGGTCTCCACTCGCCGTCGAGATGCACTGTGGGCTTGTGCCCGTGCTGCAGCCTGAATGAGCTGGCCCGACACCCAGTACCCCAGAGAGGCTTTGTGCTGGTGTTGTGGGTAGCTGGGTCAACCAAGGTGTTCTAGGGGCAGGGCTCCCGAAAACCCCGGCCACTCCCATTCCTACCTGCTCCACACCGTGCTGCTCTCAACAAGGCTCAGTCCATCGAATGCCAAGGCTGCTGCCCAGGCCACAAACAGGACACGGTTGACAGCTGAGCCTCAGGCCAAAGAGCAGAGCATGATTGGCAAAGGAGGACAAATTTCCACCTCCCCAAATGCAAAGACACTCATCATTTGCATCCCACCCAAACTTGGGGTAGGTGGGGGAAGCTTAGATGGAGAGATCGTGGATCTCAGAAAAAAATTTCCTTTCTGATAACATCTAAACACCAGTTTAGATGCAGCCCATCTAAACTGGTGCAAGCCCAGTGCAGCAGCCATCCAGGGAGAGAAGGGGAAGAGAAAATGATGGGTTCTCATTCATCAGAAGTAATAGCAGCTAATGTTTATTGGTCGATGACTGTATGTCAGAGCCTATTCTAAGTTGTGTATCTTATCTATAATTAACCCTTACAACATGACTGGAAAGTAGGCTCTATGACTGTTCTCATTTTTGGATGAGACTGTGAGACGCGGAGAGTTGGCCAACACAGACAATCGGCTCAGCTGCTACGTGGAACCGCCTCCTCCAAGATGAGCAGGGCCATGGAGCAGGAGAGCCATGGAGTCTGGAGTCTGGCCAGCCTGGCTTTAAATTCCCCACTTATGGATGGAGTGATTGTGGGAAAATTCCTTAACCTCTCAGAGTCTCAGCTTTCTCATCTATAGAATTGGAATAATCCCAATGACCTCACAGTGTCGCTCTAAGTAATAAATGGAACAATAAACATGAAGCGTTTGGCGCTCAGCGCCTGCACACAGGCAGGATCCAATAACTATTTCTATTGTTATATTATCTTGACTACAATGGGGGAAATCACTTTGGAGAAAGGAATCATTTCTTCTCACCAATGATCTCCTGCCTGAAAATTCTGTTCTCCATCAACCTTGTTACTCAATAAGCCCAGCTTATTCCCTGTTGAAGCTGCACTGGTTTACGTATCCCTCGTTCTGACATTTTAAGGAACTTTTCAGACCTGTCTCCTTCATTGGATAGCAAGTAAGTTCTCTGAGGGCAGGTCTGTGTGTATTATTTGGGGGTGCCTCTTCCCAGTGCTGGGGAGCTTCCATTTTCCACTGCCTTGTCTTTCTGTGTGGAAGGATCACAGCTAGAGGAGCATCTCGCCCTCTGCCTCCTGGTAGAAGTGACCTATGTCCCTGGTGAGTCTAGGTCAGCTGTCCTCACTGGGGATGACAGCAAACCTGAAGGTCATTCTCTGAAATCTATGTGGTGGCTTTTCTGTCTTGATAATTAGGAGACTCTATTTGCATTTACCAGGCAGAGGACAGGCATTCTAGACATCCTGCGACGCAGGAGACAGTACCAGACAAGAAACTCTTGTTCGTGTCCTGTACAACTCGCATCCGACTTTCAAACGCCCCACTGGACACTCGTGTCAGTAAAAAGCCTGCCTGTATCACACGAGCCTAGAGCCCAGTTCCAGTTTTTATGCAGGCACAACGTATCTTTGGCACACTTCTGATATGCACTGACTTTTTCCGGGATGCCATTTTCTGTATAAATTGAGGAAAGATTATATTTTATTTTGTTTGGAAGTTTACCAAGAGTTGTTTAACATTTTGGAAAATCATGGCTTTTCAGCTGCCAGCAGAGCATACCAATATCAGTCTGTACTTGTGTCTGTCACCTTCATATAGGCGCAAGCATCCTACTAGCTCATCAAACCTTCCAGAGGAATGTGCCCAAGCATTTACTTGCTGAAATACATATTATATCATTTTAATTTTTTTCATTCTCCTTTGAATCCTTATTCAAATGAGAGTATCTTACCGATTTTTATGTATGTTTTCTATAAATTTCATTCTAGGATATTGAAGGGGCTTTATAGCATCCTTGTTACAAGGAACATTTGGTCTGATAAGGCTAAGAACACAGGTTTAGAAGGAAGTGGGTGTGTGCGACTTGACTCCTTCTGAGACCTGCCTGTTGGCTAGGAGGGTACTTTATGGTCTGTTCTCCACCAGCTCTATCTGTGTCAGGTGGATGCATTTAATTCCGGAGCAAGGCCTTTGAAAGTCCGTTGTGGCTACACATCAAAGCCATGTCCCCCAACAAGTTAAGTGAATATAAGTTCTGGCCTGTTGTTCAAGTGCAGCCTTTTAGAATAAATTGTACATTTTTTAAAGGGTATCTCCTAAAAGCAATATTTTATTGCTCTCCTCTCCTCTTGTTTGACAAAGATATAAGAGCTATGTTTTGATGTCCACTCTACATTTTTTGTCCATCTAGGCTTTCTGGTAGAATTATCCACTATCTTTGTCATTACTTTGTCTTTATAATTTTATTGTTAAATGATTTTTATAGCAATGTTTCCTAGGGTAGCCGTGTCACTTTCTTTTTGGCGATAAAAACACTCTAAAAACAAACAAACAAAAAACCAACCCAGTCCCCCCTGCAGCTCTATCTGTCAGGCTCCTGTATCTATTTTTTTCAACTGCTTTGGTACCTTGGAGGGGGAAGGAAGAAGGATGTTATACATCAACACTCTAAAACCCAACCCTACTGCTTAGGGTTGAGCAAAATGTGGCTTGCTGGCTCTGCATCCTCTTCTCTTAGTCTGCCCATCCACCCTCAATAATCCTGCCTCAACCCGGAAGTACAGGACCAGAAGAAGGATCTTGCAGCAGAGGGAAACAAGCCTCAGAGGATCAAGAGTTTCGCCATCCTTAATTCTCATCCTCCAAGGTCTTTCACAGGGAGGTCTCAGAGTCTCCCTCCAGCTTATTGGGGCAACTACCCCTGGCTCTACACACCTGCCTGGCTTTCCTAGACTCACTGAACCAGCCCCATCAGGATTATTACAGTGTAGGGGCCCTCCCTCCCCTCCGCAGCCTCTGCTGCATTTTCTTCCCACCAGCTGGGAGCTCCCGTGGGCAGGGACCACGTTCTACTCCCCTCTGACCCCTCACAGCTAGACACAGGTTTGTGCAACTAAACGGTCAAATGTGGTCAATTAATTCCCTCCCTTGTCCTCTGGCACTCAGCTACTGTGGTGCCGGCCCTCCTGGGGCTGCTCCCTGGGTGCCTGGGGGAGGGGCTCACTATGTCTTCACTGCAGACCTTCACTTGAGAGTCTGGTCCTGCCTCCCCTGTGTCTCCATCATGCGCCTCCCTGGAGAAGCCTCTCCATCGTTCAGAATCCTCAGAGACCTTTCCTTAGTCTGAATGTTGTTGATTTTAGAGAAGATGTTCCATTGAGCTGATTAAACACTACAATCAACGCATGCCGGGAGCAGCCAGAATCCGTGGGACTGACATATATCCACTAATATGTATAAAATAGATAACTAATAAGAACTTGCTGTATAAAAAATAAATAAAATAAAATTCAAAAATTCAAAAAAAAAAAAAAAAGAATCCGTGGTAGCTCACAGTCATGAAAACGGCGAAGGAAAATCCCATTTGATTCAAAACCAAACGCTCTATGGGAGCACAGTGGGACCACTGCTCTGGACTAGCTGGACGGGTTCCCGAGAGAGGCACTGGAGGGCTGAATGTTGCGGCCGCAGGAGAGCTGAGAATGCTGCCAGGCCTGGGGCTGAGATAGAATCCCAGGCCACTGGGTCTCAGTTTTGGGGGTAGGAAGCTCAGGGAGAGAGACAACTGCCAGCTTGCTTCAGACTCTCTTCTGGCCTCAGAGAACTTTTGTGAAGACTTCTAGCAAGACTTAGCTTTCAACAGCATAGGTGGAGACATCGCTCTGATGGGTCTGGTGGACACCCACAGCCCTGGATGACGAGGAGCCCAGAAGTCACCGGCACAGAGCAGGGCAAGGCTCCCCAGGTGTGCATCTGTCACTGTGGACTCTCCAAGCCCCTTTAAGCCAATGATACTTCCTAGTGTTCTTCTGAAGTTAGCTGTTGGTTGAAAGAGCAGGAAATGGGGACTTCCCTGGTGGCGCAGTGGTTCAGAGTCTGCCTGCCAACTCAGGGGACATGGGTTCGATCCCTGATCTGGGAAGATCCCACATGCCATGGAGCAACTAAGCCTGTGCACCACAACTACTGAGCCTGCGCTCTGGAGCCTGTGAGCCACAACTACTGAGCCCGCAGGCCACAACTACTGAAGCCCACACGCCTAGAGCCCATGCTCTACAACAAGAGAAGCCACCACAATGAGAAGCCAGCGCACCACAACAAAGAGAGTAGCCCCCGCTCGCCAGAGCTAGAGAAAGCCTGAGCTCAGCAACGAAGACCCAATGCAGCCAAAAAAAAAGAGCAGGAAATGGAAGTGGAGAAACTCTGTGAACAGGAGGCTGTCCCTCAGGCTCCTGACTTCACCCACAGGGCACTCAGCCTTTCCTCCCTCCCTCCCTCCCTCCCAGAAGAGCCCTTCTCTTCTTCTAGGCTAAACACTGCACCCATGTTCTCTCTTTTCTGTCTCCTCTATGGCATCTCCTATCTCTCCCCAGGCCCACAACCCACCAAAGTCTCCCTCATCCCCAAAACCTTCCCTTCACACTGTCTCCATTTTCAGCCAACATCTGCATCCCTTTATCATCCCACTCCTTGAAACGGAATTCTGCAATCCTCGTCTCCATCATTTCCTAACTTCTCCTTACCCCTCGATGACAGCAATCTGGCTTCTGCTCTCACCACAGATGCTAGAGACGCTACGATGAGGCCACCAGTGTTCACCTCACTGCCAAACCGTGGCCACTTCCAGGCTGGGGCTCTACAATATCTCTGCGTGCTGTGATGCTGTCTGCTATGCCCACCTTCATATGAAAGTCTCTCCTTTGTGGGTGTGGCTCTCCTCCCATCCCTTTAACCACTCCTTCTTAGTCTCATCTATGGGTGCCCATTCCTCAGCCTGTCCCCTACATGTTCCTTGTCTCCAGGTCTGCCCTGGGTTCTCATCCCAGTCTGCGCACCTTCCCTATAGGTGACCTCACTCCCTCCCATCACTTTGGTTAACACGATTCGATGGTGACTCCTCAGTATGCATTCTGACCTGTCTGCTGGGCTCCAGGTCCAAATTTCTCATCATGTATTGAGCACCTATTGTCCATTATCTGCCCTTCGTCCTCTTCCCATCATCTGGACAAACTGGCTGGACCTCCCGTTCTCTTGATCTCTGGTTACAGTCCCACTGACGCTCAGTATCCCAAGCTAGAAACCTAAGAATCCTGCTGGACCCTTCCCCTTCCTTAGCTGTCCATATCCAAACTGTTGACAAAATCCTCCTGGTTTTATACCCAAAATCTCTCTCAAATCTGAGTCTCTCCATGCTTTCCTGACACAGGAATAATAATAGCAAATACCTATACAGTTTACACGTTCTAGACATTGTCTAAGAGGTATACACGCGCACACGCATACGCACGCACACACACACGCACGCACGCACGCATACACACACATGCTAACAACAGCCCTGTGAGATAGGTACCATTATTCTCCCCACCTGTAAGATGAGGAGACCGAGGAACACAGAAGTTGAAGAACTTGCCCAAGGTCACACCGCCAGGTAATGCCAAGCCCAGGAGTCAAACCCAGGTCGTCTGGCTCTAAGTCTGTGTGCTTAATCCCTCTCTTTGGCATTGCCAACTCCTCCTACCACAATGGCATCCCATCAGGCCTCTCTTGCATCAGTGCGTCATTCATCCTTCCTTCCCTCCGCACCCACACCCCCTTCTAAGGCTTTTCCATTAAATCAAACTAGTTATGCTTGAAAATGCCGACAGGATAAAATCTAAACTTCTTGGGAACTCCCTGGCGGTCCAGTGGTTAGGGCTCTGCGCTTTCCCTGCCGAGGGCCCGGGTTCAATTCCTGATCGGGGAACTAAGATGCCACAAGCCATGCAGCACAGCCAAATTAACAAATAAATAAATAAACTTCGTTGCTGGGTGTTCAAAGGTCTGCACAATCCGGCCCAGCCTCATCTTCCACCATCACACCCCATGCTGACCTTCTCACAGTTCCCTTTTACATAGTGAGGCTTCACCCTTACTGTCTCCTATGCCTGGAATATTCTTGCCTCCCCTCTCTGCCCGTCAGTCAAACCCCCTTCTCTTCCCTTGTCAACCGCTTCAACACCATCTCTTTGGTGACATCCTTGGGCACTATCTCAGAGCTCAGTACTCTTACGTCTCTTACAGAATGCACTGCAGAGTTCATTGCCATTTATTTTCTTACCAGTGACACACTCTCTCCAGCTCTTAGGAAAGACTAAATATTCAAAGAGTGAATGTTTGGCCCTAGATCCAACCTGCTGGGTCCTCCTGTCTCTGCCCCTTGAATTTCAAAAGATTCTTTTCGCTGGATCACACAAGATCATAAAGGCTGGAAAGATTCCATGTGACATATTTCTCCTCACTCTCTACAGCTCAGGGTGAAGAAATGGACACTCTCTTCCCCATTTCTCTTCAAAGAAAAACATGAAAGGAAAGTGGAAGCAAAACCAAACAGAATATGGCATGAGAATATTGATGGGACCATAACGTACAGACTGCCGGGGCCTTAGCAATCATCTCAAGCAAACGTCTTCCTTTTATTCATGAGGACACTAAGGCCCAGAAAGGGGAAGAGGACTGTGCAGGGTGGAAACAGCACCGGCACCCAGGACCTCTGATTCCCTGTCCAGGGATCTGGCCTTGTTCGGTTGCCTCCCAACTCTGTCTTAAGCTTTCCTGGGGACTGAGGGCTGGCCCTGTTTCTGGGTCTCTGGGTCAGCTCACAATTATCTCCCAAACAGGCTCAGGCTGCTTTCCTGGGACCAGGAAGTTAAGAGGCTCATCATGAAACCTCATGATGAGGCAGCGTCCTTCGCTCATGCAACCTTAGGACAGCAGTGCACCCAGAGCCTGGCTGCAATTCCCAGCTGCACCGCCTGGCTTGGGGCCTTCCAATGTGAGCCTCACCAAGGGCAGCGACTCATCCTTTGCTCTCCTGCGTCTGCCACCCCGTCTCTGTATCAGACACAGAGGCCGCGCCTACACAACACTCCTTCTTCCCCTCCCCGCTCCCTGCACCTCCCACTTCCTCCCAGTTAGTCATGGTGAGGTCACACCCAGCCGCTGGCTCCCAGGCCTCTCTCTAAGGACGATGTGTATGTTCAGGAAGAGGGGGGTTGAGAGACTGCAGAGGAGGAGGCTGCAAGGCATCATGGGAAAAATGAGCTCTGGAGTCAAAGAGATGTGGGTTCAAGTCCTGGCTCTGCCAGCTGACCAATCGGAGTGACCTTCAGCAGATTACTTAACCTCTCAAATCCTTTGCCTAATCAGGTGGGGCTGCCTGGGAGGCAATTTCCTTACCTGTCTAAGGGGGATAGTAACACTTGGTATACAGTGAGAATCAGATGAGATAAAGTGACAACAGCACTTTGCCCAGGGGCTCGGGGTCGCCAACTTTGGTTCACTTCCCTTGTTATGAAGCACGAGGGTATCACTGTCAGTGCAAGGGCCTGAGAAATCCTGGCGCCCACCTGCAGGTCCGCAAGTGAACTGGTGAGAATGTGAGGGTGTGGGCCTTGGTATCTGAGGCATGAGAGACAGTGACAGGGAGCGAGGAGGGCCTTAGGGAGGGCGTGGACATGTGTGCTTGCACACAGAGAAGAGCTCCAGTCTAAGTGTGTAAATGAGCGTGACCAGCTGAGCCTCTCTTCCTCCCAAATTCCAACCTCTTTAAAGAAAAGATCTTTGTGTCTGTTCTCGTCAGTAATGAGAAATCCAAAAACCCTTCTCAGGGGAGGGTGGAACTCCCCCCTTCCCACGAGGCTCATCGAAGGGAAGTGAACGCTAGTGAGGCCCTCCCCTGACAGAAGCCAGGAAACTTTCTCCCAACTGGTGGGGAAACCATACCCCAAAGGATGTTCAAAGGGCCAGGGCCTCTCTGTAGGCTGCTGGGGCCAGAGGGGCTGTCCCTAGCCTTGTCCTAAGCACGAGGGTTTCCCAAGCTCTAGAAAGATCACACAGGCAGCCAAACCCACCGGGCCTGTGGAGCGGGCCACCTCCGGGCTGGGCTGGTGCCACCACGTCTTGGTGTGGGATGGGCTCCTCCACGTGCATCTCGTCCAAGGGACCATGAGAGGCGGACCCTGGGCTGGGACCCTCGGAAAGCACAGGCAACAGGCCGCGTCCCAACCTGCCGAGGGCTCCTTCAGGGTCACTCAGTCCTCGGGAATGTCCTCCATCCTCCTGCCCTGGAAACAAACCTGGCCAAACTATCCCTTAGCTGAGAATCTGTCTCATCTTTAAAGACCCTAAGAGAGAAGCTGATTCCATAGTCTCCCTCCCTTGGTAGCTTTTCCATTGTGTGATAAGCCACATTGGCTGCAAGTCCTTCCTCGTAGCTCACCTAGATGTGTCTTTAACTGAAGCCTACCTCTGTCTTAGGTCTTGAGGGAAGAGGGAGAGTAGCTGGCCTCCACGTGTTAGCAAACTTCCCCAATGGACACAATTGCAGAAGTTGCCTAAGAGGTTTTGGGTTAGGACTCCAGATTGTTCCTCTCCAACCGTGAAGGATGTACCCAGAGTTAAAAGCCTTTCAGGAAATGTTGGTAGGGACTTCAAATCACTCTACAGATAAAGGAGGAGAAGAACATATGTCTGAGTTTGACCTCCACCCCTGACTTGCTTCTAAACTTGGACTCTGGATATGAGTGGGAAGGACCCCTAGTGAGTATCAAATGTATCCCCAAATTGGGGCTGTCTTTCCTTCCCCCTGGCTGTCTCCTTCTCTAGCCCATTCTTCTCTGCTTGACAAACTCTACTGACTCTTCAGAGCTAGAATCAAATATCACCTCCTCCGTGAAGCCTGCCCTGAGCTACCGGGAAGAATGAAGTATTCTCATTTCTGTTTGACACCATGCTTTTTACACGCCTTCAATAAAGCATGAATGAGATTGTATTATAATTATCCACTCAAGAGTTTCTCTCTCCCCTCCCCTCTCCCTCTCCCTCTATCTCTATCTCCCCCACTCCTCAATCTAGACTGTGAGCTCCTCCAGGGAAGAGATCATGTCTTAATTTTCTTTGTATTCCCACATCTGGCACAGTACATGTTCCCTCCCCCACCCCAAATTTATGAAATAAATTAATTTTTCAGCTGAGAAAACTCATACTAAAATTATTAAGTGACTTGACCAAACTTATACAGCTAGCTGGTGGCCCAAACAGGACCCAAACCCAGGCTTTCTGACTTTGTTTCTAATTCTCACGTCTCTGCCTCACTCTAGGGCCCAGTGTTGCTTCCTGCTTGTCTCCAGTTTAGACTTTGTCCCCCCAATGAACCCTCCCACCATCTGCCTCTGACATCACACCTTGTCTTCGCCCTCAGCCCCCAATCTTCCCATCAGCCTCTAACTTCAATGGGAAGGTCCTCTCTTCATTCACCCTCCTCTTTACACATCCAGATCTGTCCATCCTTCAATCCATCCAACACCACCTTCCCCTGCCTGAAACCCTCCCCGACTAACTTGAACTCCACCCAGCTTGTTCCTTTAAAGGCGCCCACCTTGTATCTCCATTGTCCCACTGAGCTGGGTTACACCCTCCTTCCAGAGCTCTTTTTGTCCTGGCTCCCCTGTTTTGTCCTCTATCTTCTTTTAAATCGGGAGTTCCTTTGGCTATTTACTATAGCCAGGACTTGGAAGAAACCTAAGTGTCCATTGACAGATGAATGGCTAAAGAAGATGTGGCACATATATACAATGGAATACTACTCAGCCATAAAAAGAAATGAAATTGAGTTATTTGTAGTGAGGTAGGTGGACCTAGAGTCTGTCATACAGAGTGAAGTAAATCAGAAAGAGAAAAACAAATATCGTATGCTAACACATATATATGGAATCTAAAAAAAAAAAAAAAATGGTCACGAAGAACCTAGGGGCAAGACGGGAATAAAGACGTAGACCTACAGAAAATGGACTTGAGGACACGGGGAGTGGGAAGGGTAAGCTGGGACAAAGTGAGAGAGTGGCATGGACATATATACACTACCAAACGTAGAATAGATAGCTAGTGGGAAGCAGTCGCATAGCACAGGTGCTTTATGACCAGCTAGAAGGGTGGGATAGGGAGGGTGGGAAAGAGGGAGATGCACAGGGAAGAGATATGGGGACATATGTATATGTAATAACTGATTCTCTTTGTTGTAAAGCAGAAACTGACACACCATTGTAAAGCAATTATACTTCAATAAAAATGTTAGAAGTAAATGAATAAATAAGTAAATCAGGAGTTCGCTGAGGAACCCAACCCTCCATCTTTTGCACCTCCACAAATTCCTCTACACATAGTCAGGCCATGCAAACAGACTTGCCCAAGAGGCAACTCAAGCTGAGCTTTGATGGGAAAAGAGTTGTGGTCTTAGATTCCAGACCACATCCAGCCTACAGATAATCCTAAATAGGGCTGCGCTGTCAGTACTCTTTTGAGGACATAATGAAGAGGTGACCCCAACGTTGGATTGTGGATTGGGGGAGGGGTTGGATGCAAAAGGCCTTGAAAGACACCTTTCAATTCTGAGAGCTATGAGTCTATGAATAAACACCCTCAAACTTCCCTTAATCTTCTGTGTGTCCCCACACCTAACATAGTATGAATGACGCCCAAAATTTATAGAATAAAGGTTTTCTTCTGAATGTCCTTACCTGCCTGTTGAAATCTAAGCCGTTTCGATCATTTCCTGGAAGAGATTAAAAAAAAAAAGAAAACATTAATAGCTAGCAGGATTGGAAGAGACTGAAAGTTAGTGGAAAATAGGATGTTGGGATGGGCTTATCTTTATTTTGAAAAAGAACAAAATGCCTGCCCTGTGGCCAGAATCTTCTTGCTTATCCTGTTTCCTGGAAAAGTCTTTGGAAAATCTCCTTCAGGAAGGTAGGTAACCAGGGAAAGGGGAGATTGACTTGTCCAAGGTCACATAGAGTCTAACTGAGATTAGAACTTGCCACACCAGATTGCTTCTGCCAACTGCCCTCAGACAGAAGCTGTGATACATGCTGTAATGGAAAAGCAAGGAATGGCCGGCCACAAATCCTAAAGGAATTGCCCGAAGGCAGGAAGGCCTCCCGCTATCCCAGCCCTCCAGCACTGATGACACCTAAATCATGTCAGGTAGATGAGTGTCACCCCTGTTTCCACCCACCCCCAACTTTCATTCTTGGTTTTATTCATCTTTTTCCCTTTATAATAAATGTTGGGTTGAAAAAGTAAATGTGTGCTTAATAGAGAAAACTTTTTGGTACAGAAAAAGTAAAAAGTAGCAGAAAAATCCATCTGCAGAGAGGCAGCTGCAATTAATATTTTTGTATATTTTATGGTCTTTTATATGCTTGTTTTTCCTCATTGATATATATCGCTCTGTATAGAATTTTTTTTTTTTACTCAGTTTTTTTTTTTTTTTGCGGTACGTGGGCCTCTCACCGTTGTGGCCTCTCCCGTTGCGGAGCACAGGCTCCGGACGCGCAGGCTCGGCGGCCACGGCTCACGGGCCCAGCCGCTCTGTGGCATGTGGGATCTTCCCGGACCGGGGCACGAACCCGTGTCCCCTGTATCGGCAGGCGGACTCTCAACTACTGCGCCACCAGGGAAGCCCTGTATAGATTTTTTACCCTGCATTTTCCAGTGAGCGTCATAATCTTTCTCCTACACTATTAAGGAACGTCATAAATCTTTCTCCTATGTTTGCAAAGATCATTTTTAATGGCTCCATAATATTCCATTTATGGAGATACCAAAATCTGCTTAAACATATACCTGTTATTAGGGAAATTGCTTCCATTCTTTGCTATAATGAAATTTCCTATTCATACAGCTCTTCAGGGCAGGAGCTGCCAAACAATCTTCCTTTGTGCCCCATGGATTATTGGCTCTATAATGGCAAGAAAATGATATTAAATACCACCCAGAGCCTAGCACTAGGCTTAGTATATAATAGGAGCTCAAGTTATATTGGTTGAATGAATGAATAAATGAACATGTGAATGAATTCAGAACTTTCAATCAGAAAATTCTTCTGCTTTCCATCGGTTCTTCAATAGCTTTGGAATGAAGTCCAAATTTCTTAGTCTAACATATAATTCCCTGTATGACCTGGTTTCTGCCTACCTTCCCTGCTTTGTCTGCTGCCTCTCATGATCTCACCTCCCAACCTCCCATGTACCCTGTGCTCCAGACTCATGGAAAGCTCGCTCATGTCCAAACGCGCCACACCTCTCCCGTTTCCACACCTCCATGCACTGTTCCCTTCCACAGAGTTGGTCCCCCTTCTCTCTGGTCCTTCAGGCTTCTCTACCAGCCGCATGGCACATGTCATGTAACTCTTCATTTGTCTGCATGCTTCTCTCTCCCTCTAGTCTATGAATTCCTTGAAAACTAGGAGGAGGACATTCATTTTTCTCCTCGATGGGCACCACTGTTCCTAACATGGGGCAGAGGCTCAAGAAACACCTGACAGATGAGTGAATGGGGTCCAGGAGAATCCTCTGGAGCTTTAAGCTAAGCCCCCTTCCCTCTGCTCTGTTCTAAACAACGGGTAAGTGAAGCCCTTGCCTGTATGATTGGTTGTGAAGCGTCTCCGAGAGCAGCTGGGCCAGCAAGATGACGGCAGAAGTTGAGGGCTCCAGGATTCCGAGAAAGAGGAAATTCGTGAGACGGGAAGTCATCTTTGAATAGCAGCCTGATTTTGAGACTAACGAAGCCTAAATAGATAATCTGTGAGGGGAGTTAAGATGGGAAGGGCCCACAGACTGAAAATAGTGTGTGTGTGTGTGTGTGTGTAGACTTAAAGATAAAATTGCTTTTATATTAAAAATTATTTCATGACATTGTAAAGGTGGCCTAGTAAGGAGTGATTTTAAAATTTGACCAAAAAGCAAATTCATTCATTCCACAAGTATTTGCTAAATACACTCTCTATACCAGGCACTGTTCTAGGCACTGGAAATATAATACTGGAAAAGATAGACAGAAGTCCTTGACCACACGGAGCTTCTTTTCTAGTTGAGGAGACATGAAAGGAATAAGAAAACAAATATATAATTTCATTTAGAGAGAGTTACTATGGAGAGCAATAATACATGGTCAGGGGAAGAGTGTGTCAGAGGCTGTCCATAAGCAGGGTGGTCTGGGGAAGATCACTCCAGACAGAGGGATCAGGACCTGAGGGAGGCAAGAACAGGCTTGCCCGCTGAGGAACAGTGACGAGGCCAGCAAGGCTGGAGACATGTGGATGGGTGTGACCAGGGGAAAGATGCCGTGGGTCTGGCAGGCGGGTTGTGCTGAAGACTTCAGCTTTCATGCCAAGGACGTTGGGAAGTGATCAGAGGGTTTTGAGCAGAGGAGTGACATGATTTGACTTAAGTGTTTACACCTGCGGTGATCAGCTGTAGGGATGAGCAAGGAGGAAGGGAGAACAACCAGGAGGCTATCGCAGTGGGTCAGATGAGAGGGGGCAGTGTGCAGGATAGAAGGGCACCCGTGCAGGTAGTGAGAAGGACCTGGATTTTGAATTGATAGCTGACAGGGCCAGCTGATGGCTGCAAGGAGTGGTGCAAGGGAAGGAGAGGCAGGATGATTCCTAGGGTTGGGCTTTCTCCATGGAGTGAGTGGTGGAGTCATTCCCCAAGATGGGGGTGACTCAGGGAGGAGCTGGCCGGTGGTATAAAATCAAAAGCTATGTTCTGGGACGTGTTAACTTTGAGATGCCAGTTAAAGATCCCAGGAGAGACAGGGAAAGGAGTTTGGACTCAGGCTAGGTGTCAGGTCAGAAGTACAGGGTGGGTAGTTTTCAGCTTATCGGTGGTATTTAAAGCCATAGGACTTGATGAGTTTACAAAGGAACTGAGTCCAGATGAAGGAGAGTAAAAGGGTCAAGGTTGGGAATGATGGGGAAGGGCCAGCAAAGGAGACTAAGAAAGAGTGGGCACTCAGGTAGGAGGAAGACCAGGCAGGCATGGCGTCTGGAAGGCAAGAGAAGGTGTAATATCATTACCTCCAGAAGAGGTAATAACACACATGTGAATGAGACCTAGAAAGGGAGAGAAACCTTGAGGGCCAAAACAGTCCATCTTGGAGAGGTCATCGGGATTGGGAACAATTAAGAAGTCTTTACTTTCGATATCTGCGGATGCCGTCAGAGTGTTTTTTGTGAGATCCACAAAACGCAAAAGATAAGCAAACAGCACGCAGAGATTAATTTAAAAACCCACCAGCCAACAAGAGAACAATTTCTCTTGTCCAGGAGTCTCTCCAGGGTCTTTCTCCAGAGGCCTCTCCCCTTGAGGACGCACCTGCTGTGCCTGGAGCCTGAACGTGGAGTCTCCCCTTCTCATCAAACTCATCCTGGCCTGCATCGGTATCATGATCTAGTCCTCCTGGAGTCCCAGGCTGACTGAATGGCTGGACTGGAGGGGCCCAGGCCAGCCAGGGCCTCCCAGGAGACAGACCCCTTTACTCTGGGGCAGAAGAGAGTGGCACTAGCTCAGCACTGGGAACTGAATAAAGGTTCAGTCCCCCAAAGTGACCTCACCTCTGATTCTGATTCCACTGCTAAGCAGGTCAGAGTATTCTCAGGAGACATGGCTTCCCCCGGCTGGGGAGAAGGAACTCAGAGCATCTGGGGGCCTAGGTGGGGACGCCATGACATAGTCTAATACAGGCGTTAGTTCATCTCTGATGACACTGTTGATTCTCTCTCCAGATCTGGCTGAGGGGAAATGGCCTCAGCCCTCATTTTACTGCTGCTTCTTCCTGCTTCTCTCCCATGTTCATGGACCTTGTTCCACCTTGCACCTCTCTCCACCCAGCCTACAGGAAAGGCCTGGGAGGCGGTGCCTGGCAACTCTGGGACAAGATCAAGCTCACTGGGGTTCTGCTGCTGCCCTAATGCTCTAGGTTGAGAGGTGACCGACAAGCCATTCCCAGGACCCAATTTATTCATTTTTGAAACAGCGAGGAGGGCACCCCTCTTTCCTAGAGAAAGAAAGGGATGCAATCACCATATTGTGGGAAATACTGGTCCACAATCACCAGAAACTTGTTTTCTACCCCTTTAAGCTGTGGTGTGCAGGAGTAGTAGGGCATACTTGAAACAGTCCTGGACTTGAAGTCTGAGAATTAGGGCTCAAGTCCTGGCTCCATCGCTCCCAAGCTGTGTGACCTTGGTCAAGACAGGAAGCTCCAGAGCGTCAGGCATCTTGATGGCAAAATAAGGTCATAGTTTCAATTCCACCCACTTCCCAGGAATACAGTAAAGCTCAACTATATGCTGGGAAGCACTCTCCAGTTGCGGGCTGGGCTCCACACGTCCCGGGCCACTCCTCCATCAGGCTGAGCCTGCTCCTTTGTCAGGGACTTTGCACACGCTGTTCCCTCTGACTAGAATGCCCTCTCTCCCTAGAATATACACATTCACCCTCCAAGACCCAACTCAGATGTCACGTCCTCCATGAAACTTATCCAAAGCAAAATGAGGGATTTCCTCCTCTACGTTTCCACCTCTCCTACTTATACCTCTTCTAGCACCTACCACATTTTTTAAACGTCAGTGTTTTGTGTGTCTGTTTCCCTCATGAAACTGGGAGCTCCTAGAGGCCAGGGTTATTACATTTTATTCATTTTTGTACTCCAAGAGCCTAAAACAGTGTTTAACACATAGAAGGAACTGAATGACTATGTGTTTAATTGATCCAAATCACTAAGAAACTGCTACAGAAACAAATCTTCTATTCAGAGCTAAGACATCATAGGTGCCACCAGCTGCAGAAACCTGATCATATTCTATTATCCAAGTTCTGGCTTTGAAAGATGGCAGCCACTTGCAGAAAAAAACAAAGCAGGACAGACACACAGAGGGGCCGGAGCATTATTTTCAGCATTGGAAAGATACTGAAGTCCACCCTCAGAGGGGAGCACCTTGCGGTGGTCACACAGCCTCAGAGACCTTGATTTCGGACCAAAGCTTGGATTTTGCAACTCCCATACTCATACAATTTTCGAAATAAACCCACTGCATCCCAAGTCCAACACAGAGAAAACCAAGTATTAGACTGTAATCAACAGTTTAGGCAAATAAGCAGTATTGAGGCCGATCAAATCCGGAAGTGATTTAAGGCAGAGAGCGAGATTAATTCAGACAACCGGACGATGAAATCAGGATTAGAAAATATTTTGGTCGATTCTAATAAGAGGCCAAAACCAACAACATAGAATGTAACAGGAATACATCTAAGCCCTACATTTAGGTTAAAAAAAGGTCAATTGTATACATAAAAGATAGAGAAGGTGAAATTAGAAATGATTAAGGTGGTAAATTTTATGTTTAAATTTTACGTTTTATGTTTAAATTTAATATTGTATGTTTTTTACCACCCAAAAAAAGGAGAAAAAAGTAAAGAGTTTTTTACACTTAGAGAATTATGTTTTGACAACT
The DNA here is from genome assembly GCF_003676395.1 of Aethalodelphis obliquidens. Classification (NCBI taxonomy): domain Eukaryota; kingdom Metazoa; phylum Chordata; class Mammalia; order Artiodactyla; family Delphinidae; genus Aethalodelphis; species Aethalodelphis obliquidens. The sequence goes on from NW_020837990.1 coordinate 4,396,202, forward strand.
ACTCTAACCCAGAAAGCTAATTTTCTACCTCATACCGGGTAGGCAACTAAAGAAGTCAAATTGCTCAAAAGTATGCCCTACCTTTAGCCTATCTGCTACATACGATCTGGCAATCCTACTCTGGGTGTATATCCACAGGAAATGAAAACAGGGTATCAAAGAGATAGCTTCACTCCTCTGTTCACTGCAGCATTATTCACTATAGCCAACCTAAGTGTTCATCAATGGGTACATGGATAAAGAAAATGTTATGTATATATACTTGTTACATGGTTACATTCAGTCATGAGAAAGAAGGAAATCCTGCCCTTTGCGACAACATGGATTGACCTTGGGGGCATTACGCTAAGTGAAATAAACCAGACTGAGAAAGACAAGTACTGCAAGGTATCACATACGTGGAATCCAAACAATAAAAATGAAAGAGTCAAACTCATAGAAACAGAGAGTGGGAAAGTGGTTGCCAGATGCTGGAAGGGTTCCGAAATAGGGAGAAGTTGGTAAAAGGGTACAAACTTTCAGCTATAAGATGAATCACGTCTGAAGATCTAATGTATTACATGGGGACTATAGTTGACAACACTGTACTGTATAATTAAAATTAATTAAAATTAATTAAAATTAATTAAAATGAAAAGAGTGGAACTTAAATGTTCTCTCTCACACATATAAAGATAAATATACATGTGATGGATGCGTTAATTAACTAGATGGTGGGAATCCTTTCACAATGTATACACGTATCAAATCACACGATGTACATTGTAAAAATCTTACAATTTTATTTACCAGTTACACCTCAATAAAGCTTAAACAAAAGACTCTGGGCTACAATGTGAAACCTGATAAAGAGTTTTTTCAACAATACCAATAACCAACCTCAAACTAGAGCAATGGAATAACACAGCAGATACATATGGTGATTAAAACTTCAAGTGTGCATAATTTAAGATACTTGACCATCAAAATATCTATACTCTGTATTTTACATTTTCAAAGAGGTTAAATCTCCTGAAGAAATATAATATAACTCTCCCTCCCAAACAAAAACAAAAAAGTGATTCCCATTTCTGTTTATTGGCAGACAGTATCTGGAAATAAACAAACTGCAGTTCCTTGTGGGGAGGGGAAGAGAGAGGAGGCTGGCGCTAGTGAAAAAGCGCATGTGAAAAAGAAACCCAAAAAGGGAGAATTTCAGTTGATTGAAGCCAGTATTGGCCTGAGTGTACTGCACAGGTGTGGGGTAGCTGCTTAAAAAGCTAATGCTATCCTGTGCATCAGCAGGCATGCAGACCGTTGCACATCTCTGCTGAGAGCATCATGTCCAGTTCAGGGCAACATTTTTTAAAGGGACCCTGATGAACTGGGCTGCGCAACATGAGGACCAAGACGGTAAGGGGCTTAGATGTCACACCAAATGAGGAAAGGATATTTAGCCTAGAGAGGAGAACACTTACCCTTAGATGTCTTTTACATTTTAGACACACATACTGCCATATTTAGGATTGAAATGTTATAACGTCTGTAATTTACAAGAAAATATTCCAGTGACAGGAATGGCAGAAATGTGATGGTTGTTGAGAGTAGGCAATGAGTATATGGGGCTCATCATTTCAGTGTCTACCTTTGCGTGCGTTTGAAATAAAAAGTTAAAAATAAAATATTTCCCCCCCCCAAAAGGATGAAACCAACATGGCAAGATGTTAACAACTATTAAATCCAGGTGATGGGTATATGGCTGTTCATTAACAGCTGTTATGGCTGTTTCTTCTCTTTTCTATGTATCTGAAGTTTTTCAAAATAAAAAATTCTTAAGTAATTCAATGAGGGAACATTTGTAAGATCTTCTTGGCATAGTGCCTAGTGCATAGTAAGTGCTTCAGTAAATGTCAGTGTACTCTTCCTTCCTCCCCCAATATTGGCATGGATGTGAAACAGGCTTAGTCTGCAGCTGCAAAGACCCAGCTCCACAAAGGTCATTGGTGGAGGTTCCTGGGAAGCAGGCTTCACCTCAGTATAGGGAAGAATTTTGTAAAACATGGAATTGTCCAGCAGTGAAACCCACAGTTTCACATCAACAGGGCTCCCCATTGCTAGGAATATTCAGGCAGAGGTTGCTTATTTCAGGGATGTTATAGAAGTGGTATTTGAATTGAGCGGCAATTTGATAATATCAAGAGGAGGATCTCGGGTGATCTCAGGGGACTGAAAATTCCTCCCATCTCTAAAGTCCTAGGATTCAATGCAGTGGATTGAAATGTACCAGGGCTTTTTCTTCCCTTCCCAGAAGCTGGTCACTGTGTAGCATTTGCAGAGGGAGGCAAGGAAGGACCAAAGAACTCTCCCCACCATTTCCCTCTGTCCTGTTTGTTCTGCCCACAACTAAAAGATATGAACACAGAGGGCAGAGATGGGGCAGAAAGGGCTCACAAAGGAAGCTTCAGAATCCTCTCTTTGGATGTCTTGGGGCAGATGGGTAAGAACTGTGCCAAGCTGGAAGGGACACCAGCTAAGGTCTCGCCAAGCCTCTTTCGGTTCTCATGGTCTCCTGGGAATCTCTGGACCATGAAGCTTCTAGCAAGAAAGCCAGAGCGCAAACACCTTGGAACTATGGCTCACGGGGCTGGGAGGAACCTGAAGAGATGATCAGGGCGAGCGCTCTGCCTTTGGGAAAATGAAGCCTTATTACTCACCCCCATTTTACAGTGAGAAAACTGAGTCTCAACAAGGTTAAGTGATAATATGTACGAAGTAACAGAGCTTTTAAAGTATGGGCATGTGTTGGGAATGATCCTCAGGGGAAGACAAAAACCCATGTCTCCAGTCCCAACGTGGTACATCCTTCCCACGCTAGCGTTAACGCCACTGCTAGCATCTCTAAAACTCAGACAACGTCTGAGGACTCCATCCAAGCTCCAGCTAAATGGCCCAACTCCTGAATCTCCCTGGTCCCACACGGTACCCAGAACTGTTCATCTATACCAAAGAGCTCCAGACAAAGGAAGAGGCCGAGAATACAGTTCGAGGGATTTGGGTTAATTATGAAGACAACATTCCAGTTCATAGAAAATGGGATTTAGTGACCAAAAGAGGGTAAAAGGCACCTTGAATTGGTGGGGAGGCCCGGGATTCTGGATAGAATTTCCTTAGGCCAGGATGGCCGTAATACCCAATGGAGTCCCCATGAGAAAGGCCATGGATCAGTCTGTAGGAGGTGCGCAGGGGTCAAAGGCAGCTTCCGCCTCTGCCTCTCCTTCCCTGGCACCTGGTGGGCACCAGGTCAGCAGTCCGAGCCACCTGGCAAGGACCCCTGTCCGACAGTAGACAGGAGGAGCCGGCGCCAGCCCTCTGCTTTCCCACCTCTGAGCCACAGCCTCACAGGCCCGCTGATTTGCATGCGTTGGCAGCGCTGGGATGTGAGTTTGCCTGGGGAGCAATTCTCTGGGTGAGGGACGTGGAAGCACAGGAATCCTGTTCCAGCAGGATTTTCACTCCTGCCTGGTAAACATGCAGAGAGCATTCTGCAATGCGGCCGAACCTCTCCCATTTCCGGGCTGCTTCTCTTCTCACCAGCTCCGCTCCCAGGTTAACCCAGCAAGACTTCCCCTGTCATTTTATGACCACTTGGCAAATGTGCTGCCACTTCCTGGGATAGCAATGATTAAAGCAACCAGGACCTTGGAAGCACTGCTGGGCAGGCAGCCGCCAGAGCAAACCACGAGACTTCCCAGTGAGGTCATTCAACCCAGTCAAAACACTTTTCCCCAAGACCCCACAGACACTATGCCTACCTTTTTTGTTACTTGAGATCCCTCCAAGGAACTGGGCACTGTTGCCTAATGGTCAGAGCTCTGTACAGAGAACACACTGTAAACTGAGCTTGAGGATTACTTCAAAGGCTGTTTTATGCTGGACCTTGGGCAAGTTGCTTGACCTCCATAGCCTTCAATTTTCCTTACATGTTAAAACAAAAAATTCTGCCTATATTCCTGCCACCTGCTTCGTAGGAGCAAAGAAAATGCCCAGGAGGAAACTGAGGCTGGCCCCTGAAGCCACCTGCAGAACAGGACACAGGATGTCCTTGATGGGCTGTGGGAAGAACACCGGCATAGGGGATGGGAGATCTGAGCTTCAGGTCTCCACCAGCTGAGTGTCCCCGGCTGTGGATAGCAGATGCAAAGATGCAGCGTGTGAGCCATGCCCAGGGCAGACATCACTAATGGACCACCTCACTTGCTTCCTTTTCCTAAACTCAGTGCATAGTGACCACCACTGATGATCAGAAACAGCTCTCCTGAAGAAACCCACTTGCTACCCCAGGACAGGATGGTCTTACAGGGTCCCTCCACCTCTGACCGTCTGTGGCTTTGGGGATTTTCATGGGTTAAAGCTTCTTCCTCTTTAGAATGGCAGAGTAAACGCGACTGACCTCAGGGCTTCCTTGCAACCCGGCCTGTGTGAGCGTTCCAGTGAGTTTCTCCACCTGCACAGTCATGAGGCTGAACCCCGAAGCCTTGGTCTGCAGGCCGTTAACACAGATGTCAGGAGCGTGGAGCTGAGGAAGGCACTCACTGCCCACCTTTGCTAAAAGGGAAGCCCAGCCTCCTCCGACTTCCCTTTATTATCTGTCATCATTCTTTGATAAATGAAAGGCTCCTCGCCGAGGTTTTCGAATTTTTTAGGAAATAAAATTCCTGTTTCTTCTCAGTCTGAGCTATAGATGGGACTCTCTGGGGCCCCCTGCATTGCCCCTGTACCTCCTGCTGGCCTCACACTGAGGCCCAAAGTGGGCAGCATGGTCAGAGGCTATGCTGAAGAGGCCAGGGACTCAGGCCCCCGCCTGGAATGGGGCCAAAGGGCCAGGTTCCCCAGCAAAGTCTCCACTCATGATCTGCTGACCCTAGAAAACAATAAAAATCCAACTTTAAAGGAAAAACTCTGTTAAAGAAACCCAGGGTTCCCATCGCTCCTAAATAAGCGCAGGTCAGAGAAGCACCTTGGTCGCTACTTTTCTATCAGAACTTTCTTGTGCTCGAGGGGACCACACAGACACTCCCAGTGCAGCACCCACCACTCACAGGTAGGGAAACTAAGTCCCAGAGAGGATGAGTGACGAGCTAAAGGTCACACAGGTAACACATGGCAAAGCAGGAACAAAGCCCGAGCTCCGATGCCTAGACTTGTCTCTCCACCATAGCCCAGGGGTTCCCTAAAGGTCACCTCCAGACCAGCCCCTTCTCTACTCCTTGCCCAGCCCTGAGAGGGGAAGAGGTTCAAAGAGGTTTAAGGTTGGTAAGAGACACTTCGCCACCCCCTTCCCGGGACTGAGTGAAGTGGGGGTGAGAAGGGTGGGTGGGAAGAGCAGGGATAGCTACCGAGAGGGGTGTGCAGCCGGGCGCTGGTCCTCATGTGGGCACACAGATGTCCTTTGTGCCGCTCAGAGGGGCACGTGTGTGGTAAGAAAGCTTAGATGGGAGATGCTATCTCACATTTGTAGAACAACTCTCACTTCTGAGAGCTGCCACAGATACACTCTTGTTTCATTCATGCCTCACAACTTGTTTTACAGATAAGGAAACTGAGGCTGGGCCATGGCGCCTGAGCTGGAGGAAAGGAAGTTGGATCTCAGGGCTCTGGCTGTAGGGCTGGTGCGCTGGCCAACACGCATGGGTCTTGGGGCGTGCACTGGGTTTGTTCCTTTCTGTGCAGTGCACTTTCGTATCCAGTCCTTATTAGAGTCTCACCTGCCTGTGAGTTCTACAGAGCCGGGATTCCAGAACTCCTGTTTCACCAGTGAGTACACTGAGGCTCAGAGAGGGCGGGGCTGGTTAATGTCACACAGCCGTCTTCCGCATCCAGACACCATGCCATGCCCTTTCCCTCACGCGGGGTAACATAGCTTCCTCTCCTTCTGGGGCCTGTGTTCCTAGGGCTGGAGGGGCCACTTCTGAGGGAAGGGTGATGGGGAGGGGGGAGACTTTGTCCAACAAAACAAGGAAACAAAAGCATAAGACAGAGGACTGCCTCTAGGGTAGGGAAAGGGCTTTTAAAGAAACAGGGATCTCAACCCGTTGCTGTGACCTTGAGAAAGTCATTCCTCTTTTCTGACCCCACTCTCTTTCCCCATAAAATAGGAGAATGGGACTAGATCAGAGAATTTTCAAACATTTTGGCAGGAGAACACTATTTTCAAATAATAGGGATTAATTAATAGTTGACATTTATTGAGCATTTACTATGCACCAAGGTTTGTATTAAACATTTTATACACAGGAGAGCATTTAATCCTCACAACCACCCTGTGAGTAGGTGCTCTTATTACCCCCATTTTACAGATGAGGAAACTTGAGGCTCAGAGAGGTCAATCAACTTGCCCAACGTTACTGATTAGTAAATTGCCGAGTAGAAACTCAAGCCCACGTCTGTCCACCAGCCAAGGCTGACCACACCACAGTATATACTGACATACTATCTCCAAATGAAAACACATATGGAGTCGCCACAGAAACTTGAGGGGGGAAAAAAAGATTTTTCCAGAACTATAAACATCATCTAGTCTCCTTGAATCTGTACCATCCCTAAACACTGGGTCCTGGGAGGAGGGGTCTTTCCACCAACTCCCTCCCCTTCTTCCAGCCATTTCCTGATTGCCTGGAGTCAGTTTGTTTGAGGGTCCTTCACCAAAGCACACTTCCCACTCCCAAGAGCAGGTGGATAGGACAGTGTGTTGGCCAGGAGTGAACGAATTCACAGGTAGGTCTACTCAGGAGATAGCCCATATTCCTAATAGAGGGCCCCTAGATTGGCCATTGGGTCACGTGTGGACACTCTGTCCTTCTGATACTAATACTGGCAAATGGCATTACTGTATGGCAGGCTCTGCTCTAAGGGCCTTACACACGTTGGCTTATTCAGTCCTCACAGCAGGGGCTTCCCTGGTTGCACAGCAGTTAAGAATCCGCCTGCCAATGCAGGGGACATGGGTTCGAGCCCTGGTCCGGGAAGATCCCACATGCCGCGGAGCAACGACGCCCGTGTGCCATACTACTGAGCCTGCGCTCTAGAGCCCGCGACCCACAACTACTGAGCCCACGTGCCACAACTACTGAAGCCCGTGTGCCTAGAGCCCATGCTCCGCAACAAGAGAAGCCACCGCAATGAGAAGCCCGTGCACCGCAACGAAGAGTAGCCCCCGCTCGCCGCAACTAAAGAAAACCCGCGTGCAGCAACGAAGACCCAACGCAGCCCTAAATAAATGAATAAATAAATAAATTTATTAAAGAAAAAAAGCCAAAAAAATCAAAAAAAAAATTCCTTACTCTCCATAATATTAAAAAAGAAAAACAAACAAAAAAAATCCTCACGGCAACTCTAGGAGCCTATCCCTGTTATTACCTCCATTTTACAGTCTAGGAAACCGAGCAGAGACATTAAGTAACCAGCCCAAGGTCATATAACTAGTAAGTAGAAAAGCTGGGATTCAAATACAGACTCTGGCTCCAAAGTCTATGCCCTTAATGCCTCCGCCTTGGTAAGCTGGGGGCAGCAGTGCCCTTCCTAACACGTTACAGGAACTGAGAGGTACAGCAACCCCCACCTTTCAAATAATAACCAGTGAGCACAAAGGGTCAGCATGTGCTCACGGATCTCAGCATCTTAGAGCCGGAAGTGATCTTAGAGACTCTCAAGTTCAGACCCTCCGTCCAATGCACGAACTCAGGCCTGAAGACGGGAGGTGACTTGCTGACACAGGTTCATGGTAGAGATGAGTCCAGATTCCATCTCTCCTCACATCTCCTCAACCACACGAGAAGGTGCAGACTGTTTCTCCAGTTTCACTGGTAGAAAAACTGAGATGACTAGTCTGTTGTCAGCAGAGGGAGACAGGCCTGAGCCCAGGACCAGAACTCACTCAATGGTCCTTAAGAGCCCAAGCATCCTGTGACGCTGGGGTAAACTGAGTTGGGGCTAGGCGGGGACGGGGACCCAGCTGGTTCTCCCGAGAGGCAGAGGTCACAAATACCCCACCCAGCCAACCACCCTCAGGCCTCCAGGGGCCTGAGGGGAGGGGACAGGGACAGGGTGGGAGCAGCCAGCCCAGTGCTACCTCCCTTTGATACCTTGGAGTCCAGAGCAGACATTTCCCAGCAGGCTTAACCCTTCTTGTGCGTGCTTCCCTTCTCAAGAAAAGCTTAATCATCCTCATTTGAATTTCAAATGACCTCTCCCCTCTCCCCACTCCCTGCCCCAACAGGCTTTGAGGCAGGGATATGGAAATTCACCCAGCAGTACGGAAATCATTGCCCTATGCAAATTGGGCGCCAGGACCCCATCGTCATAGCAACTACTAGGTTTCCTCTCCTTTTGGCCCCTCTCTGGGCTCTCTGGCTTAGATTTTTTGTTCCTCTTCCCAGCAGGCGGGGGGGGGGGGGGGGGGGGGGGGGGGGGGCACCCCTCACCGAGGTGCCCAACGGGGCCCAGACCCGCCAGGCTTCCTGCCTGCTTCTCTAGTGCAAATCTGGACCCAGATTTGGTCTCAGCCAAGCGAGACCAGCCGCTGTTTTTTCCTCAGGCTAGCCTAATCCGAGGATGGGCTAGATGGTGGTGAGGAAGTTCTGGAGTCTGGAGGACACAGCGATGCTCCTAGAGGGGGCGACAGGAGAGGAGAGACCTAGAGGGCTTCGGTGGTGCCAGTGATAGGAGATGGAACGCAGGGCACGGAACCTGTATGTAAAATGCCATGCAAATGAACACCTATTATTTTTTGAGTCAACAGCACGAGTGCTTTCTGGGGAGATGCCTGCAGCTCTGTTTCCGGTGCTCCGAGCTTGGCACAAAGGCCTGCCCTCCCTGAGTCTCCCAGGGCCCTGCTGTTAGCCAGGAGCTCCCCCACAGTCAGCTCTAAGCCCGTGGAGAATCCAGGAGGGGACTTTGAACTGTCTGTGGCTGAAGTCCCTAGAAATGAAATTCAGCCTCCTTTGAGGACTCTGGTCATTCGCTCAGCTTCCCCAGCCCTGTCCTACCAGATCCTCAGGCTCCAATGAGAGGAACGCAGCCCCAGTTGGGATGACCTCCTGCGGCTTCCCTTTTAAGGACATGTCTGCCCCTCTCCCCCTTGGCCGTGGGGAGTGGGGAGTGAGAGGAGGCAAGGGGAGCTGCACCTGCTTCTCCCCTCAGCAGCTCTTCCTAAGGACGGGTCATCCTGGCAGAGCCCTTCCCTTCCCGAGGGGGACCCACTAGCAAATGCGGGCAGAAACTCCAACTTCCGTCTCCCCTACCCCTCCTGTAGTTTCACAAACCCCCACCACCACCACCCCAGCCTGCCTTTGATAGAGCCTTGACCAGAAAGGAAGACTGCCAGTGGGTGCAGCCCACCACCAGACTGCCCAACCTGCCCTGAGGGCTTTGAGGTGGGGATTGTGTGAGTCGTGTGTGTTTGCACGTGAGTGTGAGTTGGGCGTGTGTGTGTCTGTGTTTGGGAGTGGGGCGGATGGAGTGTAACTGCATTTCAGTTGTCCGGATTGGGGCTGCTCTTTTTTTTTTTTTTTATAGGATTTACTCTTTTTTTTTTTTTTTTTAATTTATTTATTTGTTTAGGGCTGTGTTGGGTCTTCGTTTCTGTGCGAGGGCTTTCTCTAGTTGTGGCAAGCAGGGGCCACTCTTCATCGCGGTGCGCGGGCCTCTCACTATCGCGGCCTCTCGTTGCGGAGCACAGGCTCCAGACAGGGCCGCTCTTCAAGCCCGAAGACGTAACCCTAATTTGGCTGCTCATTTCTTTTCAAATTCTTTTTCCACTTGTTCAGCATTTTTCCACACCAGGTGTTCATTGCTGTAACTGTTTCTTAAGGAGGAGGGTGGACCCAAGAGACCAAAAGCATTTACTCACAGCTTATGAGGGAGGGGGGCTGCAATTTGGGTGCCTTAGTGAAGGGCTAAGGCCCAGAAGCTACAGTGTTAAGTCTCTGGACGTTGCTCAGGGCCTCTCTCTCTCTCTCTGTCTCTGTGTGTGTGTGTGTGTGTGTGTGTGTTGGTAGCGGGTTGAGGGTGGGTGTCATTTCACCCCTGGCAGCAAAGGATAGCCTGGGACTGACCTCTCCTGCTGGATCTCCCCATCACTGCCCCCACGGCACCAACAGTGGGAGTAGGAGGGATGCTAAGAAGGTCATAAGATGTACCCATTGTCCATGGGATGCCAAAGGAAAGGGGCATTCTTATGCACACTCTTATCCTCTAATGCAGGGCACCTCCAAGTGTGGTCCAACAGCCAGGCGGGTCTGAGCTGTTCATTGAGGTCGGAGACCAGATGCGTCCAAACACAGAGAGTAAGAATTTAGAAATGTTCACAGCACCCCAAGTACGTCATTCGTGAGCGCTCCCTGTGGACGCAGTGGAGACAAGTCTGGGCCCTGTTGAATGTGTGTGGTGGGTACGAGCTGCATACCAGTCCTGCACGGTGGGACTGTGGACTGCTCTGTGACAGACTGGAAGTATAAACGAGCGGTCCTGCAGCCCACGTTGTTTGAAGCAGTGCCCTAAGGAATGACGGCTGATGAAACCAAGCGGAACTCCAGATGGTAAAAGACAGCACACAGGTGCCCCCCCCGACCCGGCCCCCTAGCTTTGTTCCCTCTTAGGCTGGAGAGAAAAGGAGGTCCATGTTCTTCTGGGGGCTGCAGAGATGGCAGCTGGGGTGGGGAAGGTGGCCTTCCTTAAAGAGATCTCTGAGAGGAAGAGGGACGGGTGTCAGGCAGGACATGGCTCATCCACCTGCACTGGTGCTAAGGTTTAATGTAATTTTATATTTACAAACATACCTGCTACCCAGAGGCAAGTATTAATTTAGTCCATATGGACTATTACCCCTCTTGAGATTGTGACATACACACTCCTAACACACTCATATATAGTGTGCTTAGACTTTAAAGTATCTTGACTCATTTCTGGACACGAATGTGTTATAAACCTCCTGATTTCAAGCAACATATAAAAAACCACTGCTATTAAAAACACTTCACAACATTTTCATCTGAGCAGCATGGTCCTGCCCTGTGGGCTTGGGTTTGGGACTAGATGGGTGAGAAAGTGTGGCACAGGTGGGAGCTGCTGTAGTAATTCTTTTATTTGCAGAGGTTCTCTGTGTGCTAGAGGCAGGTACCTCCTGATGCCACAGGCTGCTCTCCCGGGACCTCTGGCACACACAGCCACAGTATGAAGCCTGGATGGTGAATTAGTACCTCCTCATCCCCCTGCACAGAAACTGGAAACGTGGTGAGATGGAAGCCACTCTGGTTTGAGAAGGCTAGAACCAGGGGCAAGGGGCTTAGGCTGCAGCGTGAGGGTTGTAGACAAGAGATAGGAAAGGACTTCCGACACTGAGAATTGTATCCTACAAGAATAGGTGGCCAAGAGAAATTGTGGGGTTAGCTTTTCTTAAGGATGGAAGATAAATGAGGGGAAAATAGCTCTAAGAACAGGATCCTTTATTTTCCAGGGATGGTTTTGAAATGGCTTCAAAGGAAGAGAGAGGTATGGACAAGATATCCTCTCAGAATCCAGGGATTCATCTCAGTTCCCCCTGGACATCTGGAGGGGCTGTGGCTTCCTTTTTGTCCTCCAGAGAGGTAAGGGAGAGAGTGGGTACAGACCAAGGCACAGGACCAGAGTCATCAGGCTTGAATCCTAGAGCCCACCCAGCTCATTCTCTTCACTTTACTCCCTCAAGCCCTCTCTCCCGCCATATTATGACAAGGAAACTCGAGTCTAAGGCACAAGCAGACTTGTCCCACACTGCTCAGTGACAGAGCTTTGTCTTGTCTCCTGAACGTTTCTGATAATTATCAACCTAATGATGGACTGTATTTGTATGGTGACATTCACTTTGCAAAGTGCTTTCACACCCACTCTGTCATTTAATCATAAAAGGGTGTGTGTGTGTGTGTGTGTGCGTGCGCACGCACACGCGTGCGCCCGTGTGTCTCATTTAGAAAGAGCTGTCAATAGGAGACTGTTCTGCACCTTCCCCCAAGTCTCACCTCACCCCAGGTACTTCCTAGACTTCTCTCGTCCTCTCTGTCATTGAAAGTATAGTTTTATTCCATAAACATTTGGGTTAAAACCCACACACGTCTCTAGAGCCTTCCACCTGTTTCTGCCTGGAACTGCACCTCTTCGTCGCAGTGAGACGTAGTTTCTTTATCCTTAGCTCTTTTCTTGGGGACTCACTAGGGTGGAGATGGCGAGGTCCCAGGAATGAACTGACCAAGACAGGGCTTCTCTTCTTGGGTCAGTTACTCATTATTTCTTTGGGCCTTAAGGAGAATCACTAACCTCTCTGGGCTCCCCTATATAATCGTGTCCATTCCGTCTTAAAACCATGTAGAAAGTTGCCAGATTTAAGTGAGGAGACTCTCTGCAAAGGGTCCCCACACAGCTAACTCCCCTGGATGGTCCTTCCAGACGGTGGGACACGGTGAGCCATTTCACCTCTCAGATAGGCAACTGAAGCAAAGAAGAAGGGCAGCAGGAAGGGATGACTGAACAGAGTCCGGTCCCCACCCCCTTCCTTCTTGCTCCCCTTTTCCTCCCCTGGGCTCCCCTCGTGGAGCCCTTCCTTCCCAGATCTCTGAGCAGGACAAGGGTCCTAAAGCGTCTGCTCCACTGTCATCTGGGCCTGCAAACCCCCACTCCACCCATGACAACTGAGCCTGCAGAATGCGGGGAGCCGGGGCTGGTGTGTCGGTGAGGCTGGCTCAGGATGAGAGAAGAGATGGAGACAGTTCTCTCCAAGGCCAGATTCTCCCTCTCCACAGTTCACCAAAGGGAGTAAGTGGACCCCAGCTCTTTCCCTCTCTTCCCCAGCAAGCATATTTTGGCACCAGACAAGGCTTCTGCCTCTTGGATGAGACCAGCCCCCCAGCAGGGGCTCTAGCCAAGGAGGAGAGCCAAGTCCCTTGGCTGGAGCCACCTGCCATAATTTCGGCATCTCCCTGATGCCGCCACTCTCTTGTGTCCTCTGTCCCTGGTTTCCTGTGCTGGTCCCCAGTCTTCCCACCACCATCTCTGGGTAAATAGTCACTAGAAAGACCCAAGTTTAATTCTGTCATTTGCTAGATACAGAACCTTGGGGAGATCAGCTAACCAGCCTCAACTTCCCCATCTGCAAAGTGGGATGGTGTCATCTACCCTCACAGAATTGTTGTAAAGTCCAAATGCACTGTTTGAACGTGCTCTTCCAAACACAGGTTGGCCCTGTGATCCACTCCACCATGAAGCCCTGGAGGAAAGCTCCTGGAAGACAGGGACTGTTTCGTCATCTTTCTGAGCCCAGGGTCTGACACAAGCGAGGACTGCCAGCGAGGTCAGAGAAGAGGACGGAGCCTGAACAGAGCAAGGCAGCTGGAGGTGTCAGAAGGAGAGCGGGCTGAGAGGGGTGGTGGAAGGAGGGGATATAGGGGCTGAGGGAGGTGACGGGGTAGACGGGCAGAGCTCAGGGCTGAGGAAGTCTCCACACAAATGCACAGTGTGGGAACTGATGGCAGAGAATATGGAAAAGCAGAACTGCATACACATCTTTAAAAATTCAGCCCTTAGAGGCTATCCAGCCCCAAACCCTCCTTAATGGGGAGGAAAATAAATGTCTGGGTGGGAAAACATTTGCCCAATAATCTGCAGGGAGTTAATAGACTGCAGTCAGGACTGAGTTTGATTACTGGTTAGAAGCTGTGTGATCCTGGGCTAGTTAGTTTCTCATTCTGAGCCACAATTTCCTCATTGATAAAAATGGCAATTGTAAGAATTAAATGAGGTAATGCATGTACAGTTGGCTCCACGGGCCTGGGTATGGGAAGGAGGCTCCGTGGATGTGACTGGCCTTTCCCTTCTTCTTCTCAAGCCCACCGTATTTGTCCTCCCCCTGTGTAGGAGGCTACACTGTGACCAGAGTGGTCAAAAGTCATAGGGTTATCTGCTTGGGTGCTTGGGGATGGTCAGTTATGGAGCTGGGAGCTTTTGAAATGTGGGTAAGGCTATGTTCTTATCAACCACTCAGCTGAGAACCGGAAAAAAAAAAAATCGGTGTCAGTCTCAAGAAGGAAGGAAAAGTAAAAACGGGAAGTAAGAGGTAGGATAGAAAAGCTGATAGATCAGAAATCTAGAAACAGCTTGGCCTCAGTCTTCTGCAGGGTGTGGAAACAACACTGGCCAGGGGATCGGGAGTCTTCTCTGGTCCCGAGTGCTGTCACAAAGACACTGAATTTCTCCTCTGTCCACCCATGCCTCGGCTTCCTCATAGACCGAAGGAAAGGAAAGGATGAGCTAGCTTCCCTGCCACGTCTCTACCAACCGGGAGGTCTGTGTCTGGACTAGAGAACGCTCTCCTTTGCAGTCCTGGCCAGTGTGGAGGGGAAATTCACTTCCCTTTCCCAGCTCCCACCTCGTGCACCTGGGGGATTTCACACAACACAGAGGGTGCTCTCAGGGAGCTGGGGCTTTCTAGGTCACCTTTGTTTATAGTTTCTTTAAAACCCAGAGACAAACCACCCCTTAATTCAGGCACTGTTGGGTAGGGGAATCTGCCTTTTAAAAATCCAAAGGAAGCCATTAAACCAAGTTGGTAATCGCTGTGACTCACGATAAGTTTTCCTCTGTAGAAAATGAGTCAGAATGACTTTCCAGGAAGCTTGGTTACTTTAATTAGCTGCCTCTTTTTTTCTTGCCCTTAAAAACATGCAGTAATTTGACAGTCACCTAAGTAAGGATGCTACCAGCCACCAAGCTGAGCCGCTAGAAGTGAAGGATCTGGGAATGGAGGCGTTCTGACAGATGAACTAAAGGGACTCTTTGGAGTTGAGGAGGACCCACACAGACTCTTTCCCTGAATGGTGGAAGGAACAAAATCAACCTGTAGGGTTGATCCACTTGGCCTGAGTGAAGGGGAGAAGGGCACCCCAGCTACCTGCAGCCCCAGAACACTTAGCATCAAGTCTCGTTGTGTATATTACAGAATCTTAATGATGCCATTAGAGGAAATGATGACCGCAGCTGTCAATATGCCAAGCACTGTGCTGAGGGCTTTAAATATCTCAGCTAACCCTCAACCCACTCTCTACGATGGACATTAATTGTCTTCTTTAGAAGAGATCAGGCTAAACTAACTCATCAGATCACATAAACCAGTCAGCAGCAGAGCTGTGATTCTTACCCCAGGTCTGTTTGATTCTAAATCCATACTCTTCAAAGGTCATCTGTTCCTGCCTCCTAGGGAAGCAAAGCGGCTGGTCCAAGGTCACATTCTGAACTGGCAGACACTGAGATGACACTCGTATTCTGAAAGTCCCAGTTTATGTTCAGACTCTTTCTCCTTCAACCTTTCTCCTTCAAGCTCCCACAGTCCCAGACAGGAGGCCAGAGCTTGCTGAGACTGCCTGTAACGCCTTAACCTTCCTAATCCCCAGGTTCTGAACTCCCTCTGTCTCCTGGATCGCTTTTCAGGGTCTCATGTAGGTCCTTCTCACTCCTGACACAGTTGTCTTGACTTGGTCCCGTAACTAATAACAGAGCACCAGAGCTATCCTGTTAAGTGTGGACTTCCACCCTCATGGACACACTCTTAGCTGGGGCAATATACCTGGCCCAGGTGAACAGGGTCAGCTCTAGCCAGCCTGCTACTGGGAAAGGGTGACTCAACTTCTGAATCAAGGCTTCTGGACTCTGGTTTTTCTCTAGGGAAGAGTTCAGAGCAGAGATGTACCTATTACTACTCATCAGGTGAACTGATATGAAAGCCTTGCTGGAGTTCTGGAGATGAAAGGGAATTTTCTTCACAACTGGGGAGAACAGATACCCCACTCCACAGACCTTTAAACATACTCAGCTAATAAATCAATTGACAAATGGTTGCAATTGGCCCACTCTCTCCAAGCTTAACTGTTCCCAGACACAAAGCAAAGTATAAAACATGTACCACTACCCGTGTAAACAGACAGTTTCAAGACTAAATTGAGGGCGGAGGGGCAGAAACGTTTATGGTAAATGTGTGCTGCAGATGCCTCCACAAGACCCCCAATTATCGTGTCCCTGATCCTGAGTCTTTTAGCTTCAAGAATGGAACTAGACTGCACCTGAAGACTTGGGAAAAGATTTCAGCTCTGGGGGACATCGATTCTCTTCCACTTCTAATTTCTATGCCTCTAATGATCCAGATGAAAGACTAATTGAGGTCTTGTTGGGATACTATTAAAGTTATTTGGTGGTGTTACAACTTATGCTCATCTTTCTTCAAGTTCTTTTTAATTATATGGAGCTTTCAAAGCAAGGTTTGGACTATGGAGTTAAAAGAGAGAGCTAGGGGCTTCCCTGGTGGCGCAGTGGTTGAGAGTCCGCCTGCCGATGCAGGGGACACGGGTTCGCGCCCCAGTCCGGGAAGATCCCACATGCCGTGGAGCGGCTGGGCCCGTGAGCCATGGCCACTGAGCTTGCGCGTCTGGAGCCTGTGCTCCGCAATGGGAGAGGCCACAACAGTGAGAGGCCCGCGTACCGCAAAAAAAAAAAAAAAAAAAAGAGAGAGAGAGAGAGAGCTATGAAACTTTCTTCTCAACTCTTCCCTCTCCTTTTCCTTTTATTCACAAAGCAAAGACATCTAAAGGCACCAAGCCCTCCTTTCTGGGTCTGTTTGCCACCCACATGCATGTAATTTGGAAGAGGAACACTTGTCCATGGGCCTCTTTGATTAGTTCCTTGAGTAGGATTATTGAGAAATCTGGGGTTAAAAGGCCTTAGTTCCCATCTACCAGAGACACATTCTGCCTTCCGTCAGTCAGTAGCAGCTGGGAACACAGCCTGCTGCTTCTAGGGGCCTTGAAAAAAAAATGGTACTGATGAACCTAGTTGCAGGGCAGGAATAAAGATGTAGTCATAGAGCATGGACTTGAGGACATGGGGTGGGAGGGGGAAGCTAGGGCGAAGTGAGAGTAGCATCGACATATATACACTATCGAATGTAAAATAGTTGGCTGGTGGGAAGTAGCTGCATAGCACAGGGAGATCGGCTCGGTGTTTTGCGATGACCTAGAGGGGT
This sequence comes from Aethalodelphis obliquidens, assembly GCF_003676395.1. Taxonomy (NCBI): domain Eukaryota; kingdom Metazoa; phylum Chordata; class Mammalia; order Artiodactyla; family Delphinidae; genus Aethalodelphis; species Aethalodelphis obliquidens. Next base: position 4,413,276 of record NW_020837990.1, read on the forward strand.
GGGACAGGGAGGGCGGGAGGGAGGCTCAAGAGGGAGGGGATATGGGGACGTGTATGCATATGGCTGATTTGCTTTGTTGTGCAACAGAAACTAACAGGGTATTGTGAAGCAATTATACTGCAATAAAGATCTATTAAAAAAATAGTAAAAAAAGCTAAAAGCAAAAAAACAAATGTTACTTAAAAATGAAAAAAAAAAAAGTGAATCTCCTCCCTGACTTCTTGTTTGTTTCTAAGGATCTGGCCCTTTCCTAGCCTAGTTTCAGAGGCTTTGTTCCGTTGTATACCGATGTCTACTGTTCAAAGGCTCCAGGGTCATACCCCCTGTCTCTAGGGAATCCCTTCATTTCCTAAGACCCAGCCTTTGGGTCTGATTGGCTGAAAGACCAAGCCGGAAGAGGTACCACGTTATTCCATTATTCGATGAATTCCAGTAACTCTGTCCTGCCCTTGCTTTTCTGTTTCATTTCCCAGAAGAGAAGACCCTTACCTGTCTCCACCTGGCTGAGAGCACTTCGAGCAACTGTAGAATCTGCTACATCCCCACTCATCTTGATATCTGCAGGGAGAACGCAACTGATTTTAGTAACAGGTCACAATTTTTCTCGCTATGACATATGTGGCTTTAACTAAACAGCGAAGATGAATGGGTAATTACAACAAGCATCAGACTTTCAAATTCCTGATTCCTAAACATACAACTATTAGAATATTCATAAGCTTGGAGCACATATCCCCTCGTCCCAGGCTTGCCTCCTTTCCCCCTTTCTCCAGTGCTACTGCAGGGTCTCTCCCCTTTGCATCATTCACGGCCACTTCCTTCTATCACCAGGCTCAGTTGGTAAAAATTTAACAAGGGGAAGGGTACAGCGGAGGGAGGGGAATGGGGGAGAATGCTCCTCATTTTCCATCCTCATTTCCTTTGGGATTTGGGGGATGTCTGTTATTTTTTAAAGTAGCACAAGAAATATCCATCTCCCGTCCTCCCCCTCATAATAACTCTACCTTGAGAGGTAAGAGCACCCTTGAACCAAGGCTTGCCCTTCTCATCTTTTTTAGCCAATCCTGCCTCTATTCTCTGCCTGATTCTCAGAGGTCAACCCACTGTCTGGTGATCAAACCCTAGTTCCTGTGTGGCCCTCCTTGGGAACCCTTACCTTCTCTCCTACTCCTTCAACGTTCTCAGTAAGAAAGGGATGGCAGGCGGGTCAGCGTCCCGCGGAGAGAGAAGACCTACACAAGGCCCCCTGTCTCAGCCCCCAAGTGCTGCGGGTCTGGCCTCTCTGCCCTGCTTCATTTCAGTAAATTAAACATTTACCCACAACAGACAGCTGCCGCTGCCTAAGAGGCCCCTAAGTCTCCTCAAGGGTCAGCAAAGAGAAGGAAAGAGACAACTTTGAGCTAACTCACTCTCAGCTCCTCTCCTTATGAAACCACCCCAATACTGAAGCCGTTAAAGACAGAAGAATATTTTATTCAAATCATGTTGACCCCCCCCCCTTCTCTGGGGCAGCACTTTAACTCTTTCAAACCAGATAAAGTCTTGGTGAGCCAATTTGCATACCCGGCCCCCCAGCCAATCCCGGGTAAGCAGCCCGTCTTAATTTGGGCCACATAATTGGGCAGTTGACAGTCTGGATGTCTGAGGTCTGGAGATGACCAGGACGAGGGAGAAGGGTGGACCTCCGCCCCAGGAAAAGCAGGAAGAAACCGACTTTTATTTCTTCTTCTTCTTCTACTTTTTTTTTTTTTTTTTTAGGGCAATGATGTATGTGGCTCTGGCAGAGGTTTAAAGTGTGGTCCCAGGGGATGCAGTGACTGCAGTGCAGGAGGGGTGACTGTTATGCCAAGCAAGACAGAGATGGGGAGTCCCGAGGTTCTACAGCCCTTGGGACACCCCAGGAGCAGGGGAGGGAGTAAGCAACCTTGGGAGCCACTGTAGTTTGAGGAATAGTTTTGAGACCGGTCAAAGTGATGACTCCCAGGTAAATACTTGGAGCTCCGTACAGCCCTCCCCAGACATCCACACTGTCCTGCGTGGTTACAGACCTCTAGGGGAAACCCTGCAGCCACACTTGCCACCCCTCTCAGTGCACTACATTTAAGAAGGCATTTCTCCAGCCTAACCAAAGTCCTTCCTGCTGCAGTTTGAAACTTTTTGTACAGTCTGTCATGCATGAATATGCAGAGTAACTAGTGTGGGCCACCCGGACAGGTCTGCAAAGGGCTTCTGCTACTCCACGCTTTCTGCTCCAGGGGGGAAATGGGCTTAGCTTCGTCCCACCCATGAAGGGCCACGCTGGAGCTGGGCATTGCCTATTATAGATCGGCTCAGTTACACTTCCCCATAGGGATCCTTCAACAGTGCAGAGAAAACGTCAGAGACTGCTGGGAAGGGGCGGGAGGGGGTGAGTGCTCACCACCTCTCCCGTTGCTGAGCACAGGCTCCGGAAGCGCAGGCTCAGCGGCCATGGCTTACGGGCCCAGCCACTCCGTGGCATGTGGGATCCTCCGAGACCGGGGCACGAACCCATGTCCCCTGCATCGGCAGGAGGACTCTCAACCACTGGGAAGCCCTCTCAGTGGGCTTTTAAACCTGCTTCAGTGGCGCTGGGAATTCAGAGCATGGGTTTTGACAGCAGACAGACCTGGATTTAATCCCAGTGCCATCCTAACTAGCACAGGGGGACCCTGGCCACATAGTTGAACCTCAGTTTTCTCAGCTAAAAAAAAAAAAATGAGAAAAATGATACTTCCCAGAGTTATAGTGAGGAGCAAATAAGATACTGAATGAAAACCGCCTGGCACAGTTCCTGGCACAAAGGAAGCACGTGATAAATGAATTAACTAAACAGATACTTAGGCTTCGATCGGAGTCCCCTTCTTCCATTACAGTTAACAGCTTTGGTTTTTCTGTCTAAGCAGTATCATAATTTGTCCTTTACCTGGGAAGCCATCTGCATTCTCCCAATTCTGACTTCATGGGAAAAACGCTCATGGGGACAAGAAGAGTTTAAGAGGTAGTGAGGGTGGGATGATGACCAGGTATTCTGAATCAACTTATTTCAAACATCTGACGCTTAAGAAGGGTGACATTTTAGCTAAACCATAATTCTATGCCTGTAACCCAAACACTCCTCCAACACCCATTCCCTGCACCACCTTTAACTCTACCCAAAAGCCATCTCTCTGATCTTTTAAATTAGCATGAAAGGTAGTCCTAATCATGTCTAAAATTAACTTTTGAAGGAGTCAAAGGCTCCACACTCTTCCAGGACATCTACTCATTGGATGTACCCATTATGGGAGCAACACTGTGACACTTCGGCATTGGACAGGGATTTGAGTCTGAATGGAGGGTCAGGCTGAGATGATCTGTGAAACCTCTTAACTCCCATAGGATGTTAAGACACTGAGAACCTGTTCCTGTTGGGTAGGAGGCCGAGGCTGATGGGTGGGACGAGCTCTTGGGTCTCAGCCTAAAAATGGGCCAACACCGAAACTCGCCGAGACGCCATAACCCTTCGCCTGTCGGACAGCACATGCCGGAGGTGAGTGAGAGAGGTGTGGGGTGCGGTCAGGCTTCTCTGCTGTTCTAATCTCAGCTGGCAACTGAGGAGGCTCCTTGCCATCACTCCCTTCCCTGGGGAGGCTCAGCTGGTCCGTGTAAGAACCCAGATACCAGATGCAGCCCCTCATCTGCTTCACTGGTGCTGTCACCCGCTGAAGCTGGAGCGAAATGTTGGCCGCTGGCCTTGACCTCCCTGTGCCTTGGCATGACCCAGCAGCAGCCCCTCCTTACACATCTGTGAACCAGGATGTGTGTGTGAACCTGCAGGAGCAAAGTCCAAGGGGCAGCACTTCCCCAGGCTGCAGGCTGAGTGTCCACGGTGTCCTGGACCTCCTGGGTCCAGGCTACGCCAGGAAAACAAAAGGCCCACTACTCTCTCTCCTACTGTCCATCTTCATCTCTTCGGAAGGGACTGGAGCTCCCTCCTGACTTCTCCCTCCCACACCCACTGCTTCAGGCACTTCTACCAGAGGGAATTCAAGGGGCCACCGGTCCTACTTCTGAGCGAGCCAGGGCTCCAACTCTCCCCTGGAGGAGATGCTTCTCGCCTCTTCTTCAAGAGAAATGCACTTCCTCTCAAGAGACCTTCCAACCCAATGGTCCTGAGCAGGAACTGGTATCAGTCTGTGAGACTCGATCCTCCTTTCCCAACGCTGATAGAGAACAGCTCACAGTGAGGAAAAGGGCAAAAAAGAGATGCTCTGGGACTAACCAGGCGTCCCCCTCCGGCTGGTTTCCCACTGTTTCCTCCATCTCTTCTCTCCCTCCTGAGCTTTCTGTCTGACTCTTGTCTACCTGCATTGGGCCTGGGAGGGAGGAGCCCCTCCTTAGCCTGGGTGCCCCTGTGTCTGGTGACCTCATGCCTGCTCAGGTGTTTGTGCTCCCACGTGAGAGGTGTGCTACAAAATACAAAGTGCTGAGGTCCCAGGCCAACCTGAATCACGGCTGGTACCCAGGTTATCAGAGCAAAAAGATGGGCTGACTCAGGGGCCGCAGTGCTTGCGGAGCTGCTGAGTGGGGGACCTTACGCATTACTTTGTGTGCCCCTGCTCCCCCTCCAACCCCCCCCCAAACTGTTGCAGTAGATCCATGGAGGGGGAATCCCCAAGGGCCTAGGACTGGGGATTTACAGGGCAAGTGCTGCTTATAACGCATCCGCAGGACACAGGATCACTGGGAGGGGAAAAGTAGGGCTCAGAAGAGACCAGATTTCCACAGAGAGGATCCTGGACTGAGACACCCTAGAGAGGGGCCCCCAGGGAGACACTCCATAGACGGATCCTCCCTCAGAGACCCCACAGCAGGGCCCTCGATGAAAGACCTTACAAAGATGACCCCGGACTAAAAAGCCCACTGAGAAGACCCAGCAAAGGGAACCCTCAAATGGAGACCTAGTTAGAGAGGCCCCACAGAAAGTCCCAAATTGAGCGATCCCTTTGAGGTCTCCAAAGGGGAACCAGATACCACAGAGAGGCCAGGAAACCTCACAGGGAGGCCAGGCAGCCCTGAGGGGAGATGGACTACAGAAGCGGGCTGGGGAGCAGTGGCAAGCAAATGTAGAGAGATGACTCAGGTCACCCACCCGAGGTAAACAGGTGGACGGAGAACCCGCCTGAGGAGTCAGCGCACCCTGGGTTTAGCTCAATCACCCCCTTTGTGTCTGCCTGCAGGGGACAGGGCTGGGGGAGGTGCCCGGGCTTCTGAAAAGCGTCAGCCTGGAGCTTCCTCCCAGGCCAGGCATGGAGGGCTTGGCCTCCTCACCTCAACCTCACCCTCTCTTTCCTGCTCTGGGCTAGATCCTCTTAGCCCCCAGGCGGCCTCCCTGCTGGGTCCCAGCTGCCCCCCCTCCTCCCCCTTCCCCCAGAGCCGGAGCCCCCAGTAGACAATGAGGTGGAAAACCCCCAGGAAGTCTCTGATCTTGGTCCTAAACAACTTCCCACTGGGGGGTGTGCCTTCAGGTTTTGCTCCCATGCACACCTAGGCCTTCTTGGTGGAAAGTGGAGAAAGGAGAACCCGGGATCTGCCCCCAGCTATGTCCAGCTCCATGCTGGTGCTACGAGGTCTGAAAATGGACTTTCCCCAACCATTGGATGATACCCAGATGGATGATTCTTTCCGCCACACCGAGCCCTCCCTGGCATGTCCTGGCACCTGGGGATCCACTCAGAGCTAACACCTCACCGTCTGCTGGTTTTCACTCAGCCCCACCAGGACTGCGTCTGGGAAACTGGGTCTCCCCCGTGCACCCACTGCTGCTTGATTTCAAGGATTGGCGGCTCCAGGAAGGGCCAAAGCCTCCAGCCTGCCCTGCTCCTTGGGGTAGGTCATGAGAATTGACTCCCTCACTCTTCCTCCAGAAAGGAGAGCAGGTAACAAAATTCCCATCAACAGCCCTGAAGTCCTTAATGAAGGTCATTCATTGGGTGTTGCCCCCTTTAAGAGGCAAGTTGCTGGTTTGAAATGGCCAAATCAGGCTCAGCTTTCTCCACGTCAGTCCGTCTCTGCTCAGGCCCTCAGACCTCCAGAAGGCCCACCCCGACACCAAGTCCGACCTCCAGGATTAGTAGCTCCAGTCCTTGCCTGGCTGTGGAAGGAGGGATCAGCAGGGTGAATGGAGGGGTCTTGGTTCACTCCATGCCCATAGACCTTTCACGCAGGGGAAACTGACTCCCAGAAACGCATTTCCATGGCCTAGGTTCCCACCCCTGAGGAGAGGAGGGCTTGGTATCTAAATCCATGGGACATAGAACACAGAGGATGTATCTCTCACTGCCCCCCCCACCCCCCAGACACAGAGATGGAAGCGCTTTCCCACAGGGCCCTGTGCAGGCTTCTCCTCCTGTGCGTCCCACAGAGCTCCGGCTCAGCCCCCGCACGCGGACTCCCCGGCTCCGCCGCGCACCAGCCTACGGCACTGCCTAGGCTCACGGAGCAGGGGAGCAGGTACACCTTCACGGGTGGGGTCTGCTCCACCTCCTCTCCCAACACACATGGGGACAGGTAGACTCACCTCTGACACACACGGACACATGCTTCCCTAGGCCCTGATCAATACGTGTGCACCATGGCACCTGCCCCAGGTGTGCCTCTGTAAATGCCCAGCTCCACTCACTTTTCCTAGGCACCCCCTAGACCTTACCAATATCCACTCTCCCCATACTTCACGTAAATGCCTGGGACACCAAACACGCAACATGTGGATACACGTATTTCTCTCACTTCTGCACTCCAAGGTCCACACCCCTGGCTGAGCCAGTGAGCCACCCTTCTGCAACCAGTGAACAGGGCAACTTCCCCGAGACTACCACAGCTCAGCACGCCCAGGTCCCACAGGGCTGCGGCTCTCCAGATGCCAGCGCTCTCCAGATGCGAGGCTTCAGAAGCCCTCCCACCCTCCACCGTAGCCCCTACCTTCATTCTTCCCCAAAGTCCCCCAGACGGACCCTGCGCCCGCCAGCTCGGGGCGACCCGCTATCCACACTGCCCTCTCCTGGCCGCTGGGGAACAAGACCCCCCGAGAGCGGCGCCCCTGTCATTCGCCCCTGCCCGAGCACAGTGACACCTGTCAGAGCTCGCGCCCTCCGCCCCTCACCTGGGTGCATGGGTTCCAGATTCACCATCCTGCCCCAGGCGGGGCCAAAGCCAGCTTCCCCCCAGGCCCCTCGCGGCTGCCCCAGCCGGGCCTCCGGGGAAGCCAGGGTCTCCTTCCTCCCGCCCCCGGCCGCCGCCGCCGCGGGAGCCGCCGCCGGAGCCGTCGCCGCAGCCGTAGCGCGCTCCGCTGCTCCCTCCCGCCCACCCGGGCAGCACTCGGCGCGGCGGGATTGCCACACGCCCCAGGTGAGCACGCGGCGCGGCGGGGCGGGGGCCTCGGGCCACGCCCCCTGGCAGGGCCCCCGCGCCTGGCCCCCGGCCCAGGCAAAGCAGTGATTTGCATTCGGGGAGCCGGGGGGCCGGGGGAGGGGGCAGGCGGTGCTGCCGGGGCGGGTCCTGACCCTGCGGAACACCTGTCCGCCTCGGACCCGCCAATGGCCTCTCCCCACCGCGCCCGGCCCAACAGCTTGCCCTACTGAGGAACCCCTGGCAGATTAACCAGCGGGGCGGCGGGGGGACGGGCTGAGCTTCCGTCTGGACAGACACCCCAGCTCTGCGAGGAGCTCTGGAAGTGTTTGGAGAAGCCGCGGGAGTGCGCTGGGAAGAATCTGGTGTTGGAATCCTACCTCTCTGCCGCTTACCGGGCTGTGTGACATGAGACAAGGCTCATCACCTCCCTGAACTCAGTTTACTCAACCGTAAAACGGGGGCAGGTGTTAATCTTAACTGGCATCTATCTATCTGAAGTTAGCAGGTGGTCAAGCTCACCTAGGCCCCCCGTGCATCCTCACCACATCCTGGGACCTAGATGGGGCCCAGCTAATTATCACATTTTCTGGGTGAAGATAGTGTCTCTTGCCTGCCCTACCAAGTCCCAGGTTGCTGCGAGGCTCTATGAGAGTATGATGTGAAAGCTATTTACTAGTGTCAGGGGCTGTGGGAACAGCCACCTCCTCATTTACAGAACTGGGAAGTGACTTGTCCAAAGGCACACAATTCCCTAGTGGTGGAAGGAAGCTGGCTGGGATCAGGTCTCTGAACTCCCACTCCAGTGCTCTCTGCAGCACCCATCATAGACTCGTCACCTGAGCTTCCCCCACCCTTCTCCTCCACTCTTCAGGTCCCAGGAAGAGGTGGCAAGGCGAAGAGACCACCTGTGTATAAGCCTTGAAAGCCGTGTGCCCACAGCAGGCAAGACCTCGCCTTTCTTTCCAGACAGGTCTCCCTGTCAACCTGCTTACAGAACAAGTCCTGGGCTTTTCTGCCTCTATGCCTTGTTTGCACTGTTCTTTCCAGTTGGTGTGTCCACCCACCACCCACCCCAATAATCCCCATTAGAATATCCAGCATTTATTGAGCTTTCAGTGCATCAGGCACTGTGCTAACCAACACTTGAGAGGCACCTGATCTTGTTTAGTCCTCATAACAACTCGAAAACGGGACTGTTATTATTTCCATTTTACAGATGGGAAAAATGAGGCTTAGAGAGTTTAGTGTGCCCACAGTTACCCTTCCAGTAAGTATCAGGGCTCCTGTTCTAAAACTCTGCACTCTTCTCCCTTCGTGCACTATTCAAATGCCACCTCCTTCTGAAGCTGGAAGTGATCTGATCTGTTCTTAAATTACCATAATGTTTCAATGTTCTTACTAGCCCTGTGGCTCGCTCTGCAGGACTTTTCTTATCCTATCTCCTGGCCGTTAACTGATTGGCTGCCCCCACAGCACCAAACACCGTGCAGGGTACACAGCAGGTGTCAGAAAGGGCCCAGTGGGTGCCACAGTGGCCCTGGAGGGAAAGTGTTTAACAAGTGCTTCTTCGGGTCCACACAAACCACTCTCCCCCAATCGCACCAACCTTTCTTCCTCCCACTCTTGGCAAGAAGGGAGGAGACTTTCTTCCTGTTTCTTCTGGCTGAGGAAAGAGATCAGTAGCTTTTCAGAGGCCTAGTGAACCCAGAGACACGCCCCCCACACCTTGGCACACTGCCAGACTGTCCCTTCCTTCCCTCCTCTTTCCTCTACTTTCCCTCCCTTCCTCCACTTCAGGTTTGGCCCCAAGCCTGAGGCCATTTCTTATCTACAACTGCACTTCACCTACCATCATCCTAGAAAAATGCCTGCACGTAGTTTATATACCCCTGTGCGCTTGTGATTTCCATATCTCTATTTGCATAGCATTTGTGTAGCCATGTTCCCCAAGGGTCTGATTCTCTGACCACCAGTATCTGGAACCTGTTTCTCTTTTCCATGTGCAAAGTTACATTTCTTTTCTGGGCTTTAGTTTTCCAGAAGCCAGAGGAGCATGTACCTAATGATTTCTAAGGGTCTTCCAGCTCTAGTAGCCTAGGATATGGGGGTCCTGGGGATGCGGGTGGGGGTGGAACCCTTGGAGATGGGGCCCATTGGGGAAGAGATGGGGCGTTATAGCTTCAGAGTTGGAAGGACAGTTTTGGGTTCCGGACCAGGAGAGGGGGTGATTGGGGGAAGGATGGGAAGGTGAGAGGGGTGGGGGAGAGGTAGCAGACAGGACCTCACCTTCATTCACTTATTCAGTCAATCCATATTGATTGAATGCTTTCTATAGGCCAAGAAAGTGCTACGTGCTGGGCATGTACCTTTTTATTCAGTCATCACACCTTCAGGAGGAACATACAATTTTTAGGTTCCTTTTATAGATGAGGAAACTGAGGTTCAGGGAGGTTAATGCAGCTAGTAGATGGCAGAGTTGAAATTTAGACCAGGCCTGCCTGACTCCAAAGCTGGTACTTTTAATCCTGGCCTCCAGTGTCTGAGCCCGAGTCTCCTCTTCTCTGCTCTTCCCTTCTATGAGCATACAACTCCAGGTGGAAGGAACCTAGATAATCGTATGAGGGACCAGAGGTCCACAGGGGGTGGGACTTGCCCAAGGTCACACAACGGCAAGCAAAGGCAGAGCAGAGACCCTCTGTTCTCTCTGCTCCTCCTTCTTCTGTTCTTTCTGGGCCTTTGAAGGGTGGGTGGGGCAAGGGGCAGGGTTCGATGATTTTTATTCCTTCCCTCTGTGACTTGCTTGATGACCATTTCAGCTAGATGAACCGGAACAGGAGTGCACAAGACCCCTTTGTCCCTCCCTCCTTCGTGGAGACCATGAGTGCTTCTGTGGAACACTCATGGTCTCCATGAAATCAGCTCTTTGAGTTCTGGGCAGGTGGGAGGTGGGGAAGGTGCCACCTCCGTGGCCTAATACCCCATTTCTCTGTTTAGCCAGGAAGAGAAAAAGCTGTGGGGAAGAGGAGAGAGATAGGGAGTTGCCTGGAGGTTAGAAAGGAACAGAGGAAAGAAAGGGAAAAAGAAGCAAAGACAGGAAATTTCAGTGCCTTTGGACATCAAAAGAGCACCATGCAAATCACATACAAATGATATGCAAATGACCCAGCACTTCCTCCTTTACCCCCTACCCTCTCAACAGCTGGAGGGCTTTTTCAGAGAGCAGCCAAAGCCTAACTCCAGGATCCTGTTGTCCCCAAACTGTGATCAACGTGGATCCCTCCTGGGGGTCCTTCTGGTCCTCCTGGGATTACGTCTGATCCCCTCGGCTGCACCTCTAGGAAGTTACGAGCCCCCCCCCACCCCGCCCCGGCCCCATTTCTATGTGAGCATGCTAGCAGCTTCTTTTGCTTCAAGGACGGAAGGCTCTAGGAGCTAAGCCTCCCCGTCCAGACACATTGCTGGAAACAGGCTGTAGCCCTGGAGGAGGTGCTCGGGGAGCTAGGTGGGCCCGCACCCTGCTCCCTACCTCAGCAAAGTGGATTTCTTGGCCGCAGGCCTTTCTGCTCACCCTCATTTCCTGTCATGTCAGCTGGTGTGAGTTGTCAGGATTGGGAGAAGGGTGGAGAGCCAGGTGTCCTGGAAGGCCACCAAGTAGCAAGTCCTTTCTAGCTCTTTCTGTCTGCCAGATGGGCTGTAGGGTCCAGAGCGGGGGGATGTGGGGCGGGGGTCAGCTCCCTGCCTTGGGGTGACCTCAGGGACTGAATCCGTGCTCAGGCTTCCTAAAAGAGCGGATGGAAGGAAGATAGAGGCCTTTTAAAACCACACCTCAGAGTCAATCTCATGGCACATTTGCCAGGAGGAGTATTGCAGGATGGGGGTGGAGGGGGTTCGTGTCAGGGTGACAGAGTGAGAGGTGCGCTGGGAACCAGAATAAAGCAACTTTCCAGGGAAGTGGATGGGAGAGGACACAGCTGTTTCCTGCCCCTGATATCCCTAACGCTGAGCCTCAACCATAGACATCCCACCCCACCCGTCTAGAGGGAGTACAAACAAACTCATTGCCCATTTTGCTCTTGAAGGTTTTGAATAATAGATAATAATATATGTATTTAATTTTAAAACAGCATAACAATCCTGTCCTCCGATGAACTCTTTTGACCTCGGGGCCAGCACTGGGTCTGGGTCCGGCGACTCTAATCACACCTTGGGGCAGAGCCCTGCCTCAAGACCAGCCTCTCCCCGCCTGGTCCCCCTGCACGCGCAGGGCAAGTCTAAGCCCAGGGCGCCCTCTTGTGGTGATAGGCGTGTATGATCCCGACTTGAGTCCCCACGCCCACCCCCACCTCCACCCCGCCCCCCAACCTCTCCTTCCAAGCGGTCTCGCCGCCACTGTCTCCTGTGGTGAGTGGCGGTCCATGTCTGGGGGAACCACAGGCAAGGGCCCCAGTTCCAGGCCAGCTGGAGATATTGAGTGTTAGTTTCAGGCTGCTGTTGGGTCTTCTGGTCCGTGCTCCCCATCCAAGGCCAGACTTTACCATGGAAGCCCAGTTTTGGAGTCAGCCAGTCACCGCCTTGACGGGCTGTCAGTCCTGTTGCCGGACAGCTCTGCTGGTTAAAACGTCCTACATCCCACACTGCCCTCCGGAGCTTCTGAGCTCCACGCCAATCCTACACCCGCACACGTAGGAGGGCAGTGTCATCGGTCCATTCATCCATCTGGAGCTGGGAACTGAGTACCCATCGGAGCTGTGCATTGGGCTAGGGGCAGGGAACGGAACAGAGACCAGGCAGTGTCCCTGCCCTCAGGAAGCTCACAGGCTGGCGATGCTTGCGGACCAGCGAACAGTAAGTCCATCATCCTGGGGCCTGTGCTGTACCAGGGAAATAGGGGGGACTATGGGGGCCCACAGTAGGGCACGTCTTACCTGAGTCTGGGGGTGGGCATCAGGAAAGACTTCTTAGAGGCAGGGACATCTAAGCAGAAATCCCCAGGGAAGAGGTAGTAGGAGGAAGGGAGCCTAAGCCGTACAAGCAAAGGGAACGGCATATGCCAGGAGGGTGCGTGGCACACTGGGGGGAGCCCACACAGTACAAGGCGGCTAGATCACAGAGTACAAGACGTGGAAAACCACGAGTGAGTGAAGGTGATGGTATTTGCACGGGGAGGACCTTGAATCTGGCCTAACTTAGGTGGAAATGATTCACCAGTTTCAGGAGCAGGTGACTTTTCCTGACTGCATCACAGCATAAGCTTGAGTGCCATGGCATGGGGCGGGGGTAGGGGGAGAGAGGAGGGGGAGTCTGGCAAGAAGTTTGACTGTGAGGACACAAGGAGAAATAGGGCAGAGGTGGAGTGGGACTTGGGTTTGAGGTGCGTTTGACTGCACTTTTTAAATGGGAAAGATTTAAACACTCTCAGCACAGATGGGCAGGAGGCAGGAAAGAGCGAGATGCCAGGGGAAGAGCGGAGCACACTTCTCCAGAGAGGAAGGGGAAGGACTGGGATTCAAAGCCCTGGAGTCGGGCAGAAGGGACACTTCCCCACCATCAGGACGGGCGGGAATCCTGAAAGGCAGGTATGGATGCAGGGGGTAGAGAGGTTTCTGCTCCTGGGATGCAGGAAAGGAGGGCACTGTGGGTGCAGTGTCCCTTCATCCCATCCCCCCGCTCCCCTAGGAGTCAGGACATTCTCCCAGCGGGAGACCCACAGCGGGAGCCAGGACCACTAATTCGCCACCCCTGAGAGGCTCTGCAGGCCTGGGTCCTGAGGTAGCTTGTGACCCGCCTTCTCTCTCCTTTGTTTGACCGGAAGCCCCCTGAGGTCTGGACCTTCTCCCAGGGAGAAGCATGTGGGCCTCTGTCCACCTCACTTTGGCCCTCTTCCCGTCCACCGTCCATCCTTCTGGGTCCCCATCTGGGACGGCTGTCGTCATCAGGATCTCTACGGGAAAACAATCAGCTGAACTCAGAAGGCCTTTGATGAAGTATTGCTTATTTACAGAGGGGTCAGCAGGGTTACGGGACATTGAGAAGCTAGGGCTGAAGAGGAATGAGTAGTTGTCCAGGAGTGCAAGGAGGTCTGGAGCCTTGGAGGAAGGAAGCCAGGGCCAGACCCGTGGTGCTGAGGAAGTAAGGGGCGGGGAATCCAAGCCCCAGAGTCTCTCTCATCCTGCCCTCTGACGTCTGGCGCTTTTCCTGGCTGAGCCAGAGGTGAGAGAGCCCAGGGGAGACCAATCCAGAGGTCGGAGTCCTGGGGCGCAGAGCAGGGCAGAGGGAGGTGGAGAATGCAGGGGGCGAGGGGCAAACAGGGAAACAGCGCGGCCAGTCACCTCTCTATGGTCACTTGTTCGTATCGGAGGATAAACCCTAGAACGCGTTGATGCTTCTCACAGTCAAGATGACCAACGCTTGGTGATAATATAAAGTGATGGCAGGTGTGGTAGTTAATGTTCTCTGTCAGCTTGGCTAGGCCATGATGCTAGTTTCTGGTCTAACACTAGACTAGGTGTTGCTGTGAAGGTATTTTGTAGAAATGATTAACATCTACAGTCAGTTGCCTTTAAGTAAAGGAGATGACCCTTGCTAATGTGAGTGGGGCTCATCCAATCAGCTGAAGGCCTTAAGAGCAAAAACAGCCTTCCTGAAGAAGGAATTCTGCCTCAAGACTTAACACAGAAATTGAATCTGAGTTCCCAGCTGCTGACCTGCCCTACAGATTTCAGACTTAAGGCTGCCACATCGACTTCTGCCTAGCCTGCCAGCTGCCAGCCCTTAGCTGCCCAGATCCCCAGTCACGTGAGCTAAAATCAATCAGTGTGTGTGCGTGCGCGTGCGTGTGCGTGTGCGTGTGTGTGTGGTTGACCCTTGAACAACATGGGTTTGAACTGCCTGGGTTCACGTATCGGGGGATTTTTTTCAATAGTAAATACTATCGTATTACACGATCCACAGTTGCATCTGTGGAGGCAGAAGTGCGGATGCTGAGGAACCACAGATATAGATCATGTCAGAGGTTTGATTCCTGCTCCCCTAGTCCTTGCCTTGTTCAAGGGTCAACTGTAAATGTATGGATACAGTTGTGTATATGTATGTATGTATGTATATATATATGTGTGTGTGTGTGTGTGTGTGTGTATTCTGTTCTGTTTCTCTGGAGAACCCTGACTGATACAGCAGGAATGTGTGGAAACAGGGCCTCTCACACACTGCTAGTGAGAATGTAAATTTGGACAGCACCATTTGGAAGTGAGTCGACAGTATCGACCAAATACTGGCCGTAGGAGCCAGTCCATTGCCATCAGTAGCCAAATGGCTACTAGCCTGCAGTAGGATGCCAGGCAGCAGTTACACGGTGAGTGCCAGTGTCGGGGAGGACAGTCTAGACAAGCCCTCTCTCTTAGGGGATGATGGAATTGGGGGCTTGGAAGGGGAGGTGACCCACCCAAGGTCACCCAGAGGTGGGACTAGGCCAGTGCCCACGTTCCTCACGTGAATTTTTAGCCTCAAGTTTTGCTCCTGGGGAGTGGCCCCTGCCCCACTTTTTGCCAGATTCCTTGACAGCTCCACGCACCCTATCCAGGTCCCACGAAGGCCCTGGGCAGAGATGCTCCAACTGTAGGGCTCCACAGTTTCCCCACCAAAGACATCCAGTGGTTAACAAGACCGCAGGGAGAGGAGCCTGAAGAAAACCCACAGAAAGTACAGGCCCGGCCACGCTCGGGGGATCCCGCCGGGGAGGCCTGGTACCACTTGTAGCTCCTCTGGCTTGAAGAGGCACTGCTGAGATCTGGTCTCCTGGGCTCCCACCCGAGGGCCTTGCTTACCTTGGCCAAGGGAACCAATCAGAAGCCTGTTCCTGCCAACATCAGTCCCAGGGGAGCTTTGGGAACCCCCCCACCCACCCACCCAGTCCTCAGTGATGGCTACTGCAGGGCTGGCCCTGCTCCCCCTCCCCCGGTGCGCCGTGCTGAGGTTCTGGTGGGCCCATCCGATAAACCCATTTGGGTTGTAAGTGTGCGTGGCGTAAGAAGGCTGGGTTTGGATTCCTCACTACTCTCTGACCTTGGGCAAGTCCCATCGTTTCATAGGTGAGCCGCATTCATGAAATGTCACAGAAGCGCTGAAAGAAGCCAAGTGAGCTCATTCATAAGAAGGCGCTTCGTCAACCCTGAAGAAATGAGAACTATTGTAGGTATATGACCTCTCGCAGGTGTTTTCCCACATCCACAAAGGACTTCTGAGGAAAGTAAAGCCTTATCTCTCGAATAGCTGACCATCTACATCTAGGTAACAAGCTCCGAGTCTAATAAACACAAACACGACACTTCCAATTGGAGGCACCGTGGCAGAGCCAGAGCTTGGCTGGGGAGGTTGGGAGGGTTCCTTGGAATGATGGGAGGCGTGGACTCCGTCTGAGCATAGGGTCGGGCCAAAGTCACAGGGAATCTTCATCCTCATCTCCATGCCCTGAGACCGAGAAGGGGCCCCAGGCAGGGTGGTCTGTAGTGACAGTGTCCAGCAGGCCCCTCCCTGCAGGACACAGGCAGGCTTGGAGGTGCTCATCCCCCCCTTCCCAAGGAAGATCAGAAAAATACTCCAAGTCTCGAAAACACTACTTTTTTCAAAAGTATTATTCTTGGCTATTTGGAAGTGAGTAGGGAAGGCATATGGTGTGGGGACCACCACCCCCAGCAATGAAGACACACCCACAGAGTTAAGAGGGGTGGGAGATGCCTTCTCCAAGTAATTCCCTCCCTCACCCGGAGCAGGGGCTGGGCAGGAGGTGAAGGAGAAAAACGCTTGGGGAGGAAGGCCTCCCCAAATTGCCCCCCAGCACGGCTGAAGCTGGTTCTTGAAAACAGGTTCAGAGAGAGGCACGCCCACTTGAAAAGTATGTCTCCCCACTCCCCTACCACTAACTCGACCATCAGGCAAGCCCAGCACAGTTCCATGGGCAATAGCAGCCTGTTCTGGGGGTGCTGGGGGGCAGAGTAAGGGGGACAGCCCTGCCAGCCCCTTTCCTTCTCCAAGGCCTGTGAGGAAGGCTCTGACTCCCCGCCTCCTCCCTCCTAAGGAGTTGGGACCCCTGGGACTTGCCCAACGCCTGAAAGACTCCAGTCTCTGCCCTGTGCTCACACAGTCCCCTCCACCTTGCCAAATCCCTACCAGCCTGCAGCCTCAACCCACGTCCCATCTTGTCCAGGAAACCTTCCCCAACCAACTCAGCCTGCACATCCCTCCTCCTTGAAAGTCCTCAGTGCCCAGCCCAGCACTTCATGTTACAGCCTCTTTATACTAGAAGATACTCTTGAAGCGAAGAGGCCTTCGGGATGTCTGGCTCCATTGTGTCGGGTTTATAAATGAGGAAACGTCTGCTCTTTTCACTAACGGTAACAATATTAATAGCAGCTAACACAGTGAGCACTCACTATGTGCTGGGCACTTGACACGTATAAATTCACTTCAGTCTCACAATTAAGCCCATTTTATAGCTGAGAGAGCTGAGGCACAGAGAGGTAAAGTAACTCAAGATTGCACAGCAAATAAGAATCATGGCCAGCAACAGGGCCATGAAAAGATGCTCAACCTCGCTCACAGAGAAATGCAGATCAAAACTACAATGAGGTATCACCTTGCTCTGGTCAGAATGGCCATCATTAAAAAGTCTACAGGTAACAAATGCAGGAGAGAGTGTGGAGAAAAGGGAACCCTCTTGCACTGTTGGTGGGAATGTAAATTGGTGCAGCCACTATGGAGAACAGTATGGAGGTTCCTCCAAAAACTAGAGTTGCCGTATGATCCAGCAACCCCACTCCTGGGCATATATCTGGACAAAACTCCAATTCAAAAAGATATTTACATGCACCCTTATGTTCACAGCAGCACTATTTACAATAGCCAAGGCATGGAAACAACCTAAATGTCCACCGACAGGTGAATGGATAAAAAAAGATGTGGTGCACATGGAATACTACTCAGCCGTAAAAACGAATGGAACAATGCCATTTGCAGCAACATGGACGGACCTAGAGATGATCATGGTAAGTGAAGTAAGTCAGAAAGAGAAAGACAAATACCATATGATATCACTTACATGTGGAATCTAAAATAGGACACAAATGAACTTATCTACAAAACAGAAACAGCCTCACATAGAGAACAGACTTGTGGTTGCCAGGGGGGGGGGGAGGAGGGGGGGGGGGGAAGGATGGACTGGGAGTTTGGGACTAACAAATGCAAACTATTATATATATGTATAACTGAATCACTTTGCTATACATCAGAAACTAACACAACATTGTAAACCAACTATACCTCAATAAAATAAATTAAAAAAAAAAATCATGCCCAGGATTTGACCCCTGGAAGTCTGGTTCCAGAGTTTTCACCATATCTCACATCTCAGTCTATGTCACGGGGTCTTTTACTGCCTGGCTTGCCCATCTATGTATGTCTCATCTTCTTAAGCGCAGAAATTTTGTCATATCTTTTCCTAATAATACCCACCCCCATCTACATCCTCTCCCCCCAACACAAGGCTGAGCACACAGTAGGTGCTTTAGGAGTTGTTGTCCCAAGATGGGTCACCAAGAGCACAGGGACACTTCTCCTGACGCCAGGTGGCAGCATTGGCCAAAAGTTCTCTCAGAACTCCGAGTCTAGAGCTATCAGCCAAGTAAAAATTTAAACTTTTATTTCTGGTACAAATGATAAATACTTTGCATTAAAAATCTGGGATTCAAGTTTTCCTCATACTTCATGCTCCCTCCCTGCCCCAAAACCTTACAAAAATATTTCTGCTTCGAGGGTGCAAGCCGGCTCCAGCTCCCTCGGCAAAGTCCAGGTCTGCGGAAAGGCACCTGTGGTCTGTCTCGGGGTGGGGGGCCCCCAGCTGGCCCCCGGGCAGCCTCAGAGGCCAGTAGTGAGAGGAACGTGTTGAGATCCGCTGTCGGCGCTGCCCCCTCTCTGGGGCAAGGATCCCCTCCCTGTTGGGCAGTGGGAAGGTGCACAGGGGCCAGCTCCTCTGGAGGGTGGGGCAGGGGGCTGGGCGTGGGGAGGTGGGTGTCACAGGCATCGACACCTTCCAGGGTCTAAACCTGCAAAGAGTTAAATAGAGTCACGCGGTCCTATTTTGGTTGCTTGAAAGCGAACATTTCAGGGGAGATGCGGGGGTCAAGCTTGGAGAACCCCCTTCTCCCTCCGTCCCCATGGGAGTGGGGGGCTGCCTTCATGAGTTAACCCCTGCCGTGCCACACCCCTTTTCACAGTGACAAGTCGGGGGCCAGAGGCTCCGGGATCAGGAGGGAAGGAACAGCAATAAGGCCTCGGTTGGGGGTGGCCACGCCCTCTGGCGGCTGGGGGAGGAGCAGTGGGCCCCCCCCGCAGCTGCCTCCGGGACCACCCCTCATCCCGAGCCGGCTAGGGGTCCTCATCCCAGAGGCACAGCTGCCTCTGAGGCACGTAGAAGTCGAAGCTGTAGCTCTTCTGGCAGCTGCGGATGCCACACTTGTAGGGTGTTGGGCGGTCACGGCCGTGGCAATACTTGAGCATGCAGGGGTACCAGGCCAGGCTCAGGCCGTAGCGGCAGACGCAGGGCTTCCCGCGGTCCCCCACCTGCCCACAGCGAGGCAGCAACATCTGCTCTGAGGCCTTGGGCAGGGCCTCGAACACGAAGCTGTCCACACCTGGGGGAGAAGGCGGAGGTCAGGCATGGGGGAGGGGAGGGGACCTCCTGGCATGGCCCCTTCAGGCATCCCGGCACCCCTATGGGCTAAGTGTTATCATCCCTGTTTTACAGATGGGAAAACCGGCCCAGAGAGGTTTAACCATCTGGCTGAGGTCACACAGTAGGTAGGGGAGTCAGGACTGAATCCCAGGTCTGTCTGACTTCAGGACAGTCCTGGGAAAGGTGACCCAGAGATGGGCCAGCAGTGTGGTCCCATAGGCCGGAAAGGCAGGGACCGTGCAAAGATGAGAGGCGTTCTCAAGGATCCTGGGAAG
The DNA here is from genome assembly GCF_003676395.1 of Aethalodelphis obliquidens. Classification (NCBI taxonomy): domain Eukaryota; kingdom Metazoa; phylum Chordata; class Mammalia; order Artiodactyla; family Delphinidae; genus Aethalodelphis; species Aethalodelphis obliquidens. The sequence continues at coordinate 4,432,686 of NW_020837990.1, forward strand.
GTGTGAAGGGAAAGAGAGGAGCTGATCTCTGAGAGGTGGCAGAAGAGGTGGCAGCTGGGAATGGGCATCTTTGGGCCCCATCCAGACCCTGGTTCCTGTTCCCATGTCCCACGACAGAAGGTTCCATCTGTGTTCTCACTAAGGGCAGGGCTGATGGGGGCTTTGCCTGGGCATTCCCTCCCCAGGGCCTAGCAGAGTCACAGTTCTCCACGTCCCTACCTGGAATTGGTTCCTTTCATCTGCTGACTCCTCTCAGTAAAGAGCCACACAGGCATCACTTCCTCCAGGAAGCCTTCCCTGACCAGTCCCAGCTGGGTTTAGACCTCCCATATCTCGTCATTGCTTCCCATCATATCTGAGACGATACGGCGGCGGGCAGCACCCAGCTGACCTTGCTCCAGCCAGAACCGGACGTCCTCCTGGCGGGTGTAGATGGCATCCGCGGCCTCGGCACACACGTTGCGGAGATGGGGGCTCAGCAGGCCCCCCTGGCTGAAGTTCACGGTGACGTCCATGTGCATCTGCTCCAGGCCCCGCACCTCCTCAGCCTGCCGCACTGCCCGTGGATTTTTCTGCGTGGAGGAGAAGAGCCGTTCCCACCCGGCCTCAGAAGGCCCCCTGCCCACTCTTTCCCTGGTCGCTGAGAGTCAGACAAGCCCACGCCGGCTGTCTTCAGATCCTTGGGGCCACCGGCAGGGTGGCAGTCAAGGGGCACCCAGCCCCCCTCCAACTGGCGGAGAAACTGATACCCAGGGCGCAGTTGAGCCTTTTCAGCCAGCGGCCGCCCGGGCTGACCTCTGGGGCCTGAGGGAGAATTCTGACCCGTTGCTGGGGGGTGGCGTTGGAGGTGGGCAGGCGAGGCGAACTGTCCCAGGGTCAGTGACCTCTGGGGCCCTGTATTCTCCAACATCCAGGCAACTGAGTCACTCTGGGAAAAGCAGGTAAAAGGGAGGGGCCTCGGACAGCTCCTGCTGGGTAGTTCAGGGAAATTAAATGAGGCCGGGGAGAGGCCCGGGGTCCAGGAAGGGACCGGGAGAAGGGCAACAGGCTGAGGGTTTCAAAGGCCGCACTGAACACTTAACATGCACTCTCCCACTTAATTCTCACCATAACCCATCTCTCAGTAAGAAAACAGGGGTTTTGAAGGCGAGGTGACTTGTCCAGCATCACCGGGACGATGAGTGGTGGCCCTCGGCCTGGAGGCAGATCCGACCTGCCTCCATCATAAACGGGGAGGAGCTGAGATTAGGGGACTGGCAGAAGCTGGGAGATGGGGGTTCAGGGCAGATTAGGGATCTGGGGTTATGGGGTCAGGTTTGGCATATTTAAGGGGTTCAGGACTAGAGGGTAAGAGTGGGGTGCCGGCAATCAGGTGGGAGCCTGAGGCTGGGGTAGGGTCCAGGCCAGGAGTCAGCTGCAGGGGTGAGGGCTCTGGGTCAGGTCCAGGGTGGGCACTCACCTGTCGGAGCTTGGCCATGGCCTCGCTGGGAATGATCTCATTGTGGTGCAGCCGGGTGGCAAAGCAGAGGGCCTGGAACTGGCTCTGCCCCTTCTCCAGCTCCCCTAGGATCAGGGCCCGGAAGATCTTCACATCCTGATGGAGAAGAGCAGAAGAATGGGAACCGGCCAGAGGGGGCGGGGCCTCCTCACCAGCCCACCCAGTGCTCAGCTCAGACCCTGCAGAGGACACAGGCCTGGACGCTGCCCTGCAATAGACGCCTCCCTCTTGCCGGCATGGAAAATTTTCTCTTTCCCGTTTAAACCTGTGACTTAAAAGAAAGAACATGTCCCAGATGTTCCAAAGCCTCCTGGAAAATTCACACAGGGAACTGCTGGAAAGCTTTCCAAAACAAAATTGTTTAAAAGTACAGAACGTCACCTTAAAGGAAACAGCACGCCTTTCGGCTCCCGGTTCATTCATAGCTGATGCTTCCCCTCGGTGGTACCCCCATATCACCCTGATCAGGGTGAGTCAGGGCCCCTACAACCACCCGACTACGGCATCATGGGGGAGGGCTGCATTTTTACAAGTACAGATTCTAGAGTTTCTCTCGCTGACTTTCCCATTCAGTAGGTTTGGGGAGAATGCCCCCGGTGCTTCTGGTCAGCCAGGCTCCTAGCCACCTGCATCTCAGATGGAGGTAGTGGGGTCAGGGTGGGGTTAAGAGCAAGACACAGCAGCAGCTGTTGCGGCCTTCTGGCCTGAGGGAGCCGGGCTGGCTCACCTTTCCCCTTCCCTCTCCACTTCCCCTTTCCCCTCGGGGTTACTAATGGCATTATCAGCAGGCCAAGGGCTCTTTCCTGTCACTGATTCACTGCATGAATCAGAGAGGCTGGGCGGGGGGGCGCAGAAGGAGAAGGGAGAAGGGCGGTGGGATCGGGTCCCCTTCCCAATCTGGCTGCTGGAACCCTGGGTACCTGAGGTGTCCCTTGCTCTCACCCATCTCTGTGCCTTGCCTAACAGCTCGCGGTGAGAAGTCAGCAGGTCCCAGTCAGAAGTGGTCTGAATACGTCAAGAGCCCCCCTGCGAGAGACCCAAGCCACAACGATGGCTCTCCTCCAGGAACCCCAATGGCCCTGCACCAGCACGGAGGGCATATAGCCCTGTGTAGCTATGCATCCTTCAGTGTCCGTGCCCTGGCCTCGCCCACTGAGAGCCCCCATTCACTGAGCACTTACTGTCCATGTGCCAGAGTGAAATGCTCTGAGAACAGGGTCTGAGGGTCCCCCTTGGATTCCAGTAGAGGCAGTGAGGGGCCCAGGGTTCCACTCCAAGTCTACACTGTATTAGCCGGCATACAGGTCTATCTCCCACCTTCTCTAAGCCTCGTTTGTGAAATGGGGATGATGCCACTTTTTTTTTTTTTTTTTGCGGTACGCGGACCTCTCACTGCTGTGGCCTCTCCCGTTGCAGAGCACAGGCTCCGGATGCGCAGGCTCAGCGGCCATGGCTCACGGGCCCAGCCGCTCCGCGGCATGTGGGATCTTCCCGGACCGGGGCACGAACCCGTGTCCCCTGCATCGGCAGGCGGACTCTCAACCACTGCGCCACCAGGGAAGCCCAAGGGGATGATGCCACTTTTACCTGGAGGCTTATGGTGACGACTAAATGAGTTAGTGTGGAGGGAAAGCACAGCAGAATGTCCGCCCGGAGTACGTGCTCAGCGGTGGTAACTGGGGCCACTGTCATCACTGCAGGTGACCAGCAAGTGTCCCAGGTGATCTGAAACTAGTCAGTGCTGTCCTCACACAAACCCCCATGCCCTTTGGAAGTCCTCTGACTCTACAAGGACATTTCCCTACTTCCTTTCACTGTAAATGATCTCTGGAACATTGAGGGCTGGGAGTGTCCGGGGAGATTTTCCGCCAAGATTGCAGCAAGGGAAACTGAGACCCAGCTGGTGAGAAAGGTTCCATAAGGTTCCTCATGGTCCCAGACTTGCAGGCAAGGTGAATCAGAGCTCGGATAACCTCAGCTTCCTCTCCACAGGAAATCCACTCTCGGGCCACGAGGCTGGGATCTGCTTGCCCCGCCAGCCTGGGCCATCCAATCTTCCACCCCCTCAGGTCGTTTGAGGAGAGACTGGAGGCTGGTACACTTGTGCATTTTCTGTTCTGGGCTCAGTTCCTGCCAGGTGAGACTTGATACCAGACTTTCCCTCCCAGGGCTGAGTCAGGCGGATGTCCCTGGCAGGACCCCCAGGCAGGATCCAAGTTCCACCTCCGGGGTAATTTCAGCAATGACCCTTTAAAAGAACCCATCTGGTATATTCACAGCATCTTCTCCAATACCACAGGCACGTGTCACCACCTGTGGTCTGAGGGATGCCCCAAGTGGCCTCGTTGCTTGGATATCACCCGTCTACCATTAGCAGGAGAAAGAATTTGAACTTTTAGACCAGACCAGGGGGCGAACAAAATCTGTTGGAGTATTTTCCCTGCTTCTGTATTAAACAACAACGTCAACGACAACAACAAAACGCTACCAAAATGGAAACTTGACTGAGGGTGAAGCGAGGGGATGAGAATTATTTTGTTGAGATAGATTTCCTCTATATCTCCTATTTATTTGTGTAGGACAAAGCTGTATTGAAGTTTATAACTGGAAGGGACAAGTCATTGTTACCATGAGTCAAAAAGGATGTATCGTCCGGTTTAAAATCTTTATAGCAAGAGGAGATAGGAACTATGATTATTACCGAGTTTGGAATGGATAACTTGCTCAAGGTCATGGGACCAAGAGGAAATGTAGTCAGAATTTTAACCCAGGCGGTCTGACTCCAAAACCCAAGCTCTCACAGCCACAGTGCACAGCTGCGTCCTAAACCAACCAGTTCGATTTCTTTGATGCCCAGTTAAAGAAACTAAAGCTCAGGCCCAGAGAGAAAGTGTGGTCTGCCCTAAGCCACACAGCTGGCGAGCGGCAGAGCCAGGATGAGAAGGCAGTGCCCTCTTCTAGCTGTGCCCGTCGGCGGTGGTCTGTATGTCCTCTGCAGACCTGCCCTGGGAACGTGGCGGCTCCTATCCAGGGCTCTGTGTGACTAACAGACAACAGCATCTGACGCAAACATCAGGGTAAGATGATGCAGGATCGCCCTTCTAAGCCCTCTGCCTGCCCTGCCCAGAGCCTCTTTAAACCCTGAATTCTCCAGCCTTCTTAATCCTATGTCTCCGGGAAACCATACTCCATGCGCTGAGCCCCGGGAGGGAGACAAGCGGCCCAAGCATCTGCATCTCCGGCTCTGTCATCATGACCAGTGTCCCTCCTACCTTCTACTCCCCACACCTCAGACTCACTGCTAAGGTTCCAGGGCCCCCTTTCCCTCCAGCACAGAGGGCAGGGCAGGGGGAGAGGTCTCCCTGCTCCAAGGAACATCTGGCCAAACGCTAAGCCCAGGCCAGATGGATGCCTGGCTCCCAGGTTCCCTGCTTGCCCGAGAGTCCCCTGGGATGGTCCACCCAGAGGTGCCCTAACCCCCAAGGCGAGACCACACAGCTGGGGAAGAGCCCATGGCAGGCTCCCCAGGCCCAGGATGCAGGCTAGGGTTCCCAAGATGGGCAGTTTCTATAAGGCTTCTTCTCCCACGAGCTCCCAGGAAACTCCAGCCCACCAGGAGCCAGGCCACCAGGAAGAAATGGAGTGGCCAGTACTAGGGCTGAAACTGGGCCACACAGAGCGTATGGCCATGGAGAGAGCATTTGCTGAAGTCCTTTGGGGGTGGTTTTAAGGTTCCCAAAGAGCACGGTAGTTAAGAGCAAAGGCTCTGGAGCCACTGCTGGCCGCGTCCAAATCCTGGCTTTGCTGATATGAGTCCTGTAACCCTGAGGGATTTACTTAACCTCTCTGTATCTTAGTTTCCACATGTGTAAAATGAGTACAACTAACAATACCTACACCTCAAGGGATTACTGTGAGGAAAAATGAGTGAAAGGTCTCAGAACAGAGTGGGCCGGATTCCTTAAGTTTCTCTATTATTGCTGCAATCCCTGGCCTTGCTCCAGCTGTGATCTACTCCAGACCTGCAGAGGCAGGACAAAAAATTTTTCTCCCAGAGATGTACCTGAGGCCCAGAGAAGTCAGGTGGCTGCTGGATCTCGCAGGTAATCTGTGGGAGGGCACTGATTACACAGGGCAGAGCCTTCACAGGCGCCAGGGCGGGGCAGGGGAGTGGGCACGACCAAGGCCAAGGCTCCTGTCTTAAGGGGCTCAGAGGAGAGGCTGACCTCCAACTGATGTCGCGCACTATGATAAGGCCTAGGGTGAGGTTTATGCAAAATGCTATAGGGCAAAGGATGGAGGAGGGAGAGTTTTTGTCCCCTTAGGGATGGGCCTGGGAGGGGTGGAGGGAGGAAAGGCTTCCTAGAGCGAAGGACATTTCAGTGGTTCTGGACAGTCAAAGGATGGGTGGCTTTCTAGCAAAGAGAGAGGCATGTACAGAAGATGGGAAGGTACCAAGGCCTCTTAATGCCCCCACCCCATCCCTCCCTCCACGCTACTGTCACACAATCTGGCCCAGTGCCCTTCCAAGGCTCCTTTTGTCCTCACCATAAAGTGTACCCCCCAGAGGCTGAACCAAAGAGATGGCGGTTCCCAGAATGAGCGAGGCCATGAGCTGATGCCTCTGCCAGGGATGAGCTGTCCCCTTCTGCCCATCATCCTTCAGGACTCAGTTCAAATGCATCCGTCACCCCTGCCCTCACCAACCCTCCAGCAGAGTTGGCCAGGCCCAACCCCTAGCCTCCAGAGCACGAATCCCACTGTGTCTGCAATGATCTCTTTCCTTCCAGACTCAACTCCTTGAGGCTGGGAGAGTATCTTATTTGCAGTGTATCCCTGACCCCTGAATACAGCAGGCGCTCAGTACCTATCTGGAAATGAATAAATGAAGCGCTGAGTGGGCAAACAAGAGCAGGCCAGGGTGCTGAGGAAAGGGAGGGGGGTACCGGGGAGGGGAGGGCTGGGTGTGGAAGGAGGAGGCTGGCCGGCAGGAGGGCAGGGCACAGTGTCCGAGAGCCCAGCCAAAGAAGTCTGAGCTTCATCTAGCAGATCACTGGGCGTCATCGCTGGGTTTTGAGCCAGGGTAGGACGTGAATGGATCTCTGGCTTAGAGCTGAATCAGAAACTCGAGCTGTGCTGGGCCAGTGTGCATCTGACCTAAACGCCTCGGCAGAGGGCCCCGTCCTCATGTAGCGTCTTCTGCCTGGGCAACACGTGCCCCGGGCCCTTCGTGTTGCGCCCCAGCCCCAGACGGGGCTCCACTTATTTATGCAGCGTCCTCAGGGTCTGGCACGGAGCTGAGAGAATGGACCGGTGCTCCGGGGCCTCCATCAACCCCCTCGCCTCCAAATAGAAGACGGCTCTCTCTTCTTGGGCTTCCTCGTAACTGGGCTTCTGCAGGCTGGTCGTCCTACAGCTGTAATTTGGGCCTCTAGAAGATTTAGGGGATCATTTAGTTCATGCTCCAGTGAGGTTCCAGCAGGGGACATGACCTTCAAGGTCACACAGCTGCAGAGCCAGGCCCAGGAGCCCAGATCTCCTGACTCAATCCAGTGATCCTTCTGCTCTTCCGAGCTCCCCCTGCCCCGAGCCCCTTCCCAAATATTCTATTCTTCTTTGCGTCCACTCCCTGCCACGCTGTATCTCACAGAGAGAAGGCTGTTCTGGGAAGAGCAGGGGGCAGCTCTCTGTACTTCCAAGAGCAGACAGTCCATGCCAGGCCTCTGCTGCTGCCTTCCTGGGGAGAAGCTCCAGGGAAACCTCAGTGTTGAGGATGGGTGGCAACCCCACAGACGGAGCCCACCGGAGCGCTGACGGCTGTGATGCGGTCACATCAGCCCAGCTGCCGGCTTCCAGCCTTAGATGAGACTGAAAGGGGGAAACAAACCTCTCTCTTGCTCCGGCTGCTGGGGGGTTTTATGTTACTCACAGCCAAGTTGAATCGTAACTGGACGCACAGACACTTGCTTTCCCCCATTCATGGGTCCCACGGCCATAATCTTTCACCCAGACGTGCTGATCCTCCCACCACCTCCCACCCCTCACCCAGCGGCACCCAGGTCCCCCAGGCCCCTCCCGCCAGGGCCCACGCCGTGGCTCGGCTGTACGGCCCCTTCTCCCTCACACCGTTGCTCCTAGGAGCACGTTTCCTCCCTCACAGCCTCTCCCGGGAGACTCCCCACCTCCCCCTTTCTCTCAGTCACACGTGGCAGCCCTCACAGATTGTCTCACAGGCCCACCTCCTTCCGACAGTCTCTCCCACACCCTCCCTCCCTCCTTGAATTCCCCCAAAGTCTCACACGCCATGTCTCACACCCCATCTCACACACGAGCCTCTGCACACATGCTGTTACACTCCCCTGCCTTGCACACCCCCTCATGGGCATCCTCTCCTACGTTCGTTTGCTGCCCCAGCCTCAGCCTGGCCGACCTCCCCTCCTCCTCTGCCTTCCTGTCACCCTCCCAGGGGCCTTCCTCAGCCCCCCGGTGGGGAGCAGTGCGGGGGGGGGGCTGTCCTGTCTCAGACCTTGCTGTCAGCCCAGCCTTGCACCACAGGGGACCTGAAAACTAAGAGGGCCTGACGGCGGAGCTGCCCTTCCCTCCAAGCCCCTCTCCCAGCCCACCTCTGTGCCACAGCGGCTGCACAGCCCAGGCTGAAGGCCACCTCTCCAGGGTCTCCACAAAGCACCAACTCCCCTTTCCTCTTTGCCCTTGGACGGCTGATGCTGTCTCCTGGGAGTTTCCTCTACCATCTTGGTCTCCTTCCCGCCGTCACACCGGACTGTGTGATTCTGAGGCCCAGGCTGAGCCAACCCAAGTATTTATGGCGCTGCTCCTGGCTGGGGCTGCTTTATGGCTAGAGAGGAGCGAACTTCACTGCACTGGGGAGGTGAGGGGTCGCCCTGGAGGGGCAGCCAGGAACCAACACCCTCTTCTCCCCATGCTGGCTGCCCCGGGGCACACTCAGGGGCACCTTGGCCCCTCTGCCCTGTCTCTCCAAGCAGGTACAGAGGCGAATGGACTCAACCCAAAGCCAGGCCGAGCACGTTCCCTGGCCGGTGCCCGGGACGTAGGCCGCCCCTATTACGAGATGCCTGCAGACCCTCAAGGTTAGGCCCGGACAGAGGCTTCTTGTTACGGGTGCCACGACCAGCTGGAGGCAGTGCCACCTGCCCCCTCCCAGTGCCCCCAGTGCTCTGTCAGCCAAATCCCAGAGGTCGCCAGTGTCCCGACTGCCCCTGGAACAACGTGTGGCTGTATGAGGATCAACTGCGCCCCAATGTCCTGCTGCCTCAGGGCTCCCGAGGCGGGTGCCACGTTTCCCTCTCACCTGCATTCCCAGCCCCAGCCCCGCCCCCAGCCCTTCGTGGGAACCTCGGTGGCAGCCACTTCAGCGCTTGCCAGCTGAAAGGACGGGAATCCTAATAATGCTCTGGTCCCCAGAGCAGGAACCATCTGCTTAACGGCCTGAGGAAGCAGGGCTGGGGGCCCGGCTAGAACTGCTACTTCTCTTCTCACGTGCCCTCGCTGGCCTCTGCTTCGCTGAGGCCTCTTACTCACTTCTCACAACACGCCTGTAGCATCACACTGTGTTTGTGTCATGTCTGAACCTGGGGCTCAGAGAGGTTACGTGATTTGTCAAGTCACACAGCTGGGAAAGGGCAGAAAAATGTCTAGTGAGTGCTCAGTAGTATCTGTACGATGTTTTAAAAATGGTCCCCTCACCCCCACCCGCCATCTCTCCAGAGGCCATGGCAGGAGGGGAACGGGGAGTGTCTCAGGGACATTGAGGGGTCAAAACTTAAAATTCGTGGGAGGGGTGGGGTGGGGGAATTGTGATGAGCCTGGGGGAGGGGTGCAGCCCAAATCTGTACAGAGGAGGTTTTCTCTGTAGATCTGTTCCTCTGCACCGAGGCTCTTTTCAGTCTCCTTCTTCCCTCTCCCCTCCCCTATTCAGGTTTCTTCAGCCTTCTAGAAGGAGCCCGCTTATATGCCACAGTAGCACAGGCGGTCAGAATGTAGTGGAAGGCTCCCTGGGTCCCAACCTTGGGTCATTAGCTACTGATCTCGTGCAAGTCACTTCATAGCTCTGAGCCTCAGTCTGCACGTCTGCAAAATGGAAGCCATACCTGCTGCACGGTGTAGTGGTGAGGATCGAATGAGGCCAGGCGTGTGAAAGCAACTGTCAGTGTGTGATCTGACAGCTCAGACATATGTGATTCTTACCTCAAAGCTGGCCTCTGCTGCTCCACCATCACCACCTCTGTGTACCCTGGGAAGCCTCGTAGGAAGAACCTCACTTCTGCCTCTCCCCGTCATCCCAACAGGCCACTTACTTGTCCCAGGTGGCAGTCCTCACTGCCTGACCCGGGATCTTCTGCCAGGACTCCATCTGGACATAGGCATTCGGGGGATGGGAGATGCCTGCCAGACGCCAGGAGCTGGGCTGAACCTCGGGGCAGGGCTGCTGATCCCTGATGCGGGGAGGAATTCCTCAGACATGGCAGAGGGACTGCTGTTAGACCGGAGGGTTCCATGGACACAAGCCGGATCATTCTTTCTGGTGACTTCTCATGAACCGCCAGGGTGGGGAAATACCCTGGATACCAAAAAACTCTGGGCCTCTCCTGTAAGCACCTCGACTGCCCTCTGTTCCCCCAAAAGACATCCTCTCCAACAAATACCCCTACTACAAATCACCAAACTGCGGGATAGGGGGAGACTGGACTCTAAGAGTTTGTCCTGCCTGACAATCCCGTGATGCGATATCCCGTTAGAATAAACAGCCTCGGGCAGCCACATGGCCATTTGCACATTCCACATCTTTGCTGACTACCTCTCACAGGCTGAAGCTGCTCGCCCCACCAAGGCGGGGAGCCCCAGGGCAGGGACGCTGGTGCTCTCTGGACCATCGGGGCACAGAGCAGGGCGCAAGTTTCCAATCCCTCTGGGTCCCTCAGAGTGACCTCGAGCTCACCCACCCTGTTATATGGCTTCCCCTATCTTGGGGAAGCCCGAGGCCAGCCCGAGGCCCCTCTTGACCCCCTCCCTCTACACATTGGATATGGCTCCTTCCTCCCGTTGCAGCCTTGACCCCCCCCAACCCCCACGCAGCTGCTCATGACTTTCTCTTATCTTTCAGCCCCACCCTCCCCGTCCAGTCAGCACCAAACCGCTTGAGCATGACTCATCCCCTCCCACAGCTTTTAGACACTCACACTGGGAGACAGAGGGGAAAGAGATACTTGGACGGGCACAGCAGCCTGGGGGACGGGGACCAACAGGGCTGTCAGACCAAAAGCCGGGATGGTGCCACGCCCGCTATTAATATGCCCAGTAAGTCTGTACATCCGGGTATAATTACATACGTGGGCTTTGGATTCTCAAGAAGAGCACTGCCTGTTGACAGTGTGTGATGAATTTTAGTTCCTGCACTGAGGGCACGGAGAATTAAGCCTCGATATGCTGTTGAAACACATTAGGGACTATTGCGGGTAGAATGACAGGTTTCAACGAAGTGACTGAGTTTGGGATCTACCTTCATTTACCAGTCTAACCTGAAACCTCCTGCAAGCCCCTTCTTCCCTGGAGCAGCTATGCCAATGCTTCCCAAACTTTGCTGCTCATTGGAATCACCAGGGGCTCTTTAAAATTCTGGCTGCCTGGCTCCTAGCCTCAGACAGTCGGACTTAATTAGTCCGGCTTCGGGGTTTTCTAAAGCTCCCTCCCCAGGCGATTCAAATGTGCAGCGAAGCCTGGGAGTCGCTGAGCTCTAGCACTTCTTTGAGAGCTGCAGCCTGATCTGCTTGACAGGCAGCAGCCTGTGGGCAGGGCTTACAGTAACTCACGATGGTGATTCGGTAGCTCCAGGCTGCTTGCGGAGTTCGTCACCCTTGCCCGGGCTCCAGGCTACATACGTGTCCTAGAGCAGGTGGATCACTGTTACAGCTGTACTGGCTTCAGGTCCAGTGTGGCTGTGTGGGGAGGGCCAGGCCATGTTAGAGACCCATCCCGGCAGACGCAAACAGGGAGGGTGGAAGGGGTGGGGGGGTGGGGTGTGTGTGTGTGTGTGGGTGTGGGTGTGGGTGTGTGGTGAGATCATCCAGACAGAGGGCTGCATTGCATCCAGCACAAGGGGCCTCGCTGCTGCCCTGAGTAGACTGACAGGACAGGCATGGCTGCTCCCTGCTAGGGGGCTGGCCAGCAATTTTGGAGTGTGATGGTTAACTTTATGTTTCCACTTCACTGGGCTAAGAGGTGCCCACATAGGTGGCAAAATATTATTTCTGGGTGTGTCTGTGAGGCTGTCTCGGAAAGATATGAGCATTGGAAGTAGCAGGCTGAGTAGAAGGTGGCCCTCACCAGGGTGCGTGGGCATCATTCAATCTGTTGAGGGTGTGAATAGAACAAAAAAGGTGGAGGAAGGGCAAATTTGCTCTCTCTGTGCGAGCTGGACATCCATCTTCTCCTTCCCTCAGACATCAGTGCGCTTGGTTCCCAGGCCTGTGGACTTAGACTGGGACTACACGGGCTTTCCTGGGCCTCGAGCTTACAGACAGCAGACCGTGGGACTCAGCCTCCGTAACCGTATGAGCCAACCCCTCATGATAAAATCTCTTTCTGTAGATCTGTATTTCCACCCTATTATTTCTGTTTTTCGGGAGAACTCTGACTAATAATGGAGCTTCAAAGAGAAGCTTACGATGAAGGATTAAGGCTCTTCCAGGCTCAGTGCTGACCTTCTGTGTGACTTTGGGTCGGTCATTCAACCCCTTTGCACCCAGGCTTAGCAGGGAAGGTCCATGTTGAGATGCGATGTGAACTATGATTATGAAAGTTACTGGCTTCTACTTCTGGAGCACTGAGTACAGCCGCTGACACACAGTGAGTATTTCATATGCATTGCCCTGTTTAGTTCTCACAATGGCCATGGGATCGGTACCATTATTATCCCCATTTTACAGATGAAGAAATGAAGGCTTGGACAGATCAGGTAGCTTGCCCAGGGTTAAACCAGGTCTGTCTCATTTCAGTCTGGACTGTCTCCCAAATGTGCAAAATGGCCAACGTCACTATTCCCAAGTGGACTAGGGACTGTTTCCAAACCACCCCAAATGGATTTGGTACATGAAACAAAAGAAACACCACATCCAGGACTTTTTCCTACAGGAAAAGTCATTACTTCTAGATAGAAGCTTCTCGTGGAAAGCTGCGAGAGATCTTGAGGACTGGGCGGGCAACAAGAGAGGTGACCCACCCCAGAAGGATCCCGTATAAAAGCTGCTCTGGCCAATGCAGACAGTGGACTGGGGTGGAGATAAACCCCACTCCCAGCCTTCCCCAACTCCACCCTGCTCCAGGCCATCTGAGAAACCCAGAGTTAGAGGGGACCTTGGAAAGCTGGTTCCCTTTCCATACTTTCCACTCCCAGTTCCCTCCCTTGCTGATGAAACTGCAGATGCCAGGGGTGGGTGTGAAATGCCAGCTTCTGGGTCAGAGGCTAACCTGAAAAGCACACTCTGGAAACCTGGGTGGTGGTTTGGACCGCTGTGGGGATTCAACTGTGGCTCTTAATGCCATTTGCGGCATGGATGGACCTACAGATTGTCAGACTGAGTGAAGTAAGTCAGAGAAAGAGAAATAATGCTTGTATGCGGAATCTAAAAAAAAAAAATGCTGTAAGTGAACTTATTTAGAAAACAGAAACAGACTCACAGACTTAGAGAAGGAACTTACGGTTACCAGGGGGGAAGGTCTGGGAGGGATAGCTAGGGAGTTTGGGATTGATATGTACACACTGCTATATTTAAAATAACTAACAAGGAAAAAATAAAATAATAAAAAAATAGCAAAAATGAGGCTCTTACAATCAGCTCTGAATTGATTCTCTAACTGGGCAGTCAGCCCCTACTCCACCCTCAGCCCCAATCCCCAGGCCTTCACCCCACTGCCACCCCACCTCTCCCCTCCCCTCACCCTCAGGGTAGAGCAATAAAATCTTTCATGCTGCAGCTAGAGGCTATAAAAGCTGAGCTCTACCCCTTGACTCTTTCAACCAGTGTCCTAGCCACAGCCTTGGCTGCCAGAGAGGTGGCAGGTCAGGGAAGTCTCTCTAGGGCTTCAGCACAGCCGTAGAACAATGTGCAGTGGGCAGGAAGGTGGGAGACTCATAGGCTGGCCTGACGCTCACTCACAAGGACAAAGGGCTTCAGTGGAAGGTCAGAAGGGAAGATTAGACCCCTGTCTCCTGGGGAGGGTCCAGCCACTATTTGGGTTTTCTAGGAAAAGAAGAGACTTGACAAAATTCCCCTGGAGTTTAAGTGGGGACTCTGGGGGTGTTCTGGCCCTGTCAGCTTCCCTCTCTCCACACACAAACTCACCTGCCCCTACCTGAATTGAGAACCTAGCTTGGGCCTGCTGAGTGAGGAAGAGTCGCAAAGTCCTCCCCATTGTGACACTCAACCGCCCCTCCCCCCACAACCTGCCACCCGCCACTGGTCTCCCTACATCCCTTGTCAGTGAAAACTCAGTAGTCCAGGGACAGATCTGCGTCAAGCCCACCTCCACCGTCCACAGAATCACCACCCACCCACCTGGTACTATCTTCGGGTGATTCTGCTGGGTCCCTAGCTGACACTCCAAACTCTACCCTCTCCCCGCCACCCCAGCTCCCAGTCTCTAAGAGGAAGGAGAGAGAGATGGCTCAGGCAACAGTCCCACCGCCCTGGGCTTCCCCAGCTGCTGCCTACGTCATGGGCCTCACCTCTCCACTCCTCCAGAGACAGAGCCTCACAGGGCCTCTTTATCAGGAGAGGGACTTGGGGAGGGGACTTTAGGTGATCAGGACCCTTTGTGTACCTACACCTTACCCACCTTCCTCCCCTCCAGGATTCCTGCTGCTGGGTCACTGTTAGTCACTCACCGCCCTTCCAGGCCCACTTCCTGATAAGCCCAGCACCTCCACTCTCTACCCCAGCCCCAATCCTGGGGGTCCAGGCCCACCTACTGGTTCCCTCCACCACACACACACACACACACACACACACACACACACACACACGCACGCGCACACACACATACACACACACACACACTCAGGAGAGGCTGTCTCTACCCACTTCCCCACAATCTAGGCCAAAACTGGGGGTTGGCCAGCCCTCCTGCCAAGCAGGGTGAGAGGCGGCACCTCTCCCATAGCCTGGGGACCTCATCTGGGGCCTCTCCCCAGGTCTTCCGCTACAAGTTTCCCAGACTTTTGGACCAAAGAGGAGAAGTGGCTTGGGAGGGACATGGGACAAGCAGCTCTTCCCAGGAACCCCCTCCCCCAGCCCAGGAAAGTGAAACAAGGAGAAGTGGTACACAGCCTCCAAGATGTCAGGGCTGGGAGGCCTGGCGCCACCGGCTTGCTCTGTACAGAGGTGAGAAAGGAGGCCCGGAGAAGGAAAGGAACTTGCCCTAGGTCGCACAGCGAGAACCCAGGACCTCTGATGCCTGGCCCAGGATTTTTCCCTGATAGAGTCTGAGAAAATGACTCCAAAAAGGGAGACGGGGTTATTAACATTGACTCCCTTGAAGTAAGGTCTGCACCTAGAGGGCTCTCGGAGAGTGGAGAGTTGAAAGACGAAGTGGGGAGCTGGTCTGGTGGCCTGGGCACCCAGAGAGAAGAAGTGAAAGGCTGGAGGGGAGAATCGGAAAGGCAGCAGAGCAGTTCGTGGGGGAGAACGAAGGGCCGGGTCTAGGCGCCAGGGAACAGGGCAAAGAGGTGTGGATAAGAGCCCGGCGTGACCTTGGCTAAGTCGCGTCCTTCTCCTGGCCCAGTCTTCCGTCTGCTGGCCTCGGTGCGACTGGGACCGCGGAGCGCTCAGGCACGCAGGTCCCCCCGGGGCGAGCGAGGGTGCCTCACCTTCTTGAAGTCGGCGGTGAAGGAGATGAGGGTGCCGTCGGGCTTGCGCAGCTCCAGGCTGATGCTGTCGGCGTCGCTGTCCGCCTGCAGGCTCTCCTCGGTCACCTGGCCGTCGGGCAGCCGCACGCGGACCCGCAGCTCAGACGGCGCGCCAGCCCCGGTCCCCGCGCCCTCGCCGCGCGGCGCCCCCAGCAGCTGCATAAGCACCGGCAGCAGCAGGAGCAGCAGCGCAGGGGACGCCGGGGGGACCCCGCCGCGGCCGGGTGGGCGCATCCCCGGGGACCGCCGCCGCCCTCGCGGTCCCGGCGCGCCGCGGGCGGGCGGGGAACGGCTCGGCCAAACTTCGCCCTAACTTGGAGGCTAGTTCGCGGCGCCGGGGCGCGGCTCCCCTAGGGGCTCAGCCGTGGGGCGCTCGCGACGCGGCGCCGACGCACGTGGGCTGCGCTCCGTCGCGCGTCCCCCGGCGGCTCCGAGGCGGACACCGCGCTCCCAGAGCCCGTCTGTCCCCTCGGCCCAGTGCCTTGGCTCCCACGGCCCCCGACTCCGGCGCTCCGAGACTCTGTTTTGCACTTTTCATTCAATCCCACCCCCCGTCACTTCCTTCAGAAAACAGAAACCACCAGGACCTGCCTTAAAGAGACCGCGCACCTCTCGGCCCTTAAAGGGCCCGCGGAGGCTCCCCGCCCTCGGCGGCGGCCGCGGACGGGGGCGGCGCGGGCCGAGGGGACCGGTGCAAGGCGGCCTTGTGGGAACAGGGCTTTCTCAATCGCCCTCCCTCCCCGCCGCGCCCGGCAGCGACCGGGCTGGCCCAGGAGTTGACTCTCCCAGCAGGGGCGGGACGGGTGACTCTTCCCCCGCCTCCCTTTTTTTGGCTTGTTCTTGTGCCACGTGGATGAGAGAATCGGGCTTGGTGTTTTAGGGGTTTTGTTTGGTCTTTCAGTTTCTCTGACGCAGCGAATTTCTACAAAGCTTCTGCAAAATCAGACCTCGCCTCGCATTCAGCCTTTTGACTGCCCTGGGTCGGGAGAGAGGGGCTGGGGTTCTGCTGGCGTTGACATCTGTCAGGTGTGAAATCTTGATCAGTCGGGGCACCTCTCTGACGTGGTGGCCCTGAAAGCGCCCGCATTCTGTGAACCCCTGTGCAGTTTCTTTTCTGTCTCGTTGCCCTCACTTCCCCCATTCACGACCTTTCCCCAGTCCTGCCCACCTCCCCAGACCCCCATTCTCTCTCCCAGTAATAGGCCAAGCAGATTCAGGGAAATGTTACATTCCAGGCCACTCTGGAGAATGTCTGGGGATTCAAGATGCTCTTGACCATCAGAGGCTGTCCCACAAGCCCCAAGAAAGTAGGACTGCCCTGCCATGCACCCCAACAATGAACTGGGCGAAGGCAGGAGGGATCTGGGTTCCTGCTTTCTCTGGTTAACTGTGTGCTTTCGACACATTTAAAAAATTCTTCGGGCCTAGGTGTCCCCCTGGGTATAGTGGGAGTTGCTGAGACATACAAAGTCCTGCCAATCCCGGAAGAGACAACCCCAGGGGGATGCTCTGAACCTGGGGTTCCTTGATGTCCATTTCACTTCTGTTTATTCTAGGGCCCCCTATTCTTTCCAAGATCTTGATCACAGATGGTGAATACCCTCCTCTGCTCTGCAGCCGCCTTCCCTTCTAGGTTTTCCCCAGCACAGCGTTCTTATTAGTACCGAAGATGACAACAGGTACTCCGGCACCCAGGGACCTTGAAGACACCAGCAGACCAGATGCCCCTGAACTGCAGGGTGGGGCCCAGAACCCACCTCCTTACTGCTAACCCAGGGCTCTTCTTACTACACTTTGCTGCCTAAATTTAAGACTGAAAGTGATTCAAGAGGTTATCTAACTTGATGTTTTTCAAATTTGCCTTATCAAAAGAATCACCTAGGTGCTTGTTAAAAACACAGATAGCTGGATTCCTAAATCTAGTCAATCAGACTCCTTAGGAAAAAGAACTGAAAATTTGCATTTTAAACAAACGCCCAGTGATGCTTGATATCAGGGATGGATAGCTGGTACTTGACAGAGGGTTAAGCTTAGAGGATCTAAAACAAACAGCATCTTTCCTGGGGAAACATCCTGGTCCCAAAGGAGTTTATCTCTCCATTATGGAGATAAGGCAGGCAGGCAGAGAACAGTGGATTAGCATAAAGACTGCTCCCCTAGGGCTTCCCACTCTGAGTTGGCAGGGCTGGAGAGGTGCCCAGGGTCTCAAAACTGGCCTCCTGCCTGACAGGACACTCATCCCAATCCAGCCTTAGAGATAGGCCTTCTCACGTGAGTCATTAGGGCCTCACCCACATTTCCTAACTTCCTCTGTTTCAGATCCTGTCCCCCATCCATCATCAACTCTGCCTCCAGCCATATTCCTAGGCCCCTTCCTCTTCGCCCCAGTGAGATCCCAGAAGTAAACAAAGAAGCCCTGTGTTTGGTTTCTTTTCTAGGTGTAGGCTGTCTTTGTCTCTATTCAAATTCTGGGTTTGGAAACAAGGGTAGAAGACCTCATCTCTTCCTACCACCTCTTACCCATAATCAATGTCCCTGTTGAGTTCAACCACAGATCAAACTAGATTTTTCTTTTAGGATAGAGAATTTGTAGTCTCACTCCACTATGTAAGCCCTCCCTCTGTCCCTCTCCTTCCTTTTGATTTTACCTGACCAACTCTTCAAGATCCAGGACAAAACTTGAGTTTCCCAGGAAGACTTTCTCAGCTACTGACCTACAACTCTGCACTATTCTCTCCTGGCTCTGAACTCCAACAATAACAATTATCATAGCAGCTACCATTCACTGTGTTCTTATTATGTCCACGTTCTGTGGCAAGCACTTTACATGTATCATCTTATTTAATTTTCGTGGCAACCCTCCAAAATATGTTCTATTCTTAGCCGCCTTTTACTGACTAGGAAACCGAGGCTTCCAGAAGTCACACAAGTAGGGGAGCCAGCAAGGATTCAAACACGAGGCCGCCTGACCACAACCCCCTTGCTTTTAACCACAATAACATCTGCCTGCCCGTGGCCCTTGCTTTCTTCCACCCCATTCGGACATGCATCCTGTGCTGTCTTCTTCTGTAATCTAATGGTTCCAAGTGTGGCAATCTTGTACCCCAGTGAGGCTGTCAGTTCAAACAGGGCAGCTCTGTGCTGGGAACAGAGACTGCTTCCCTTAAACCAGCCAGGCACAGAAGCATCTATTCATCTTACACGTAAAGGCCCTCAGAGGAAGAGCTCTAACAAGCCCAGTTACTCTGACTACAACCAAACAGCCCTCATTGTCAGAACATTCTTAATGTCTAATCTCAAGCCCTCTGCCACACCATAAACCAATTTCCTTCCTTTCTGATCCCTAGTCCTAGGAAAGCAGTTGTGAGTCGTGGTTCAAAGCAAGGGCATCAGCATCTCAATCCTGGAGCTTGGCCACTCAGGAGCTGTGTGATTCAGGGAGCCTGTTTCTTCATCTGTAAAATGGGTGCATAAATGCTTACCTCACTGGGTTGTTTTAAAAATTAAATGAAACATTATGTACAAAACACTTCACAATGTGTTTGGCATATAGTAGAGGCCCAAGAAATGGTGGCTATTATTATTTTAAACTGTTTACTCACTCCTCTTATATCAACTATTAAGTCGCTGTTTGACCTACACGGGGTCCCCCCTCCCTGGCCCACACTCCATGCACACGCACAACTCCCTCCGGAACACTTTTTCTATTTATTCTCTTTAGGTCTTCCAGTTTATGCTACCGAGACCACTGAAACTGGGAAGTGGGCAGCAACACCTGGGCAAGCACCTCCCCTTTGCTTTTCCATCTTAGGGTGCCTCAATTTGGCAGGAAGAGAAATGCCATGCCATCTCCCGATCCCTGTCCAAGAAAACAGGTGCTGACGGAGCCCTGCGGAAGGCTGAAAGGGAAACTGAACCAGTGACCTCTATCTGGAGATGGGGAGAATGCGATAGGGAGCTAGACTTTGCAACAGTGGTAGGATTTTTCTTTTAATTTCTTTCTGTGGCTGGCGTTTGGGTTGGGTTACGGTACAGTTGCTCGGTGCTGGGCACTTGCCGATGGGACTGGTCATTCGTGCTTTGAGTCTGAGAGGGACCTGGGGATGGGGTGAGGTGCTCGCCTCTACCTCTCCAGGTCACTGCAAAGCTCCAGTCACTGCTCTGCCCAAGCAGAAGTGCAAATTAGTTTTACAGCATCACACAGCTACTTGGTTACATAAATCCAAGGGCGTGGTGGGAAAGTGAACTGGAGAGGCAGCGGCCAGGATAGAGAGCGGGAAGGGCAGAGGGGCCAGGACTGCTGGGTGAGCAGCCATTCTCCCCAGGCAGAAAATCGGTCTGAGGGGAAGTTTAGATGAAGTTGGGCTGAGTCAGTGACCTTTAGGAAGGAAAAGGAAGCCTGAATGATCGGAACTGCCAGAGAAGGTACATCTCAGCTCATTGATTCTAGACCAGGGACTCTTGAAGTTCTCAAACATAACCATCTTCTTCTCCATGCTAGTTCTTTCCGGGGGCCTTTCTTACTCTCCTACCTGGATACTTATCCATCCATCCATCCCTCCATCCATCCATCCACCCCGTCAGTCATCTAGTCACATACTCTGCTAGACGCTGTGGTCACAGTGGTGGAACAAGGCAGATGCAGCATTTCCTTATCCTGAGATGGAACCTCCAGCTGCAAGGCAACTAGACATTAAAAAAAGAAGTGCAGA
This sequence comes from Aethalodelphis obliquidens, assembly GCF_003676395.1. Lineage (NCBI taxonomy): Eukaryota > Metazoa > Chordata > Mammalia > Artiodactyla > Delphinidae > Aethalodelphis > Aethalodelphis obliquidens. The sequence goes on from NW_020837990.1 coordinate 4,452,838, forward strand.
AACAAATATTTAAATTATAATTGTAACTGGTACTGTGGAGAACTAGAGGAGACTCTAGCTTAGACCCACAATGTCTAGGTTGACTTAAAAGATGAATCAGGATTGATACGCAAAGATGATATTCCAGGCAAAGGGAATGGCTTAGGTATGGGCCTGAGCCTGGTGGGCTTCCCAGAAACTTCACCAAGTGCCTGAGGTGAGATGAGGGGAGGAGAGCTGCTGGAAATAATGCGGGGCCTTGCAGGCAATGTTAGGATGTGAGTATAGTTTTGTTTTGTTTTCCTAAGAACAGGGGGGGCAGTCACTGAAAGGTATTATATAAGGGAGTGACATGAGCAGACTTGTATTTTGAAAAGGTCACTGTGGAAGTGGATTGCAGCAGTCCAGAGGAGAGGTCATGGTGGCTTGGACCACGGTGGCGGCAGCAGGTGAGAGAGGTGTTGGACTTCAGCTGCATTTTGGAACTAGAATTTGGAAATAGGATTTGATGTGTCTTTGGACTTGGGGTGGAGAGGGAGGGTCAAGGACATTTGGCTTGGGCCATTGGGCAGCACCACGCATGGGGATTGGGAAGCCTGGGGAAGAAGCCCTTACATTACTTTTTTGGTAGCTTTTCTGGTACTTTTCACCCTTGGCCTTTTGTTTTAATGATTCCACAGCATTTGTTCTTGAACCAGAAGGTATAAAAGAACTGAGGGGGAATTCCCTGGTGGTTAGGGCTCCGAGCTTCCACTGCAGGGCCACGGGTTCGATCCCTGGTTGGGGAACTAAGATCCTGCATGCCCTGCAGTGCGCCCCACCCCCCAACAAAATAAATTAAATAAATAAAAGAACTGAGGCCCGCTATTAGTGGCTCTGCTCAGATTAGAAGCCAGCTTTAGCCTCCTCTGTGATGCCTCACAGGGTTTCCCTTTCATGGCTGGGGCAGGGTGTACTGGCTCATCTTCGTATTCCCCTTGAGCCCAGCACAACACCCTGTGCACAGAGGGTTTCAATAATGAGGTTTTCTACAGCCCTGTGTACCTGGCACTGTGCCGTGCAGTGAGGACCTGAGGCATAGTCCTTGCTCTCAAGAATCTCACTGGTCATGTGAGAACAGGGCCCCCTCGGGTAGCAGGCTGGGCCACGTCATCAAAACGGAAGCCCTCAGGCCATCTGCAGAGGCCAGCACTGCTCCTTACTGCTGGAAAGCACAGATGGAGGGAGATACAGATGTGTGTCCCTGAGGGCATCCTGGCCCCTCACACACCAGTAACTCCATCACCATGGGGCACCCTTGGAGACCTTGCAGAAGAGGGGCCTTGCTTCTGCTCTGCGGAGCCACACCTTCAGCTCCAGCAGAGACCTTAAGCAATAAACCTGCAGCAAAATGAGGGGACCTGGTGGGGTGTATGCCTTGCGTTTATTACATTTTTCATGGGTACATATCCTTTTCTTTATGCAAAGCCCTGAGGAAGTTTATTACTAAAAAATGGAGGGACTTCCCTGGTGGCGCGGTGTTTAAGAATCTGCCTGCCAATGCAGGGGACACGGGTTCGATCTCTGGTCTGGGAAGACCCCACATGCCGCGGAGCAACTAAGCCCATGTACAACTACTGAGCCTGCGCTCTAGAGCCGCGAGCCACAACTACTGAGCCCGCGAGCCACAATTACTGAGCCCGCGTGCCACAACTACTGAAGCCCACGCACCTAGAGCCCGTGCTCCGCAACAAGAGAAGCTGCCGCAATGAGAAGCCCGTGCACCGCAACGAAGAGTAGCCCCTGCTCGCTGCAGCTAGAGAAAGCCCGCGCACAGCAACAAAGACCCAACACAGCCAAAAATAAATAAATAAATACATTTATTTTTAAAAAATTAAAAAATCAGATTTTTAGCCAGGTTTTTACTGCTTTTACAAAATGAATGTACCTGTTATGGCTTTGGGTGAGATCCTGCTTCTCATCAGGGAGCTGAGTATGAGTGAGTTGGGCCTGGACAGGGGCCGTATCTGACCAGAGTCATCAGCTTTCCCATCACAGGTGCTGCTCACGGTCTTTAGCATCTGTTTCACTGGCTCTGATTAGATTGAAAGAGGGAAGTTCAGGTCCTAGCTGGGGCCAGAAGGGTGGGAAGGATCACATCTCTTCCTTACATAATGGAAAAAAGAACATCCTCCTTCCCCAAACTGGGGATCTCAGAACCACCATCAGTGTCATGACTTTTTTTTTTTTTTTTTTTTGCGGTACGCGGGCCTCTTACTGTTGTGGCCTCTCCCGTTGCGGAGCACAGGCTCCGGACCCACAGGTTCAGCGGCCACGGCTCACGGGCCCAGCCGCTCCGCGGCATGTGGGATCTTCCCAGAACGGGGCACGAACCCGCATCCCCTGCATCGGCAGGCGGACTCCCAACCACTGCGCCACCAGGGGAGCCCTGTGTCATGACTTTTTAAAAGAGGTTTATTTTATTTTTCTGAACAAATGGAAAAATACACCATGGGCAAACAATATGGTAACAATACATACATTTAGTGCACTTTCAATGATCTCAATAGGACTTTAAAACATCTTTCCAGTAGACTATTTTTCCAGCGATTTTAGGTTCATAGCAAAACCGAGTAGAAAGTATGGAGTTCCTGTATTCTCCCCGCCCCATACACACAGTCTCCTTTACTGTCAGCCTTCTGTTCCAGAGTGGTACCTTTTTTACAATCCATGAACCTCCATTGACACATCTTTATCACCTCAAGTTTGTAGTTTACATTAGGGTTCATTCTTGGTGTTGTACATCCTATGGGCTTGCACAAATATGTAATGACATATATCCACCATTACGTACCATAATGGTGATATCATAATGTATCATACAGAGTATTTCACTGCCCTAAAAATCCTCTGTGCTCCACTGATTCATCACACAGGGGGATATATGTATATATATATTCACCTATATATATATATATTTGTCTATATATTTTAAAATGCATACAATGGTCCTGATCAATATTTATTTCAAAGTATCTTCTGAGCTTTAGGGTTTTTATGAAGCTATCAGGGCAAGCTTTGTGTTTCCTGTTCTGCTTTTCTCAACATAATTTCATACCTGTATTTCCATATATTGACACAGTTCACATGTCATTCTTAATAGTTATGGAGCATGCCGTGTCTAAACAGTTGGTAGCTCTCACTAATCATTTGTTATCATTTTTCTCCTATATGATATTGCAGAAAAGATTTAAAAGGAGATATGAATATGATTGTAAGATGCATCACTAGAATATGAATAATAACAGCGCTCTTTGCAAAGGTTGCCCCCGGACATAAACATTAATTCATGCCTCCAGCCAGGACATATACAGCAGCCTCTGAAACAGAGTGTTCCATCTCTGTTTTAATGTCTGTGAAGGGAAAGGATCCCATTATGTCCTGAGGGGACTCATTTACTACTGTGTAAATACAGGATCTTAGCCAGCTTTCAACTAGAATGTTCTTTCTAATGTACAACACGAATCTCTTTGACGTGAATTTAAGCTTTCTACTCTTCCTCAGTGTGGACAGTTTCTCTGACCTGCGTATAGCATCCCTGTGCAAATCGGAAGAGTCTGATGAATTATAGGGATCACTTATATGGACTAATATTCTGCTGGAGGACGGCAGAGGCTTTTCATGAATTTTCATCAAATCCTGGACAACCCTTTGAGGTAGGTACTATTATGATTTCCGTTTTACAGATGAGAAAAGAAGACGATTCAATCCACTCCCAGCTTTAAAAGATTATTTCTTGGGGCTTCCCTGGTGGTGCAGTGGTTGAGAGTCCACCTGCGGATGCAGGGGACACGGGTTCGTGCCCCGGTCTGGGAAGATCCCACGTGCCGCGGAGCGGCTGGGCCCGTGAGCCATGGCCGCTGAGCCTGCGCGTCCGCAGCCTGTGCTCCACAATGGGAGAGGCCACAACAGTGAGAGGCCCGCGTACCGCAAAAAATAAAATAAATAAATCAATAAAAATTATTTCTCATTTTACATGTCTCCTATTTGGAATTTCAATGTACTTCTCCCAAATACCCAACTTGTTAAAAACGAAGTGGTGAGAGGTCCTATGACTGCTCATCAATTGCTTACTGTGAGCCTGGGAACTGTGGATTCATTTTCTTACTTAATTCTTAGGATATCTCTGGGAGGCAGTATTATTACTCATTTAATAGGTGAGGAAATTGAAGCTCAGAGAAGTGAATGTACTTGCCCAAGGTCACACCAGAAAGGAATGGGACTCGACCTGGAACCAAAGTCCAGCTCCAAGGTCTTGGGCTTCCGGCTCTGCCTACTGTCTCCCTAAATGTCCCGGCATCTCTCTCATCTACACAGAGTCTAGCTCTTCATTTTATTTGTAACTTTTTGCCTCTTCCTGGAAATAGGGGATCTGAAAGTCCCTCTGTGTGTATGTGGTTGCCCTGCTGTCAGAGGAGACCAAGCAAGCTTTCAAACCCAAGTCAGAGGAGACCAAGCAAGCTTTCAAACCCAAGACCTTGTGTGGGTGGGGGTGGGGGACCTGGTCAGGGCCCTCAGGGTGAAGGCAGAGGGGAAGGAATCTCCTTCTCACTGTCTATTTGGAACCTCCTTCTCACTTCCTGCAAATAACCGAAGGGAAGCTCAGAAAGGGCTGGCAGTGGCACCAGAGGAGGACAGAGCAAAACTGTCCCTTGAGTTTGCAGTTTGAGACTGTCCCAGTCCCATCGTTCAAGGACGATCGTGGCTTTGGTGTTTGTTAGGCCTGGTTTTGAAATCTTGGCTCTGCCTTTTCCGGGCTGTGTGAGGTTGAGCCAGTGATACCCCTCCCCCACCCAGTGAGTCTCCGCGCCCTCTGTCACATGTGAAAAGGGGATAGGAATTCCTGCTAGTGGTTATATGGAGGACTAAATGTGATGAGATGCACAATTAGCCTGGCGCCTGCACCAGCTGCAGTTTAGAAAAACCTCTTTTCCTCTCCTTCCTTTACTGCCTTCCCTGGGACACTCTTGGGTCATCTCAGCTGCTTCCTGCCCCATGTCTGTCAGAACCCCAGCCCTGCCCCTGCTGCCCTAGCTGCCCCTCAGCTCTCCTGGAGAGATGGAGAAGGAAGCAAAGAAACCCAGGCCAAACCTTGGCTTCCTGCCCACCCCTCTCCCCAGGTGGGGGCAGAGCCCCGAATGCCTCTCCCTCTGTCCAGACACTCCTCCGGGCCCTCCCCTCCCCTTGCCCACCTCCCAGCAGTTAACAATGACTCACAGATCAAAGGATGCCCCAGCAGGGATCCTTAACCACCCAGAGCTTCAGGGTCCAGAGCTCTGGATATTACAGGCAAATCTTTGCATGTATTTGCATTTTTCTGGAAATAGAATCTTCAGGGATCCCTGACCTCTCTGGTTAGATTGGAGGTGGGGAAAAGGACTCTGTGGGTTTCCTCTGCATGGACTAGAACTTTCCTTAGAACTTAGACAGCCACTTGCAACTTCAGCGGAAGAAATCTGGTCCCACCCACAAAAGGGAGTGAGCCAGAGAGGAGGGGCCCACTTTTCCGCGAGGGAGGGCATTCCTAGAGGAAGGCAGATCTTCGGTTATAGACCCTACAGATACTCAGTCTCCTTCTATTCTGCCCACTCACTCACTCACTCATTCATTTTATTCTTCAATCAGCATTTATTATTGTTGCCTACTGTGTGCCTGGCTTTGCACTAAGTAATATTGGACATACAAACATCAGGCCGGCGTTCTCTAAAGTGTGGTGCTGCAGACCAACCTCATCAGAATCCCCTGGGTGCTTGTTAAAAACACAGGTCCCATGCTTGGTGTCAGTTTATTTATCTCTTGTAAAAATAAAATACAGTGTGCGTGTGTGAAAAAAAAAAAAAAAGAGTGAACTTCCAGGAGTGAGATTAACAAATTAAAGGAAATAACTTTTTGTGGCACTACTCATAAATGCTTTCCAAAAGTGTTATATGTATATACAGATTCCTTATAATACTATCAACTTTGGATGCTATGTTCTTGCAATTTTGTTACTATAATAATGTTACATAGTATCTCTGGATTTTAAAAATTTATCTTTTCTAATGATTAAAAATAAATAAATATGTTATTTTTCATAAATAATTGTCATTAAAATGAATATCCCTCAATAGCAAAAAAAAAACAAAAACAACAAAACAGGTCCCTGGACCTCAACCACTGAGGGCATTGCCTGGGACTCTGCATTTCAAACAGGCTCCCCGGGCTCATTAAATTAGTTGAGAGCCATTGCCAGAGACTGGCGTCTCTCACAGCCCTTGGCATTCATAGCACGAAGTGTGTTAGCTGGCCTGAGAACATGGTCCCGACCCTTTCATAGGAGACGTAGCCCCATCCCTGCCTCTCCCCTGGCTCGTCCCTGCCCTTCTCCATGCTGGGCCCTGTGAAGAGGAGGGAGGGGAGAAGCTGCCCGCCCATCCACCCACCACAGCCACTCTGGGGGTATAGTCTTGGGCAGATGGTGAATCTCAAGGGCAGAGAGGCTGTTGCAGCCTGCACCACTCCATCCTGACTAGGCAAAGATCTGATAGCATCAGTTAATGCCAGCAAGGCTCCCTCACTGCCTGGGCCTGTCCCGAGGCTTTGCTAATTAATACCTCTACGGTCCCTTGGGTCCCTGGGATGAAAGGTTTGGGAAGACCTGGGGAAACTGAATGGTTCATCTAAAAGGATCTTTCTACCTATAATAAGTGTAATGAAACTGAAGCTGGAATCAGCAGTGGCATGGGAAGTGGAATCTAGAAACGTGCCAGGTAACATTTCTGGAGCTCACTACAAAAGCTTTAAATACAGCATCCCATCAATACCCACTTGCACTCCAGGTGGTAGAAACTACGATGCCCCCACTTTGTAGGGGGTCACAGTGAGACACGGTGTTCTGTCCAAGGTCACACAGTTAGTGCAGCAGAACTAGGGCCACACCCAGGCCATCTGACTCCGAAGTCTGGGCTCCCACTTACATTCTCCAGGGGCTTCTGTGCTACACAGCCCTGGGTCCCACCCAAGCCGCAGCCTCTTGCCCAGGGCCAGATGTGCCCTGTGTGCTCGGCCCCAGATGGGGAGGGCAGGGGTGATGTCCCCACTGCTGCAGCCCTTGGCTCCCACTCCCAGCTGAGCCTTTGGACCTGATCATGGACTTCCTGTTCCTGGGGAGGATGAGGCAACAGGGAGCTGGGGAGGGCGGGGACAGGTCCTTCCCCTCTCCAGGGTCAAGGGCCTCTAGGGGAATCTACACCCTGGGCCTTCCCGGACAATGCAACTTCCCTCTCTAAGGCCACTGGAGAGCAGACTCCACCTCCCAGGAGGGCACGGGGGAGGGCGAAGTGGGCTGGAGCATTATAAACACATGGCCAAGGTCTTGCCCCAGGGAGCCTGTCTTCAGCATGACTTTGGGGCAACTTTGAGCCAACTTCAGATTTCTAAGAAACGTTGGGTCTTGGGCAAATGCCGTGGTTCCAAAGTGGGTGGTAGAGCGTGGGCAGTGGAATCAGACAGCCGCAAGTCTGAACTGTGGTTCTGCCACTTTCCAGCTGTACGGCCTTGGATGTGTAGCTAAGCCTCTGAGACAGAGAGCCTCAAAAGTAATCATTCCTATCTCATCGGGTTGTTGTGATAATTTTTAAAAATATTTATTTATTTATTTGGCTGCGCCAGGTCTTAGTTGCAGCATGAGGGATGTTCGTTGCCACGTGTGGGATCTTTTAGCTGCGGCACGCAGAATCTTTAGTTGTGGCACGTGGGATCTAGCTCCCTGACCAGGGACCGAACCCGGACCCCCTGCATTGGGAGCGCAGAGTCTTAGCCACTGGACCACCAGGGAAGTCCCGGGTTGTTGTGATAATGTAAGGAAGTACTGTATTCTATGTCCAGGCATTCACCTCTGCATTTGGGCCTGTAGCACAGGTGCTGGGCAGAGGGCAAGTCCACACAGCTGGAGGTCTGGGCTACGTAGCAAGAGGTACCTGATAGTCCTCTACACGCGGCAGCAGGTTTTCCATAGGTGCTTAGCCATTGGCAATGTCGCCTCCTATCTATTAACTGGAGACAATGGAGGCCAATTTGGGGTGACACTTTTAGACCCCAATCAGAAGGCACTGAGATCCAGAAATAATTCCAGGGCATCTCGGGCACTCCTGCCGGGCGTTCCGCTTTCCCAGTTCCCCTCCGCCTTTCCCCTCCTCCCTCCCCCCCTCCCTCCCCCCTCCCACCATCCACATCTGGATTCAACTAGAGAACAATAGGCTTTCTGTGAATGCCTCTACCTTCCTCTGCCCTGGGTCCTCCAGTTCAGAACTATGGTTCTCACAGGCATGGAAGGGGGAGAAGTGGCCAGAAAATCTGAGAGATCTTGTTTCCCAAACCTATAGTGCACGCCCTCCCCGGGCCCCATTCTTAATGTTCCCTGTCGTCCCAGTTCCAGCCTGGAGCCCTAGTTCCAAGCTGGGGCCGGCTGTCCCCAGGCACGAGGAGGAGATTGCAGTCCTCCACCCTCCACCCCCATCCCAGGCCACCCCTCCTGCCAGGGAGAAGTCCTGCTGTACTCCTGGAGGCCAGGCCATAAATTGGAATGCCGCAGTCACAGTTGAAGGCGGCTGTAACTCTCATTAAAGTGACATCAACCCCACCGCAGGAGGATGCTGTAAATCCAGGGAAAGGGGGGCACTCATCCAGGGAGAACCGCAGGAGCAAAGAAAAAACCCATAAATAGAGGAGACATGGTGTCTGGAATTAATGGTGGAGCCCTGCCCAAGTCCATGCTGAACTGGGGGTGGGGAGGGGCTTCCCGGCCGAGGAGGGCTGAGGGTCCTGAGGCAGGGGCTCAGTCTCAGTGAAGTTAAAGGGCTCAGCCAAAGCTTCTCCCCATGATTCTCCGCTGCCCTTTCTGTCCATTCTCGGGCTGGCGCTGGGAACAGAGCTGGCTTGTGTCCCCGGGAGAACTGCTGGGGACATATCACTGCTCATGGGCTTTCTCAGGGACAAGAGGAGCTGTTGGCATTGGCCATTAGGATTTTTTTCATGGGAAAGATCAGTCATGGGTCAAGCTCTGGGCTTGTAGCTGGCCGTTGGGTTCTAATCTGACTCTGCTGCTTGCTTCCAAGCTGTGGAACTTGGGAGAGTAACTTCGCCCTTGGAAGCCTCGATTTCCCTCCATCAGAAAAATGGAAACAGTCACCTCTACCACACAGGCTTGGGTGTAGATGAGCTTATACCGAGTCAGGCAGGCTGTAGGTGCTGTTTGTTGAATGACTGAATGAACTGACAAATCCCTGTAGCCTCAGAAGCTGGGATTCGCATTCAGATCAATTTTCCTTCTGCCTGAGTTTGGGTTCAGCCACTAACTTTCTGAAAGACTTTGGGCAAGCGACCTAACTTTCCAAGGCTTTGGGTGTTTCCTGGGAAATGAAGGGGTTTTAAGATGTTGACTCTGGGGTGTAGGGGATGGTGCTGCCTTGGGGATCTGTGGAATGGCCCAGGTCTCCAGGTCCCTAGGAATGTTGGGCTGCATTCCAGAACCTTCCCCTCGACTCCCTCCTCACCACTACACCAGGAACCTCAGACACTCTGCTGGGAGGCCACACCCCCCTTTGCTCTCCAGTGCCGGTGGCAGTGGCGCTAATGGTTGGCCTGTTCTGAGGTACGGTCAAGGCCAACCGTGCTCTCCTGAGGTTGATGAAGGGGGCTTCCTGCGTGGTCTTCTTCGGAGGGCATCAGAGTCACCTGGAGGGCCTGTTCAATGACAGGTGGTGGGGTCCCCCTACCCAAGTTCTGTTTCAGCAATTTTCAGGTGAGGCCCAGGAATCTTGACAAGTTCTCAGGAGACGCTGCTGTTGCTGACTGGAGTGGTCTTGCCAGAATTCAGGCTTCCTTTCCTCTCTTACTGCAGACCTGCAGCTGAAGCAAATGGGCAGCTGAGGCGGACTCCAGAGGCCAGCGTGCAGACTTCTGAGTCACCTGGGTCCCTCCGAGGCCAGCCTTCACAGATGCGCAAAGAGCTGGTGTTGGAGGCCTTAGCAGAACACAGATCCTGAACCTTCAACAAGCTCCTCGGCCACAGAGGGCACTGGCATCGGAAATTCAGTGTCCTTTGAGGGTCCCCCTCCCTTCTCCCCACCACAAAGACTTAGAGAAAAAGGGGGTGAGGAGAGAAAAGAAGCAGGAACTCAAATGGGTAAAATGGCTTAGATGGAGGAGTCCAGGCACAATCAGTGGAAAGGAAAAGCATTATAACCAGGCTTCTGAAACACCTAGAAATGAAGCCCAAAGCTGGGCTTGGGGGAGAAAATGTGACTCACCTCTGTCGAGGGCCAGACAGACACGGTGTGGCTAGAAGCAGCCTGCTGATTTAAAGGATGTTTCTGGGTGCATCTCACTCCCAGGGAGGGCAGCTGATGACGGATGCAGGTGGTGGCTGAGACTTCCCAGCGGTCAGGAGCCGACCAGGAGGGCCACTTGCTCCACCTTCAGGACCAAGAAACGAGGCACTCCGAGCAAGCGCCCCAGTGCACGGCATCTGCTGCCTCCTGTCCGGGCACCGCAACACTGTTCTTCAGCCTCTTGGAAAAGCCAGGCCTGAGCCCAACCCCCCAGCAAAGGACAGTGTCCAGGGGCTCAGGGCCCTGCTGTCCGCACACCCAAACCAGTTCGGGTTCTGCAAGCAACACCTTTGTCATTCCGCTGCCCTCTGGGTGGGCCGTGGCTGGGGTGATCCATGCTCCACGCCTCAGAGAAGGACACACAGCCCGACAGGAAGGCATGAGCTTATGGGCGCACAAGTAAGCGTAACTGGAATTAGGACTGACTCTGAATTTATGGTCTGTGTGGGCACCATGCTGCAAAAATCCCACCGGCTTCAGAGCATTTCACAATTTGCACGATGGCCTTTTAAGCTCCCCACAACCCCCTAGGAAAGGCAGAGAGGTGAGCAGAGCCTATTTAAAGATGAGCAAACTGAGGGTAAAGAAATGAAAGAACTTGTCCAAAGCCCCACATTTAAGAGTTTGGGCCCAAAGAGGAATGGCGCCCTTCTCATTCCCAGCCTGTGTTCGTACTAGAGTGAATTTAACTCACTTCTTGGAAACTGGTATTAGGTTTGGGGCAGGAGGAGAGAGCTGAGAGGCTGTAGGGCGAGGTGTTGCGGTGCGCAGCCCAGCGCCCCCTTTAGGACGGAGGCGCTCATTGCTGCCCAGAGTCACGTCCCTGCAGAATTGCCCTCAGCCCGAGGGGGCCTGCCCAAGGTCATTCCCCTTCCTAGGTTGGGGGATACCTTGCATCCAATGACCAGCTGCCGTCGGGTACAAGGCTTAGCCCTCTTGCCTCAAGGTGGGTCATCTCTGCAGGGCCACCCCAGCTCCAAAGCTCCCAGTGGGGTCGGCCGAGGCCTTGGATGCCACTGCATCACAGACCAACTTCTCCCTCTACCCAGCCCTGCTTCCTTCACTCTCCCACCAGCTTCATCCCAAGAGCACGTCAGTAAGTGTGTACCAATCTCTTAGAGTCTGTTTCCTAGGACCTTAAGGCAGAAGAAGAAGGGGGCGACAACAACTGGGTGCTGGGTTTTTTTAGACTGTCTTATTTAATATAAATCTGTAAAATAATATTTTTGCTATTTTATTGTTGTAATGACCAAATAGTTCATATCTGGCAAAGCTGGGACTCTAAGCCAGATCCGCTTTGACATTGAAAGTGCCCAGGGACCCTGACCTGTGGGGTCTCTAGTGGAAAGAGCTGGCCAACCAAAGACCTGCCTAACATGCTCAGCAGGGATGTAAACACCCACGAGAGGGGCGGTCACACCTTGGGTACGAACTGGGGGGAAGCAAGGGAGGAAGATCAGTGGCCGCACGTGGCAGTTTCTGATGGCTAAGGGGGCAGCAGGAAGCTCAGGCGGAGGAAGACCTCAGGCTGACCGTGGGTCCCGGAGCTGAGCCACAATCAACGCTAAGCCGCTGCCAATGGCAAACTCCAAACCTGCTCCCCACAGGCCAGGCATGGTGGGGACTGCTGGCTCTGCATCTGCTCTGGGGTTACAAAGAGGGGTCACCCATGCCCACGCTGGATGGCAAGACCCAGGCCCGATCCTGTCCCAGTGGAGGACGGGGGCTCCCTGGACTTCTCTGCGGGTACGATGCTCTCTCCCCTGTCTCCACACAGCCGAGGGCTCACCCGTGCCTGGACTCTGGGGCTGATCTGCTGGTAGTCAGGGGCAGAAGAGGGAGTTCCCGGTTGCCTTGCTGCTGCAGCAACAGGCCTGTCTTATGAATTTTCCCTTGGGCTCCAGCTCCCAAGCACCTGGAGACAGTGGGAAGAGGATCCTTCCTGAACTTTTGTCTCTTGAGGCCTGGACCAGACTCTAGAGGCTTAAAGCTAGAGCCATCCCCCAGAGCGGCAATGGCCCTGGAATCGCACCTGGGGAAGAGAGCAGGCACGTTGGTTCTGGCTCATTTTCTTGGCGCTAATTGGCAGCCCCTGTCAGCTTTGGCATCAAACTGGAGAGAGGCTTATTGGGCCGGTACTGTCGCCTGGAGATTCTGAACTTTTTTTTACAGTTCATACAGGTAGAAACAAAAATAGCTTATCTCCTCCTATTAACCAGGTCCTTCTGCTGTGACCATGAGCTGCAGACAATGCAACCCTTCCCATGAAAGTGAGACCCCAGGCGTCCAGATGTGACACCGGCTGAATACTCCCTCGGGAATTAACAATCTCTAATTTCCCTAGGATGCTTGACCAGCGTGGGCAGAACTCCCCTCGCCTCAGTGATGGATGAGTGCCTTGAAATGAGAAGGCAGCCTGGGTCAGGAGCTGCGCTGCGGGCTCTGGGTGCTGGCCAGCCCTCACCCAGGAAAGAGTGGCGGCCCGGCCCTGCCCTGCCCTGCCCAGCGCCAGGCTTTGGTTTTCTCACCTGGCGGGGAATGTCCTTTCAGCCACTGGAGGAGGTATGTCTGTGACTGCTTTTTCTTTTCTTCTATTTTTTTAATTTTTGTGAGAAAACCCCTGTGGTTCCACTTGTTTTCTTGGAGCTGTTTTGTTAGTTGACGTGTTTCCATGCTGAGCAACACTCACTCATATTTTCCTCCTTAGCAAAACGTTAATTATCCCACCCGGTAGCCTTTCTCTCTGGCATTTTTTTTACCACCCCCTAAGCTGTTGGGCACCAAGCAGTTTCTGTATTTTCCCGTCACTGCAGCAAGCCGACTGCGTGTCTGGGTAAGAGCTGTCCCATGTGGCCCGGGGCAGGCCCACCCTGTGCCCCAGGCACCCGGCTGCTCTCCCAGCCCTCCTCACACCAGCCGGGAACCATCTGTTTACATCTCGTGTGGTCTCCTCACGAGGCTGTGAGCGGACTCACTTCTGTATTCCCCACACCCAGGATGGTACCTGGCATGTTGTATAAATGTTTGCTGCAGAAGCAGGTGAATGAATGAACATGAAAGATGGAAGAAAGAAAGGATGCTCAGCACAAGGTGCCGGGGTAACAAATGGGGCTCCCCTTTGGCACTCCCAGCCCCCCATCTTTTGCCTATCTGCATGAGGAGCGCTGGAAGGCTCACTTCTGGTCCTTTGCTGTCCCATCCCCTGTGCTATCTGCAGCCGTTCTCAGCTGCCAGCCAGCCGGCACCTTCACTGGAAGCCCAGTTTCCTCTTCCGCAGGCTCCCCTGGGCTGAGAGCAAGATAGGTCCTCCTCAAGGGCTATAGATGACAGAAGGGAGAATTCTGGAGTCTGGGATGGAGGGACTGGGGGACAAAGGCAGGGCTTAACAGTCATCTGGCACCAGCTCCTCCTCTCCCTGGTCAAAGAAAAGGCCCAGAGCGCCGAGCTGTCTGGTTCAAGGTTCCCTGGCTGGTGAGTGGTGGTGCTGGGACTCAGACTCCAGGCACGTGTTGAGAAACAAGAGCGTCCTAATTAATTCTGGGTGGAGGGCTTTCTAGTCTGTCCTGCTACCATGTGCAGTGCAGAAGAGGGGAGGGAGCAGCCTGATCGGCCCCGTGTGCAGCACAAATGCCTTTCTTCTCCTGTCTCCTTTGACCTACACAGCATCCCTCTGCAGCAGGCAGGTGGTGATGGTTGTCTCCATGTCACAGGCGAGGAAACAGGGGTGCAGAAAGCAGAACTGACCTGACCAAGACAGCAGAGCTGGTCGGGGTTAGAGTTGGGGCTGAAGTTCCGTTTATCTGACAAGTCCAGAGCCTGTGCCCTCACCCACTCTGTCTCTCCTGTCTGGTCTGTTCTGCTGCTCTGCCCCTTATCTCCAGGACCCTGGGTTCTCTGACTTGCCCTGGCTCCGATGAGAGCGATGAGAGATGCCCTGCTTCAGAGGGGAGTCCTGGGGGCCAAGACGAGAACCCAGGATCCCTCCTCCTGGCTCCGGGCCTGGACGCTGTAGACAGTGCAGCCTCCCCGTGCAGTGCTGGACTTCTCGGCTCTAGGACAGGAAGCAGGAGGGCTGGGGAGTCTTCAGTACACAGGACAGCAGACTAACGTGCTGAAGTTGCCAAAGGGCCCCCCTCCTGCATCTCCAGGGCTTCCTGGGTGATGTTTGCTGAGATAAAACCTCCCTCCAATGGGAGAAAGTTTAGAGTGAAACCTCCCCAGAGCATTTGTCCTGCCCCGCTTGGGAAAGTGGGCAGGTGGCTCACAAAAGGATTCTCAGCTCCCACCTACCTTTCTGGTTCTAGAATCGAGCGAGCTGTTCCCCAGCGAGAGTGAGACCCTGGGTGCTGGCTTGGTCCACACTCTAAAGGGTGGAAAGGGGCTCCTAGGACAGGATGAGTGACTAAGCCACTCTCCTCTCGGAGAATGCCCGAATTCCTCCTGTGCTCTAGATGCAGACAATGATACGGCTGCTCCGCAGGACTTTTGCATCATAACCCATCTCCACCTAGGACTGATTTCTGTTGGCTGGTCTGAGGGAGAAGCTAAGGAGAGAAGACTTATCTGAGTTTATCTTATTATTATTTTTTAATTTTTTGGCCACACTGCATGGCATGCGGGGTCCTAATTCCCTGACTAGGGATCGAACCCGCACCCCCCACCCCGGCATGGGAAATGAGGAGTCCTAACTGCTGGACCACCAGGGAAGTCCTGAGTTTATCTTGTTTATTTGATAATCTGTTTTGGTCTGTCCTACCCCTATAATGTAAATTGTAATGCTGTAATAGGTTTATATAGAACCCTGTAACGCTAAAGGTCATACACGTGAATCCTGCTACTGTATGGAGTTTACGTGTCAACTGGCTCCCTCTGAGACCCAGATGCCCCGCAGTCAAAATCATTTTGCACTCTCCGTAGCTGGCCCAGGTGAAACAGAGCAGGACCCTGTGGTCCTTGCCCCCCATGTCCTCAGCCTGCCTTTTGTCTGTGGAAGAACTTTAGCTAAAGAATAAGTTTACTCGGAGAAGTGAGAAAATGCAGAAACAAAGGAAAACAGTCCAACAAGATTAAACAATATTAGTTTAGTCATTAAGCAAAGTCAAGGACTTTTAGGTCCTCCTCAAGGGCTATAGATGATATTCTGAGCCACATCCTGTGAGCTGTCTTATAGATACTGAAACCCCCATCAGGTGGAAGAAGTTAACTACATGATGAGCAGACTGTAGTCATGACATAAGCTGCCACAATTCTGAGAACTGGCCTCAAAGAAATGGGAACAAACTGACCCTGGAACTGAAGACTAACTGTACTTAA
The DNA here is from genome assembly GCF_003676395.1 of Aethalodelphis obliquidens. NCBI lineage: Eukaryota > Metazoa > Chordata > Mammalia > Artiodactyla > Delphinidae > Aethalodelphis > Aethalodelphis obliquidens. The sequence goes on from NW_020837990.1 coordinate 4,468,539, forward strand.
AAAACGATCCAGATGACGCTGATCAGATGATCACACGACCAATCTCAAGATGACCGTCAGAGCTGACCCAGCCGTTTCTGCACGTAGCCCCCTCCCTCCGCCTATAAAAGCTCTTGCCCACTGATTGTCAGTGGTGGGGTGCGGGGGGGAGTCGGCCTTTGTACAGGAGTCTACCCTCCCCCTGAGGTTGCCAGCCTCTGAAATAAAGCAAACTTTCCTTTCCTCCAGCCTTGCCTCTTTATTGGCTGTTGAGTGGCGAGCAGCTGGACGCCACCTTCTGTAACACGGGGGCTCACTGGTCTGTTCACGTCAGTGCCCTGCTCCAGACCTAATGGCTTCCTCAGCCTGGCCTTCAAGGCCCAGCACCATCTTCCTCCTGTCACACCATGCGTTCTGTGTCCCTGTGCGCTGGCATGAGTCTCTTACCCTCTCTTTCTTTTTTATTTGTTTTTGAATTTTATTTTATTTACTTTTTTATACAGCAGGTTCTTATTAGTTATCCATTTTATATGTATTAGTGTATATATGTCAGTTCCAATCTCCCAATTTCTCTCCCTCCCTTTCTATCTTCCTTCCACGTTTTAAGGAGCACCAGACCCCTTTTGAAGTGCAATGGACTTGCTTTCCCTTACATTACAGGGGTGGACAGATAAAAATAGATATCCAAATACAAAAAGTAAATTTAGAGAAGCGCTATATGCATACACTACAACAGGGTGATGTGCGAGTTCTGTGGGGTGGGAGTGAGGCCACACGTCTTGACCTACTCCTACGCGGGCAGAGGGAAATGCCCATGGGTAGAGGCTGCCCACAAGCCACTCCCCCAGGAAGTCCATCTGCTTTGGGGGGCTGGCAGCGTTCTCTCCCACCTGTGGAGTTTATCCCTGTTTCTGACACGGTGTCTTGTGGCTTCATTACAGTCCATGCCCCATCTGCTGCTGAGCTGTAAGCTCCCTACGGGTAGAGAATGCATCTCTTCCGGTCCTGTGCCCCTCACCTGCCCCACACATGCAAGGCACAGAGTAACTGCTCCAGGAGAGTTTGCTGGGTAAGACGTGCAAGGATGTCTCCCTCCTCAGAGGGCAAAGGCAGAGGGGGCCCAGCTCAGGATCAATGCCTAGAAGAGAGCCACTTCTGTGCCCTGGAGAGGGACGAGGAAGGGGTATAGTTGAATGGGAGAATTCATCCCTGGGGGAGGGGGTTTAAAGCAGCGCAGGTAATTGTGGGACAGGAACTAGTCAAATTCTTGTAAAGCTTTAAATGGTTTGCTCTGATGAAGAGCCTGGGAACAGTATCAGGCCTATTCCGTGGCTTGGAAAGGTCTGGAACTGCGTATGGGGGCAGACTTTGATGAAGACTGGGGAGTGGGTGTGCAGGACCACTGCCTGTGGAGGTGGGCGTGTATGGTTTGGAGTGTGGTCTGGCGTTAGTGTGCAGTGGGGGGGGGGGGTTGTGTGGTGTCTGTGATTGTGGTTCTGAAATATTGGCATAGGATGTGAGGGAGGATGTGTGTGTGTGTGTGTGTGTGTGTGTGTGTGTGTGTGTGTGGTCAGGTGTGTGGGTGGCGGTGCCGTGGTGGCTGGGTGCATGTATATGCGAGGTGCATCCCAGGCACACAGCCCATGGTGTGGAGGGGATGGAGGTGTATGCTGGTGTGTTCTCCCAGAAGACAGTGGGGCACTTGCCCAGGGTCCTGCGGGGGACCCTGCTCCCTCACGGAGAGGCGTCAGGAGAGGCGGAGTGGCAGTGGGCTGGGAGCTGGGGGCCAGCATCCCTGGTGGCTGGAGACATCGCTCTCCCAGGTGGTACCTGGGGCCCTACAGCTGAAAGCCATCAGAGACTCCTGCCTTGCCCCCAGGCCCCACACTGGCCTTTGGGGGATGGTCTTTCTTCTTCAGTTTCCCTGTGACCTGCAGTCCTTCCTTTTTGAACCTTATCCTCGAGCCCCATCCCCATTCTCTATCCTACTATCCAGAACAGACACCAAAATATTTCTGCGTTTCCTCTGGAAAAATCCCGGGAGGTCTGCTTATGACTGCAGCAGAGCAGCCCACATCTGTGCACAGTTCAGCTGGGACAGCTGGAAACCCAGGCACTGGAGTTGGCCGGAGCTCGGAGCACATCAGTGCTTCCCCATCTCTGCACGACGGGCACAGCAGAGTGAATTCACGTGCCTATAGCTAGCCCTTCACGGGTCCCTGTATGCGCACACACGCGTAGGCAGACACACTCTTGCACACAACAGATTTCCGTAAGACATACGGAGGCTGGACAAGGACACACATGAGCACACAGGTGAGCCAGAACATTCTGAGAACCACCTCAAGATATAGAGGCCCGGTGCCCTGGGGCCTGTCCCACACGTGCAACGCCTACCTCCCTCCCTGGACATGCAGGACAAGGCACACTGATTCAGCACGCCCAGAGGCGGACGTGCAATGCACGTGGGGGTGTGATTCACTTTCAGCCACCTGGAAAGCCCTCCACACCCAACCTCAGGCAACACCTGCCCTTTCAGGTGGACAGGCCTGCCCTCCCCTGGGAGAGCTGGGTACTCCCGACCCAGCGACTGTCCCTGTCCTTCCCCATCTTCTGCCCTTTCCCCGACAGAGGCTGCCCGCACCTCCTCTTGGGCCCTTTGCACCCTGGATCTCCTCCTCACCAGGTGATCAGGAGCTGTCCCTGTGTGGCTCTGGGCCTCAGTTTCCTCCCTGCAAAGGAGGGGCTGGACTGGAGGACTGCTAAGTCCTGTCCATTCTAACCCTGGACTCTACGACAGTTTCTCGAGGCCCGACTGGGCTGGGAACAGGCCACCCTCCCAGGCCAAGTGCTCAGGCCATCTGGGGAGACAGGACTGCCAGGCTCTCTGGGAGGACTGGAATCAGGGACCTGCCCGCGTGGAGGAAACTGGGGACAGGGAAGGGGGCAGCCTCTAGGAGCTGGCTGGGCAGGCCGCGGAAGGCCACCATGTGCCAGGATGCTAGGAAGTGTGCGAGGGAGGGGGCTGAAACAGGAGGAAGCCGCCCAGCTGTGCAAGGGTTAACCTGGGCTGGTGGAGGGGGAAGCCAGCCAGCCCTGCTGACGGGGCTTCAGAGTGTTGTTAGACACAGGCCTGGAGAGGGTGAGGGCCCCGAGTGAGCACCCCGAGTCAGAGCAGCTGCCGTGCCTGGCAAGGCCCAAGGCTGCCGGTTTGCCACTGACGTTTTGGTCTCCCCTGGGCTGGGCCCCTCTTCTTGACTTTTGCTATCCATGGCAGCCTAGACCAGACGCCCTGGGGGCGCTGAGCGGGACTGGAGGCTGGCGTAGGCGGGAGTGCCTCCCCAGCTGCCCCCCACTGCCATGGCCTCCGCTGGAGGGCAGGGCAGGGAACCTGAGAACCCCCTATCCTCCACTCCGCATCTCTCCGGAAGCCAGGTGGGTTCCGGGGCCAGTCGTCCCACCAGCCCCCCTCCCCCTGCCGGGAGCGCCCCTCTCCCCATTGCTATGACCCCTCCTTCCTTCAGTCCTGCTCTCGGAGCTGCAGCCACGACTGCCTCTTCTCCCTTAGCCAAACCAGGCCTCCCAGATTCCAGCAAAGCTTCTCGGTCAGGATAGGAATTTGCTCTTTAGGGCAGATGGGGGGAGGGGGGATCAGGCCAAGGAAGGGGGAACGGGGAGAGGGCAAGTGGGAAATAAAAGTGGAAGGAGACGAAAAGAACTGACATTTGCTTGGGTCTCAGAAGGAAGGAGGGGCGAGTTAAGTGTGGCTGTAGGATGCCCAGTGTGTGCGTGGCCAGGCAGCAGGTGTGGAGGAAAGCAGGGACCGAGCTCTTCAAGTTCCCTTGTTCTGCTGGGGACCCATTTTAAGGCACTGCCTGCTCCACATGGGGACAAAACCTGTGTCCTTGGTCTCTCCAGCAATGTATCCCAAAGACCTGATCTTCTCAGGCCAGAGCAGGATTCTCCGGGACTCTTGGAGGTGTGTCCTGGGCTTGGGGTGCACTTTAACGCCCTTCATCCATATACAAGGCCACCTTGGTGGCTTCCGGGTCCAAAAGAATATCCAACCTCTTGGACCTTCCCGGTTCCCCTTGGGACCCTCCCTCTGCATACGAGCCCAGGCTGCACACAGACCCTCACTCATCCTTCTGAGCTGGAACACCACAGCTATGTTCAGCTTTCTGTCCACACTCTATGAATAATTCTGGAATGTTTGAACTCAGTAATGAATTAACCCCCCCTCCCCCCACAGAAGTCTACTGGAAGCCTTGAGGCATTTTCCACCCTTCATTTCATAGTTGTGAGGTCTGGGGCAAGTTTCTTCAAGGCTTTGCACCTCAGTTTCTTACAGGCAAAATAGGGACCCCCCCCCCACCATCCCCCAGTAGGACAGTTGGGCTGTCAGTGTCTCCTGGGCACCCAGCCCAGTGCCTGATAATAGCAGGAGGCCCTTGATCAGCGTTAGTTCCCCTCTCCTTCCTCCCCACCCCCTTTTAGTATTCTGACACCATTTAAGCCCAGGAGGAGCAAGCTGACCCCACTGCCCTGGGACAAAGGAACGATGGCCTCCATTCAAGGGCAAAGTACAGGAGTTTTTGATTAACTCAGGAACACCACTGGCTTCCAGCAGCCCAGCTGCTGTGGGATGGGGTGGGGAAGGGAGGGGATGTTGTTGAGGGAAAAAATTCAGAAATCCTCAGAGGACAGGAGGGCTGAAAGGCTGTGCCAACGCCCTCTCCCATCTCTCCTCTGCAGCCCCGGAAGGCCACAGCCCAGGGGCAGAGGCTGGGGCCCTGCACTGACTCCACCGGGAGCCTTAGTGAGAAGGTGGATTCCTGTGGGACTGAAACGGCTCCTATGCTCCCGTCCTCTGCCCCAGGCTCCCTGCCCCCAACCCTGAGTGCGTCAGATGTGTTTCTTTCTGGACTTGGCTGGGGTGAGGTCACTCTGGCTTTGGAGGGGAGGAGCTATGCAGCCTCTAGGTCAGTGCCCCTGTGGAGCAGGGACTTGGCCAGAGGGCACTAGGTGCGGAGGGTGGAGGTGTTGGTGGGGCCCAGAGCACAGAGGGCACAGTGCTCCCTGAAGAACCCCGGTGTGCTCCCATCAGAGGGTCTCCCTGGGTCAGGGGGCCCCTCCACTGCCTCCAGGCCAAAGGACTCCCCACCTACCCCAGGAAGCAGGCCAACTCTGTCCTCCAGAGAGAACATTCCACATGGAGGCTGTCCTGGTCTGCACAGTCTTCCTGATTTGTAACCTAAATCTTTCCTGCCAATCTGATAGAATTCTTTAGGTTTCAGGATATCAGTTTGTTTTTCCCCCCGTAGATAAACAAAATTTGGGGAAGATTCTAAATATCTTCACCCTCTTTCATCCAGCTCACACCCTCCCAGCTTCCTCCCCACCCAAGGACATGGGAAAATCTCCAGTTAGCCCTCCCAGTCATGCGAATGAGACCACGAGTCAGAGGCAGTGGGCAAGACGGAGGCCACCCAGAGCAGCCCGAAAGAACCAGCCCTTTGTGCCGGACTGGGGTCCTTGGGGGATGAGTGCATTTTTGGCGTATTTGGAAAGATTTCTTTTTTATAATGAGGAGCAGAGTGGGAGAGCCAAGGGAGAGACAGAGAGGCCAAAGGCAGGACTTGGGAAAAGAGGAGGGAGGAGGAGGGGGGAGGGCCGGAGCGGGGAGGGCCAGGGAGGGAGGTTGTAATAGCACATGGAGAAATGTAAAAGGAAGCACGGCTCGGGAAACGGGAGATGGGGCCCAGCAGGGCAATTCTTAGGACAGATGGAAATTGCCCCGTTGCCGAAACAGAGAGCTTCTGAAGAGAAAGGGTGTCTGTGTCTGGGGGCAGAGGGGTGGAGGAAATGCAGGTGCCCAGAGAGGGCTTTACCTCCACTTTACACGTGGGAAAATCAGGCCTCCAAAGGGATGCAGGAGTTGGTAGCCAAGCTGACCGAGCCTTCGCACCACACCGGGCATAGGGCATCGTGCCGAGGGCTTCACAAGCAGTGGCTCATTTAATCCTCACGACAGCCACACGTGGCCCGGGGTCTGTCATCACCCCCACTGTGCAGGAAGGTTGAGAACCCGGGCGCCTTACTAACACCTAATGTGACGTCAGCCAGGTAAGAAGCCATGGCGCTGGTGCTAAGCCTGCAGAGCTCCTGGGTGCCTCATGCCGCTGGGTGGGGCGTGGTGCCATCAGGGGTGACAGAGACACAGAAGCAGGGGCGGTGAGCACACTTGAGGTGCCCCCTGGCCGGAGACGATACATAAATTCCAGCTGTAGACTCCACGCCTGGTCCTTCCTCAGGTGAGTTCAGAAGGTCTCACGTAGCTTTTGACACGATGCATCATCTCCCTCCTGCCCGCGAGCATGTCCCTCCACCATCTGACTCCCTTTGAGAAAAAACTGTTTTTCTTTTTCTTGAAATGCTCTGTGCTATGGGGGGCCTAGGAAACACCTTTCCTCCTTAGCTCTTTGTAGAGCAGACGTCATGAGGCCTCCTGCCTCGTGAGCCCATCCTCTCCCGCCCGTGTTTTCCACTTGGCCTGCCTCATTGCCAGTCCTCTGTTCACACATTGTTTTCCCCAGGGACTGCCTTTACTGAAAGCCCGAGGCCTGGCCCTGCGCCGGACACAGCCGAATGACAAATGACGGTGCGGGCATTCCACTAATGCTCAGGTTCCTGCACTCACACACATTTCTAGAGCACCCACTCTGCGCTTGGAGAGTGCAAGCAGTTGGGGAATGAGACATAGTCCTTGTTGTAGGGGCACCAGACCAGAGCTGGGGAGAGAGACGAGTGAATCAGTGACTACACAGCCTGGAGATGGACATGATGGCAGAGGCCCTAGTGTGTGAGGAGCCTGGGATGGGGTGGGGTGGAGGGAGGAGGGCAAGTCCCTGAGGGCTTCCTGGATGAGGTGTGGACAGAAAAGAGTCTTGAAGAAAGAGAGATCCTCAACTCCATCAAATTCTGGAGGATTCTGATTCTCTATTCCCCTTTCCCCACTCTTACCATCCATTAAAAAAAAATAGCAATAGTTCATTCATTTGTTAATTCATTTGAAAAATACTGCCGGCCTGATGTGTGTCAGGCCCTGTGTTAGTCTTGGGAACTCAGCAATGACTAAGAGCTGGTCACCACCTGGCCAGAAGCTCCCAGATAAGTGAGAGCCAACAAGCAGGGAAGCAGTGACCCCCACGGGGCCCACCGTGGAGTCCAAGCCAGGGCAGCCCTTTCACTTGTCCCTCCCTCCCACTGCCATTCACGTGGGCTGGTGGCTTGCCCAAGGTCACGGGGCAAATAAGTAGGGGATCTGTGTGTGACCCTTCCTCAGTTCTCAGGCTCCAGGACCCTGTTCTTGGCTCTTACCAGTCTGGTCCCTGCAGGAGCAAGGGGCTGAAGGTGGGCTGGCTACCTGGGGGTGACCGCTCTTGGGGTTGGGCTGCTGGGTCTCCCCTGAGAAAGTGGAATAGTGCCCCTTTCCTCCTGGGTGACCTGTGGAAGGTCTGGTGCTGGGTTGCGAAGGCAAAAGCTCTAGGGGGTGTCCCTGGGGGCGTGGCTGAGCTGGCAGGTCAGGACGCCCCTCCTGTACCTCTGCTCCTTCTTCCTGCCCCTCCCCATCTTCCCCCTCCCCTCCCCCATACTCCCCCCCCCCCCCCCCCCTTTCCCCCCTCCCCTCCCCCATCTTCCCCCCTCCCCCCTCCCCTGCTCCAGTAAGTCCCCCACCTCCTCCTCTCCCCTTCCCTTCCTGCCTGTTTTCTCCCCCCACCATCCCCTCCTCTTCTTCCTCCTCTTCCTTCTGCTTTTCTCCTTCAAACTAATTGCTTAAGGGGTGAAGACCAGGTCGACTTGTGAAAACTCTGATCCATCGCCATGGTGATGCTAATTCAAGCTGAGTTCAAAGGAAATTGTTCCAGTTAAAACTAACAAGCTGGAGCTGGGGCCCCAGGAAGGACCAGTGCCAGGAGGCGCAAGCCCCGGGCCCAGAGAAATAGGAAAAACAAAGCCAGAGCTGGATCCTCACACACCAGCTCTGTTCTGTTCCGAGCCCTCCCTGGGCCTTCAGATCTACCCGAGATGAGAAGGAACCTGAGAGGTCATTGCAGGGAGTCCCCTGCCTCCAGCCAGACTCCACCCAAACCACCGCACGCAAGCCAGTGCATCGAAGCCCTCCCTTGAAGGCCTGACAGGGTCGCCCTCACTCTGTGGTTCTGGGTTGTAACCACCTTTGCTTCTGGGGAACTCTCCACAGTTCACACGATGCTTCCCAGCACTTTCTAATAAACGTGGATTTGAAAGCAACCGGAGTAAAGCAGCCAGTACTCCAGGAGTGTCTGCTCTGGGCTGGGCTGGTCCTATTACCACTCTTATCAATACTTTTTGGGTTTCCAGGCATGAGAAAGCTCCCAGCGGAAGCACCTGCTTCATTTGAGCTTAGCCAGGTCTGGCTAGTTTAAGGGATGGACCCTGAACTGGGGGGAGATGCCTGACCGGTGGACAGGGGAAGGTCTTGAATCCCAAGTACAGCGAGCAGCCTCTGTGCTTTGAACTGACCAGCGCTCCCCTTCCACCTCCAGTCCGCACAGCACGTTGCCTGGACCTTCCTGCATCCCGGCTCGCGTCCCTTTCGGTCTGGGTGGCTGCACGCGTTCTTCTTGACTCTGAGGGCAGGAACCGTGTCTTCTTTGTCTGGGGCCCGTGAGCGGCCAGGCTGGGGCCAGGTTAACCGTTGTCTACCCATTGGAATGCTGAATGGGCCCCTAGTCCCTCTGGAGGGGGATGCTTTGAGGCCCGCCAGGTGAAGGAGGTTTGGGGAGCCCCCTCTCATGGAGGCCAACTGAAGACCAGCAGGAGACTTTCTGGGAGGACTTGGTGGTTCTAATCCGTCGGCAGAGGCCAGCACTGGAGCGCATCCCTTGGCAGCCCTCGCCTCTCCACTCTGACCTTCCAGGAGACTTCACTCTCTTGCTCAATCTCCTGCTCTTTTTCTTAACCCTGAAGTATCCAGTGATTTTCCAGGCGCTGAAGAGGTACTGGTTGAGCACGAGAAGACATTGCTTCAGGCCGTGCCCATGCGGTGCCTCTGTCACAGCGCCGGCAATACAAAGCACAGGGCGGGAAGCTCCTAGGAGAGCCTCAGGTTTAAAAGAATGAGTAACCGGGGTCTGGCTGCCCTCTGCGGGGAGGACGCCAGGGGGCAGAAGGCCTCAGATCTGCTCTCCCCTCAGATGTGCCCCGAGACCTTGAGCAACCTCTCCAGCTCTTTGTTCCTCACTTTCTTCAGTGACCCACCGCCCTCTCCCAACCACATTCAGAGGGCGGCACGAAGCTGTAACTGCGTGGTAGCGTCCCCACTAGCATCCCCAGAGCACCTCCCTCCCCTCCCAGTGAATGGAGGGTCACGCCTGGCCTGTGTGCCGCACACACTCTCTGGGAACGCCCCATCCCCCCTTCCCCCCTCCCCGAGCTGTCCCGAAAGGGGAGTTTGGTGTCTCTGGATTACAGAGGCGAAATCCAGCCAGGATGGAGGAAGTGACTCAGCACAGGGGCTGGGGAAGGCCCAGGGCCAGGTCTCACACTCCCAGGACAACTCGCACTGTGCTTTGTACTCAACCCAGTGCCTTTCATCCCAGCATCTCAAAGCCCCTTTCAAGCTGCAGCAGTCCTGGGAGTTGGGGCATGATCTCAACCAACACCGCCGGCTTGGGTTGCTGACTCAGGCCATTGGGTTGATGTCCAAGGACGCCTGTGGCTGCAGACCATCCACCTCATCGACGCCAAGCTTCTCTCTCTGGCGCTTGTTGCCTTCCTGGCCTCAGACCCCACCTCCCTCTCCCTTTGTCTTTGAACGTGACTCTGGACGTAGCCAGGCATATCTGCTCAATAACCTCAGTATCTGACTCTCAGTCTTGCCCTTGACCTTTGTGTAAGCCCGTAAGGTGAAGGCAGCGGGCCTGGCCCTTTCCCCACGTGGACCTTTTTCAAAGCTTTGTTCCAGATTTAGTCCTCCGAGTCCTGCCATCAGCTTCCCTGCCTGTGAGCCTGATTCGTCTCGCGGCTGCTGTAACAGGGCAGTGTGTTGCAGAGAGGCCAGCTGTGGCCAGGAGGCCCAGGTGCGCCTTGGGTTTGCACGTGGGTTGGCTTTTGTTCTGGGCCGGGAGTGGGGGGTAGGTGAGGAGGACAGGCAGTTGGGAGCGTCTCCCGCCAAGTCTGGAGGACGCGTGAGGGTGGGATGGATGGAAAGGGTTCCGAAGAGGGAGGGGAGCTGGGCTTGGTATCAAATCATAAGGAGAAAAGAATTTGAACTTTCTTCTGGGGTTTGAGTGTGGTTTCTTCAATATGACCTCTTCGATCCTTATCCGAGGCTCTCAAACAGCTTCCCATCCCGGCCTCCCTGACCCCCTCTGATCCAAGTCCCCTATTACACTCACTTCTAGCCTCAGGCTCAACATTTTTCTGGAGCTCTTTGCAGTCTTTGGATGGGTATAAATTCCTGCATTTTGCAGATGGAAAAACAGAGACTTAGAGAGATCTGGTGATTTACTTACAGACCCACAGCCAACAATGTTAGAGCTGGAAAAATGACCAGGTCCACCTGGCTCCGAAGTTGTGCTCCTTCCATTACACCCTCATACAGATGTGCAGGGTGTGTGTGTGTGTGTTATGTGTTCATGTGCGTGTGATTTCCCAGAAGTTCTTGCAGGATTGTTTACTGACCTCTCTCCCCTCCCTCCCTCCCTCCCGCCTTCCTTTTTTCCCTTTCCTCTTCTCTCTCTCCCTTCTGGATGATGTAATGGGCTGTCTGTGTTCATGACATGTTTTCTTTCCACGTCTACAAGGATCAGAAACGCTGGCATTGGTCTCTCCGCACCTTCGGGACACCCAGCATCTAGCCCTGTCTTGGGAAGAGGCAGGCGGTTTTGTTACTCTTCCCTGGCATAGCGGCAGTCTTGGCACCAGTCTTGGCTTCTAGGTGGAAATATAAAATTAAAAAAAAATGTAAAGTGGAGAAAGCAGGAGGGTCAGGGAACCTGTGTGCTAGGTTTGGCTTGGCCTTTTACAGATTGTATGACCCTCCGAACTTCAGTTTCCTTAACTGTATGATGCTATCAGCCCCCCAGGAGTTGGATTAGAAGACATACTGTGTGTTACCATGCTTGGTAAACTGTAAAGGGTCAGGTCCACTAATGTCAACCCAGAGAATCAGGGATGTTTGGACACGCTCCCCCCGTGTCATTCTGACGGTGACATCAGGAGACCAGCATCCTCTCCACATCCTTGTCAGAGACAGGACCTACTTGGATGGACACTCCTTGATGATAATTCTTATTATGGTGGAATGAACTACTTGGCCTCTCCCCCTTTCATCAAGGGGGTGTTAGGAGTTAGGACAAATCTAATTAGAGTCATTCCAGATGCTGAGAACACTTAACAACTGACGTGGTGCGGCTTCTACTGTGAGCCAAGCTCAGGGATGAGTGATGCTTTCTTAGATGAATGAATGCTGGGGCTATTGTTTTATAAAGGGCAGGGTCAAAGTCAGATGAAGAGGAGAAATAGCCCTTCCCAGGAAGAGACCAGGCTGTGTTGGCTCTGGGGAAACGTGCGTGCTCCCCATGACTGGAGGCAGGCTTGCTTCTTGACTAATGAGGACGCTCAGCCAGTGGGAGGCGGAGTGGAGTCAGGGAGCCCACCGCTGCTCTCCTGAACTAACCACTGCTGCCAAGAGCAGAGGCTCCATGAGCATCTGGCCAAGCTCTAGGCCATAAATAAGGGGACTTTCTGTGGGGAGGGAAAGAGTAGGGACACTGGTCCAGGGAACTTGAAAGAAGGGACTTTTAGCAGAAGGATGGGGAATTGAGGAGACAAAGAGCTAAGAGCATGATCACTACCCAGAGGAGCAATTGTTTGCTGAGGGTTCATCGCAGCTGGCAAAGGGCAGGCCCCGGAATTCATAGTCATCAGCCACGAAACCTTTTGCAAAGGAGCAGGTGAGCAAGCCTGCCCTTCTTTGCCTCTGTCTGAACCTGCTCCCTGCCCTTCCCTTGGGTTCCCACTCCCCTCCTCTCGGGTCCTCTCAGCTTCCACACCTTCTTATAGAAGTGAAGGGGGGGAGAAGTGGACTGAGCAGTGGGACAGGAATACCCCTTGAACTCGGAGCCTCTCTTGATTCATCAGAGGGGAGCTATCTGGTTGCTGGAAGGAGTGGGGAAGGAGAAGGGAGGGAGAGCGCTATTCAGGCTGGGAAAGATCCAATCCAGAGCTCCCATTAATGTCTGACACCTCCAATAAAAGCTGCATATTCCCCAAAAGCAAGTTTGGAAAATCCTAGACTCTTTGAAGCTTGACGTTTAACTGCCACTCCTTCCACACTTAATAGGAAGCCAAGCCCCTTGGCTGGCACACAGGGCTCCCATCTGGGGCGATTTCCCTCCTCCAAGCATTTGAGGCCCTTGTGTGCTTCTTGGAGCTGAGCATGAAAGGGACGCCTTGATCCTCACAGAGTGAAGAGTAGCCACCCCGGGGGCAGAGGCTGTAGTGCAGACAGGCTTGGAGGCTGGAGTGGGTCAGGGCTGGGTGGGAAGGAAGCACGGCTAAGACTTTGGAAGTTGGAAGGCGAATGGAGTTGAGAAATGGGACTGAGCCCAAGCAGTTATTTTTCTAGACTCTTTTTTCTCCCCTTCATTTAACTGAAAAAATTACCACATATATATATGCTAAAATAGGAAGATACTGAAAAGCAAGTCCCCATTTATGCAGACGACCTGCCTCTTAGACGGCCTCTAACACTACAATGAACAGCTTTTTGTGTATCATTCAGGAATTTTCTATGCTTAAATGCATTTACTTCTTTTTTTTTTTTTGCCATCAGCAGGAACATATGATACCCACTCTTCCATATATGACTTGCTCTTTTATTTTTTAATTTAAAAGTTTTATTTTTAATAAAAATATTCATATTTTATTTATTTATTCATATAATAATATTCATATTTATATTGCCATATATGACTTTTTCTTAATATATCTTACAGATCGTCATATAAATCTACTTCATTTATATGTACATATATTTCTTTATATACACACATATCTACTTCATTCTTTGGCTGGTATTGTATAGCATAGATGGACCATAATTTATTTACCCCACCCTCTAGTGATAGATACTTAAGTTCTTTTTAGTTTTTAGTTATCATGAACAAAACTGCAGTGGACAGCCTTATACATACACGTCTGTGCAAATATAACTGAGGGGTACATTTCTAGGAGAGGAATTGCCGTGTCAGAGGCATGTCCTTTAAGCTGACAGATATCGCTCGGGTTGCTTTCTGGCCAAGATTGCATCCAAAGTTCGGGGAGAATTGGTTGTCAACCTTCCATCTCTCCCCCACCTCATCTGGGAATAAGGTGACCGCCAGGGTAGGATAATGCCCTAGGGGATGATTGAGAAATCATCTCTGTTTGGCTTTGGGATGCAGGAAGAGAGGTGTTTTCTGTTCGGTTTTTTGTTTGTCTGTTTGGAATAGTCTGTCCTCTTCATGATGTTTGCCTGGTGGAGGGCTTCTTGCTTTCCCTGAGCAGCGCTGCACTGCAGAGGGACTGCCAGACTCGGGGGGTGTCAGCTGGGCTCCCTACAGGGTAGAGGGGCCAGCTGGTCTGCCCCCAGGGAACTCCCCGGGCTTCCCAGCCTGTTCACCAAACTGCAATAATGTTGCAATCATTTGCCTGATGGATTTAACTTTTCAAAGACTTTTGTAGCCAATGTTTCATTGCATTTCAGCTGTGAGGGAGGCCAAACAAATACTCTTAGGTCAGGTGAGGAAATAGACCCAGAGAGGCTGTGTGATGGGAGTGTGGTCATGAAAAGGTACTGGGTCGTGAGCTGGGACCCCCGGGTTCAAGTTCAGCACCGAGGTGTTAGCGGGGTGACCCTCTGTGGAAGCAGTTGGATGGGATGGTCTTCCAGCCCCTCCCCATCAAGGACGTGGTTTGATGACTGTCTAAGGGCCTGCAGTTAGCTTGGGGGCAAGCTGGCCCTTCATGATTTGTGAAGCCCATCCCACAGCGGCTCCAGGCTGGTACCGCATCCTGATGCGGCTTCTACAGAGGAAGCAGAGGGTCTCTCTCCTTTGGGTGATGGTACCTCCTCCAAGACTCCTCAGGGGTGGGTTTGGTGGGGCGCGTGGAGAGGGGGCAGGAAGCACAGCAGTGGCTGGAGCTGATGTAACTGGGCCAGGCTGCTAGGGAAGAGGCCCTGCACCAACACCTTCCAAAGGCACTGTGGGTAGAGCCCTGCTGCCCCATTAAAGCCCCTATAATTCATGCCATCTGCCCCCCGTAAAACCAACCAATCTCCAGACTCTGACCCTGCAGATAGCTTTGGGACCTAATCAAAGCCAGACCCGTTCCTGGTCTCCTCCGCTTCCACTGGTCTGTGAATAGCCTTCAGCCATCCTGGCTCCACGCCCCCTTAACCCCTTCATCCCTGGCTTCCTTTCTCTCCCCCAGGATCTCTGTTCTGCTGCCCTTTCACCCCCTTGGACTAGGGTCACACAGAGGAGCCCATTCCAAAGCCAAGTGTGATGTCTTGAAAGAATCTAGGTTGGGATCAGGAGGCCAGGGCTCCTCCCCTCGGGCCACCACTGACTTGCTGTGTGGCTTCCAGAAAGTCATTTAACCTTGTGGGGCCTCAGTTGCCCTGTCTTTGGCAACCAACATTTATATTTTAATAAAGAGCTTTCAAAATGTTTTTCACCTACATAGCCCCATTTAATGTTTCATAAGGAGATAATTATGCCTCTTCTAATTACCATCACAGGGAGAAGTTCGTGAGAAGGTGGATTGTGGAGGTTAGGAAGCAATACCTAGGTCACCAGTTACCCTGCCAGACTGTGGAGGGGTCTCCACAGAAGACAGCACAAGCCTCTCTGTAGCCGGTCAAGGCCTTCTGTGGGAGGGGCCAGGATTTCCTAAACACCACCCAGGGGACCACAGCACGTGGGTCCACAAGGGAAGCAATTCCTTCTCCAGGCCACTCAGCTTAACCCAATGAGGCGGAGGTGTGGGTAGTGACAGGCCTTGCACTTGCCAACAGTCAGGGCCTGTCTCCCCTGAAGGCAAAACAGGAGGAAACACGCTAAATAGTAAGGGAAGGATTGAGGACAGACCCATGAAGGGCTGTGTCAAAGGGAGCCGCGGCCTGGGTGGCTGGTTGAGCCGGGGTGTGGAGACACCCTGTGGTGGGAATGAGGAACCACAGTCTGGTTCCCTCGGAAAGGTGATGGCGCAAACGCGGGATGCGGCTTACTTGAGTTTACACCTGGGCTGGGCAGGTGCTTTCCCCAGCTGACCCTTGAGTCCCCGAACTGCCCTCTCCTCTGTGTTCACGCTGGTGTTCAAGAACACCTCCTCTCTCCTCAGCTTTCAGACAAACTTCACTGGGCCCAGGGCAGGGAGGAGAGTGAGGATCCAGCCTTCACCACCCTCAGGCCAGAGCTCAAGGAGTGAGCTAACGACAGCAGGAGGGATTGTAGTCGGATACCAGAAGGGACTTACTGGATGGGAGATTGTTCCATGGTGGCACAGAAATCCTTCTGCCCAGGCCAAGTTCAGTGACAGAAGGTAAAGGAAGGGGATAAAGTGTTTCCCAGGGTGCTCAGATGACCACTTCAGAGGCTGGTCCCATTGCCAGTGGCCTGACATTGTTGTTCTGATGGACAAAGTGGACACAGCAGGTCACGTGGGCATTGCTTAGTCCTCGGCTCTTAAGTGTCCAGGCCAAACCCCAGCCGTCCTCGGCGCCAACTTGGTGTAGCCAGTGAGACTCCTCCGGGGTCCCTGCACCATGGGCTTGCTGAGGACACTGACTCAGGCTGGGAACTGACTGTTAGGGGCGACTGGGCATCTCATGTTGGGTGAGGGTACGGCTCCTGAGCCATGTGGGTTATGGCGGGGGGGGGTCATAGTAACAAGAGCTAAGACTCAGCATGCATCTTCCTTGTGCCAGCAGCTGTGTGTCCACAGTCCCTCCCAGCGACCCTATGCGGTAGATCCGTCATTTTCTCTGTTTTACAGGTGAGGAAAGTGAGACACAGAGAAATTAAGGAACTGGCACAAAGCCACACAGCTGGAAGACAGTGGAGCCAGGATCTTAATGCAGGCGACTGGACTCCACAGCCCACACTCGTCACCATCACACCTGCCGAAGGGGTAGGATGGTCGGGCTGGACCGAAAGTGGGGCTGCGAGGTCAGTGGGGGTAGAGTTGGAGCAGGAAAGGGGGCTCCAGATCCTGGGGTCTGTGAGGGCTTAGGGAGATGGGGGCAGGCTGTGAGGAGGGGAAACCCAGCCGTGTCATTGGACCTCCCTGTGAGAGGCTGAGCGTGCTTGCTCAGAAGGGCTAGAGGTTGTACAGTTCCACCTGCCCAAGAGCAGAGTTCCCATCTGTGGGCAGGGCACACTGATGTGCCGGGAATGAGTTACAGGTGTTCTAAGACCGAGATCTCCTCCATCCGATCCTCCAGATGGTCCCAGGTTCCCGGGGCATCTGCCACCCCCTCCCCCAGCTGTAGCCTCTGGCTGAAAGCAGCCCCTCACTTTATTTCAGTGGGTCGTGCCATGCCATGTCGTCGTTTTTCTCATGTGCCGTGCTGTGACAAAGTTTGGGAAGCTCTGTCTCAGACAGGAGCTCACACGGCCTCTGAATCGTTCTAGGAGCTCAGAACATGAGATGCTGCTTCAACAGCTGCTAGTACTGCTTGTCCGGGGTCAAGCACAGAGAGCCATCCCTACACTGGAGTGCTTGGGGAGCTGTTGGTGGGGTGGCATGGGCCTGGCTGCCAGGCTGGGCTCTCTGACCTGGAGCTGGCTGGCGGAAGCCCACGAAGCTCAGGGAATCTCCCGTGGGAAGCTCATGTGTCCATCCAGTGCCTCTGCACCTGCTTGCTTCTAGCTGCATGGTCCTGGGCAGGTGACCTCCCTGGGCCCCAGATTCCTCATCAGGAAAATGAAAATAATAAACGCCTCCTCCCCCCGCCCCCCAGAGGGTACTTGTGCCTATTCAGCAAGCCTTTCCAATCTTGCTCTGGGCCGGGCAGTGGCTGGTGTCAGGGATGGGAAGTGAGTTAGTACACCGCAGCGTCTCTTGGCAAAGAGAGGAGGGGACCCAGGGGCAGGGAAACAGACCCAGAGACAGAAACCCAGATACTTAATAAATGGGGCTGCGCACAGAGCCCATACAAAACGCACCACCAGTAAATAACCTGCTGGACTTCCCTTTAGAACAAGAATGATCGGCATCGTCCCGGTGACCCGCTGGACGTTGGACTTCAGAAGCGCCCTCTGCCTCCCTGCTCAGTTTGGTCCCTCCCCTCACTCACCCCAACCCCTGGGGGGCCAGAGAGAACTTCCTGGAGCCCGGGTCCCTGCCACCCTCAGAGGCTCACTGGGCAGCAAACTCAGGTCCCCGATTCTCCGGTCGCGGGGAACCCGCGGGCAGACACAAAACCCATTCCATCGTTGGGCATGAAACAGGCCTTTGTGCCTGGCGGGAGCAGCCGTCAAAGCCGAGCGAGCGAGCGAGCGAGCGAGCGGGGCCAGCCCGGAGCGCTGAGAGCCTGGGCGCCGCTGGTTCCCACCGCGGCCACCGCTCCCACGGGCGCCGCCGCACCGCCGCGCCTCTCCAGACACGCGTCCTCGCCCCTCTGCCTCCTCCGTTTCCATACTCCCATTTTTAACTTCAGTGATGAGGCCGCTCTTACTTGCGTTGCACGTTTACAGCTTTGGGGAGCACCTTTCACTCCAGTTGAGTCATTTGCTCTGCATCACAAACTGAGGAGGCGTAAGGGGGCCACTCAGAGCTGTCAAGTGGCTCCTTTGTTCAGTAAGCACCTGCTGTGTGCTAAGCTCTGAGGATACAAGGGCAGGGCTGGACTTTGCAGGGCGTTGGGCCATCTTAAGGACGGGGGTCTTATTCTTGAGAGCTGTGGGGTGCCACTGGAAGAATTTAGGTAGGGCCAGCATGCGAAGAAGGGAGGAGATGGCAAGTTCAAATTTATGTTTCAGAAAGACCCCCCCCCCCCCGGCTGCTGCATGGATAATGCATTGAAGTGAGCCAGAGGCATTGTGGGGAGAGCAGCGGGAAGCTCCTGAGAAGGCCAGGGTGGTGATGGGGACAGGGTCACACAAGTGCAGAATTCAGTGAATGACAAGTGTTGTGGGATTCAGCCCTTCATCCAGCCCCTCACACAAGATTCAGGGTAAAGCTGTTTGTAGGGTGAGAAGAGGGAGGGGTATGGAGACATTTCAAACTAGAAAGATTCAGGGGCGGCTCCCCGTCAGTCGACTGTGGTAAGACTTGGGTATTGAAGTTGATTATTAGCCACAAGACTTTGGGCCAGTCACATAATTTCTCAGTGCCTCAGTTTCCTACTGTGTGAAAAGGGATAATACAGTTCTGGTTTCTAATAAGGGAAGAATAGCTTTGTGGGACTTACCCATCCACCCACCCCCCAAACAGTCACCGGCAACAGATAACAATTATAAAATCTGGGAAAGTATTAAAAAAAATTATTTGAAGACACTGGGGAATGACTAAAAGCAGGCATAAACTGAAAGGGTGTCTACCCTTGAAAAAAAGTAAACTGCAAGGAGTGAGTTTGTAGCCATTTTCTAATGAAAACTCTAATACCCACGTGGATCTAGTGGTAGAATCTGCAGCCTCACTAATTTGGTAAGGGCAGAGCAACCAGAAAACTGAGGGGGGCCTGAAAAGGAGGGAACTGTAGCAGGGGTGAACCCCCAAATCTACATGGAAAATCTGTTCATATTCTCTGTTGATTTTAAGTTATTAAGCTAAACTGTCAAGCATTAAGGAGATTCCAGGCAGCCTGGCAAAAAAGCAGTGGCTGGAAGCTGAAGGAACCGAGCAAAGATGTCAGATGTTACTCACCATAGCGGAGACAGAGCTTGGAGTTTCGGTCCAGCTAAGTTAACTGACAGCTTGAATCAAATATACCCTTCAAAGAAATACAACACAATCCAGAGTCCATACCATATCATTCATAATGTCTAGTATCTAATCAGAACTCAGTAGACATTCAAAGAAACAGGAAAACATGACCCATTTTCAATTAAAAAAAGCAGTCAGTCAACCCACAACCCCCATCCTGAGATGATGCAGATGTTGCAGTTAGTAGACAATGATTTTAAAGCAGCTGTTATAATATGTTTTCTTAAATTAATTAATTTATTTAATTTTTGGCTGCATTGGATCTTTGCTGCCGCACGTGGGTTTTCTCTAGTTGCTGAGAGCGGGGGCTACTCTTTGTTGTGGTGCGTGGGCTTCTCATTGCGGTGGCTTCTCTTGTTGTGGAGCGCGGGCTCTAGGCGCTCGGGCTTCGGTAGTTGTGGCATGCAGGCTCAGTAGTTGTGGCTCATGCGCAGGCTTAGTTGCTCCACAGCATGTGGGATCTTCCCTGACCAGGGCTCGAACGTGTGTCCCCTGCACTGGCAGGCAGATTCTTAACCACTGCACCACCAGCGAAGCCCTTTTATAATATGTTTGAAAACTTAACGGAAAACAATTGGGTTATGAATTAACAGATAGGGAATCTTGGCAGAAAAAAATACTATAATAAAAGAACCAAACGGAAATTCTAGAACTGAAAGTTACAAAAAATGAAATAAAATGTTTACTGGGTGGGCTTACAGCAGAGTGGAGAAGGCAGGAAATAGAGTTAGTGAACTTGTACACAGACCAATAGAAGTTATCCTATATGAAGGACAAAGAGGAAAAATATTAAAGAAAAATGAAGAGCACCTCAGAGTCCTGTAGGACAACATCAAGCAATCTAACATGAATGTATCTGGAGCCCAGGAAGGAAAGGAGAGAGAGAGAATGGGCAAGAAAATTATTTAAAGAAATAATAGCTCAAATCTTCACAAATTTAGTGAAAGACATTAATTTAGAGATCTTAGAAGCCCAGTGAACCCCAAGCAAAGTAAACATATAGAAAACCACACCTAGGCACAGATGGTCAAACTGCAGAGGTAAAGAGAACATACTGAAAGCTTGCAGAGAGGAACAATGGTACAATGATGGCCAACTTCACAGCAATGATGGAGGCCAGGACACAACTGAGCAGTATCTTCAAAATGCAAAAGAAAAAAAGGAAAAAAAATCCCTGTGAACTCAGAATTAAAAATAATTTTTTGATCTTTGTTTTTCAGAATTCTATATTCAGCAAAATTATCTTCAAAAATGAAGATAAATTAATTTTAAGGAAAACGAGGTGAATTCATTAGCCATCACACTTAACACTACAAAAAATGTTAAAGGAAATTTTTCAGACTGAAGGGAAATGATACCAGATGTTAACTCAGATTTATAGGAAAAGTGAAAATCAACAGACATGATAAATATGTGGATAAATATAAAAGACTATACATATTTTGTCTTTTCTTCAATTCTTTAAAAGACATGACTATTTAAAGCAAAAATTACAACACTGTAGTGAGGGGTCTATTACATATGTAGATTAATATATATGACATGCAGTGAAAACTATGATGGCAAGTGTAAATGGAACTGTCTTGTTGCAAGATTCTTATATTTTATGTGAAGGAGTACAATATTAACTCTAAGTAGATCGTGGTAAGTCAAAGATGTACATTATAATACCTGGAACAACTCCTACAGATGCAAAAATATATAGCTATAAAACTAATTGAGGAATCACAATAAAATATTTTAGAATATTTTATTAATTCCAAACAAATCAGGAAAGGAAGAACAAATGAACAAGGAAACAGATGAAATCAATATAAAACAAATAGGAAGTGGCAGACCTAAACCCAAATTTATCAGTAATTACATCAAATGTAGTTTTATGAATTATTGACGAAATTGATGAATTAAACATTTTAATGAAAAGGTATAGATTGTCTGACTGGACCCAGATATGTGTTGACTCTAAGAGGTGTACTTTGAATCCAAAGAGACAAAGTGAAAGTAAAAGGATGGAAAAATATATACCATTTGTGATAATTAGTTTTATGTGTCAATTTGATTAGTGCCCAGTTATTTAATTAAACACTAATCCAGGTGTTGCTGTGAAGGTATTTTGTAGATGTGATTAACATCCACAATGAGTTGACTTCAAGTAAGGGAGATTATCCTCTGTCATCTGGGTGGGCTTCATCCAATCAGTCAAAAGGCCTTAAGAGCAAAATTAAGGTTTCCTAAAGAAAGAAGAAAATTTGCCTATGAACTACAGCTTCAGCCTCTGTCTGAAAGTTTTGAGCCTTCCAGCCTGCCCTACCCTACAGATTTCTGACTTACCAGCCCCCACAAGCACATCAACCAGCTGCTTGAAATAAATCTCTCTCTATCCATCTCTCTTTTTCTTTTTACACATAAGAAAACATGGATAGATAAAGAAATATTGTTATAGATCTCCAGTAGGTTCTATTTCTATTAGGTCTCTAAGGCAGCATTTAAACAACACATAGGAAAGCTGGAGTAACTATATTAATCTCAGACAAAATACACTTCAAGTCAAAGATTATTACTGGAAATAAAAGGAATGTTTCATAATGATAAAATGGTCAAAACATTAAGAAAGCATAATAATTATAAATCTGTACTAAGATATAATAATATTTAAAATAATTGTTTGTAATCTGTACTAAATCTAGTAACAGAGCTTCAAAATGCATGAAGCAAACACTAACAGAAGAAAAGAGAGAAATAGACAAATGCACAATCATAGTGGCAAATTTTATCACCCTTCTCTCAGAATAACTGGACAAAAATTTAGTTAGAATATAGAAGATCTGAAGGACACAATAGACTCCCTCAGTTGAATTGACATTTATAGAATACTACCCATAACAATTGCTATACACATTTTCCCCCCAAATGCCCATGGAACATTCACTAAAATGGATTATATGCTAGATAAAATAGCATCTCAATAAATTCCATAAGACTGAAATAAGATTGAGGATGTTTTCTGACCAAAATGGGATTAATTTAAAAATCAATAAGATATTTAGAAAAATTCCAAATATTTGAAAATTTAAAAATACAGCTTTAAATAACTTGTGGATCAAAGAAAAAACAAAAAGGGAAATTTAAAAATATTTTGAACTAAATAATAATGAAAATACAACATATCAAAATTTGTAGCATGGTATTTGGAAGAAACTTTACAGTTTTAAATTCTTCTATTAGCTAAGAATAATGGCTTAAAATCAATCATCTAAATTTTTACCTTCAAAAACTGGAGAGGAGGAAATTAAACTGAAAATAAGTAGAAGAAAGGAAATAATAAGGGCAGAATCAATAAAATAGAAAACAGATGATAGAGAAAAACAATGAAACCAAATGTTTTTTCTGGAAAAATTAATAACATTGATAAACCTCTATCAAGACTGACCAAGAAAAAGAGAGAAAATATCAAGTACCAGTATCTAGAATAATAGAGGAATATCCCCACAGATCCTATAGGACATCAAAAGGATAATAAGGGACTATTATGAACAACTTTATGCCAATAAATTTGACCACCTAGATGGAATAGGCAAATTCTTTGAAAAAAGCCAACAGACCAAAACGGACGTAAAAGAAATAGAAAATCAAAATAGTCCTATACCTATCCAGTACATTGAATTTGTTATATAAAACTGCTCTACAAAGGAAATTCCAAGCCCAAGTAGTTTTACTGTTGAGTTCATTACATATGTAAGGAAGAAATAGTACCTGTGGTCTTTCAGAAAATGTAGAAGAAGGAACACTTCTCAGTTCTTTTCATGGGTCCAACATAACCTTGAGCCCAAATTTGACAAAGACAAGAAAATTATAGGCCAGTATCTTGCATAAACATATATACAAAAACCTTTAACAAAATATTCACAAATTGAATCCAATAATATTTAAAAAGGATCATATATCTGACTATATGAGGTTTATCCATTTCATACTTGTAAATCTGTTATTATAATCCACCTCATTTATAGAATAAAGGAGAAAATTCGTATGATTATCTTAATAAATGTACAAAAAGCATTTGACAAAATTCCACTCAGTCATGATAAAAACTCTCAGAAAACTAGGAAAACAAGAGACTTTGCCAGTCTAATAAAGGGCACTATATGAAACCTACAGCTAAAATCACCCTTATTAGTGAAAGACTGAAACACTTTCCCTGTAAGATCAGGATGTCTACTTTTATTACTTCTACTTAACATTGTACTGAAGATCATAGTCACTGCAACAAGGCAAGAAAAAGAAATAAAAGACACAAATATTGGGAAAGAAGAAGTAAAATAATGTTTTCACAAATGACAAGATAGTTTATGTGGATAAACACCTTACCAGAACTAATGAATGAATTTAGCAAAGTTGCTAGATACAAGGTCAATATATACACATAAACTATATTTCTACGTACAAGCAGCAAACAACTTGAAAAATTCCACTTAGTATTATAAATAACAAGATACTTAGGAAAGTCTTTAACAGAAACTATGCAAGAACTGTGCACTGAAAATTACAAAATATTCCTGAGTGAAATTTAAAAAGACCTAAATAAATGGAGAGTTATATAACATTTATAATTGAAAGACTCAATCTGGATAAGATGTAAATTTTGCCAAGTTAATATGGAGATTTCATGTAGTTCCATTCATAATCCCAGAAGCGTTTGCTAATAGCATTTTATAGGCTATTCTGAAATATATATGGAAGTTCAAAGGACCAAAATAATCCTAAAAAAGAAAAACAAAGATGAAGAGTTTATGGTAGATTACTTTAAGATTTATTATAAAGCTGCAGCAGGGACTTCCCTGGTGGTCCAGTGGTTAAGAATCTGCCTTCCCATGCAGGGAACGTGGGTTGCACCCCTGGTCGGGAACTAAGATCCCACATGCCGCAGGGCAACTAAGCCCGTGTGCCGCAACTACTGAGCATGTGAGCCACAACTAGAGAGAAGCCTGCGTACTGCAACAAAGAGCCAGCAATGTCACAACGAAAGATCTCACACGCTGCAGCGAAGATCCCATGTGCTGCAACTAAGGCCCGAAGCAGCCAAAAATAAATAAGTAAATAAATATTTTTTAAAAAGCTGCGGCAATCAAGACAGTGTTGTATTGACATAAGGATAGACAAACTGATCAACAAAACACAATAGAGATTCTAGAAATAGACTTGCACTCACACAGTTAACTAATTTGGAACACAGGTGTCAAAGCAATTCTATGGAGAAAAGAAAATATTTCAACAAATGGTCCTGAAACAACTGTACATGTTTATCCAGAAAGAACAAGCCTTGACACCTGAACTTTATATCATATATCAAAAAATTAGAGTTGGATCATAGACCTAAATGTAGCAGCTAACACTACAAAGTGTTTTGTTAAAGAAAGCACAGGAGAGAATATTTTTGAGACCCAGAAGTAGGCAAAGAGGTCTTGAATAAGACCCAAAAGTCAATAACCAAAAAAGAAAAAAAATGATAAAGTAGGCTTCATTAAAATTAAAAAAAAACAAACAAACTTTTGCTCATCAGTGAACACTTCTGTTTTCATCATGATGGAGTAATGGGGAGCAGATCTACCCTGTCACCTTAAATAAGTAGAAAATTGGAAAAAATATATGGAACAATGCTTTTCAGTTATTAGATAATAGCACAGGGCTGTGATCCTTGAGAGAATGGAAAAAATGAAGTGAACCCTACAAATACCTTACTTTATTGCCTGGAGACATTTTCTAGGTCACAGAACAGGGAGAGAGAAGCCAAGCGGTGCCTGGTGATCTCATTGAATTGAGGAGAAAGTGACTGGAGGTCAGGGAAGCCAAGGAACCGAACTTGCAGGGCAGGGTACCAAAGAGGAGGGAGCCACAGAGGAGAGAGAGCTCTGGAGATCTTCAGAGGTGTCCCTTGCGTCTTTGACTGGTTATTGATTTACAATGTGTGAGAGGAAATGACCCAAAGCTAGGGAAAGGATTCCCAGAACGGAGTGGGCAAAACAATTTCTAGAGCCCACATAGAATTGGAACTTGTGTTGTTACCAACCAGAGTTGAGAAACCTTATAATGCGTGGGACATTGGGTTAAATGCTCAGAAAGGTATTGCCTTAGGAGTGGAGCTAAATCAATTCTGGTCTAAAGGTTGCTGTGGACCCACTTTAAAGAAGCTTAGACACAAGTCTTGAAAGGCTTCAACTGATTACAAATCACTTACCTGTGCATCAGAATAAAGTCCAGCACTTAAAGGAATGCAACAAAATTCAGCACCCAGTAGATAAAATTTACAATGCCCAGCATTTAATAAAAATTTCCAAGCATGAAATGAATTAAGAAAAACATGACTCATAATCAGGAGATAAATTGGCCAATAGAAAAACAGAGAAAATAAAATGAACAAACGTGTTAAAAGCATATTATAAATATGCTTCATAGATTCAAGAAGGTAGAGGAAAACTAACGTAATGTGAGAAAAATGGATTATATAATAAACCCAGATGGAACTGCTACAGATGAAAATATAATATCTGAAATAAAAAAATACTTTGGAAGGAACTAAATGCAGGTTAGACACTGTGGAAAAAAGGAGTAATGAACTTGAAGATCCAGCAATATAAATCATACAGAATGAAACACAGAGAGAAAACTATTGGGGGAAAAAATGAACAGAGCTTCAATGATCTGCAGAATAATGTCAGGCAATCTAATATTCATGTACTTGGAATCTCATAAGGAGAGAGTGGGGCAGGGCAGAAAAAGTTTAAACCCAATGCAAGAAATAAGAAAAACGAGAGCAGAAATTCCTGAAATAAAAAGAAAAAAGTCCAAGAAACCTAAAGCTTACTCTTTGAAAAATGTTTTGATTTCCCCCTATTCACCCAGTTGGTGAGACAGGGATTCTTGCCCATGAGTTAGGAAAATGGTGGAACACGTAACACCTGACACCAGACAGATGCAACTGGCAGGAGTTTATTAGTCACATATACTCACAGTCAGGGGGAGGAGGACACTGCATGCCATTCAGGGCTGCATAGGGGTTGCGCTTGGGAACAGAGTGAACACCAGGGGCTGTTGGGAGGCAAGCTTTGTAGTACCAAGAGGTTGAGGTGCCCCATCATTCCTAGGATGTGATTGGTGTGTTTGAATAATTCTCCCGGCTGTCAGGGAACTGAAAATTACTATTCAGGGACAAATAGGCAGTGCACCTGGTCTTCTTGATAGGGTGGGTTGTTTG
Organism: Aethalodelphis obliquidens; assembly: GCF_003676395.1. NCBI lineage: Eukaryota > Metazoa > Chordata > Mammalia > Artiodactyla > Delphinidae > Aethalodelphis > Aethalodelphis obliquidens. Next base: position 4,494,793 of record NW_020837990.1, read on the forward strand.
GCTAGAGGACCTTATTCACAGGAACAGAGTGGGAAGGGGAAGTTGAGGTTGGGCCAGATGAGGCCCTCCTGATTTCACTAGGTGTCAAGGCAGCACCTAATATTGGACCTGAATTTTAGGCCTTACACCATAGAAAGATCAACATAATTGATAAAACTCTAGCCTGACTGATCAGGAGAAAAGAGAGAAGACCCAAATGACCAATATCAGGAGCGAAAATCTCTATAGATTCTACAGACATTTAAAAAACCTAAGGGAATATCATGAACAACTATATGCCAATAAATTCAGCAACTTAGATGAAGTGGACATATTCCTTGAAACACAAGCTACACAAGTCACACAATAAGAAATAAATAATTTGACTATCCCTATATCTATTAAATAAATTAAATTAATAGTTAAAAAAAACAAACCTTTCTATAAAGAAAACTCCAGGAATGGCTTCACTAGTGAATTCTACCCATTGGTGTGCTGGTAAATGTTTCACCTGTGATTTTCCAAAGGGAAAAAAATTCCCTGGATTGTAGCATTTGCCAGTTTCCATGGTGTAAATATTCCCACCATGACCAATTTCAGGTTACCAATGTGATGTCACTGATCATGGAGCTGGGGAGAGATGTGCAGCAGAACACCACATGGATAAAATAGTCATAAATGTCCTCAAGAGCACTGCTACTAATAAAATGTAGCAAAAATAATTAAGAAGTGATGCACAGTCATTCAGGATTTATTACGTTTGTTTTTAACGTAATTTATTTAATTTTTAATAATGGCTGTGTTTAACAACGGTTCACAAAATTCCTAAAAATTTAACAGTAGGCTATCATGAGCCAGTACAAGCCAGTTCTGGTATACCGATGATTCTACTAAACATTTAAGGTAAAAATAACACCAATTCTATAAATACTTTTATAGAAAATAAAAGAGGAACGAACATTTCCAAACTTACTTTAGGAGGCCAGCGTTACCTGGATACCAAAACCATACAAAGACATTATAAGGAGAAAAAAAACCCTTAAACTACAAACCACCGTCACTCAAGAACATAGATAAAGAAATACTTAACAAAATTTTGGCAAAGAAATTTCAGCAATATGTAAAAAGGATAACAAATCATGACCAAATGGCCCTTTTCCCAGGAATTCAAGGTTGTTTTAATATTCAAAAGTCAATCTATGCTTTATCATATGTGATAGACAGAATATCCATTTCTTAATCCCAGAACCTGTGAATATGCTGCTTTCTGTAGCTTAAGAGATTTTGCAGATGTGATTAATTTAAGGATTTTGAGATGGAGTGGGATTCTCTCCTAGAGCCTCCAGAAGGAAGATAGCCCTGCCGACATCTTGACTTTAGCCCAGTAGGATCCATTTTGAACTTCAAACCTCCACATTGGTAAAATAATAAATCTGTATTGTTGTTAAGCCACTGTTTTTAAGCAGCAGTAGGAAACTAAGTAGAAAACTAATGCATCATTTAAACAGTCTTAAAAGAAACAACATACAATCATGTCAATTGATGCAAAGGAAGTTTTTGACAAAATTCTACATAGACCCATGATAAAATTTTAGCAAACTAGGAATAGAAGAGAACTTACACAACCTGAAAAGAAAGGATGTCTATAAAAAAAACCTAAATAAAGATGTTAAAAATTTTTTTTAAACCAAAAAAAACAAAAACAAAAAAGAAAACAAACAAAAAAAAAACACCTACAGCTAACATCATAGTTAGTGGTGAAAGACTGAATGTTTTCCCTCTCAGATCTGAAACAAGGCAAGGAAATCTGTAAAAACGATTCCCCCCTCCAGTTTTATTGAGATATACTTAGCACATAAGATTGTACTAGTTTAAGATGTATGACATAATGATTTGCTGTATATATTGCAAAATGATCACCACAATAAATTGAGTTAATTTATCCGTCACCTCACATAGTTACATTTTTTGCTTGTGATAAGAATTTTAAGATCTACTCTCTTAGTAACTTTCAAATATACAATACATTATTGTTAACTATAATTACTATGCTGTGTATTACATCCCCAGAACTTATTAATACTATAATTGGACATCTTGGTCACCTTCACCCATTTTTCCCATGCCTACCCCCCTTTTATAAATATTTCTATTCAACAGTGTACTGACGATCCTAGGCAATGCAATAATTCAAGAAAAAGAAATAAAAGCCTTGTTGTTTTGAAGGGAAGATTCAATATTGTCTTTGTTTACAGTCAACATGATTGTCTATCTAGACAATATTAAGGAATCTACAGAAAAGCTAGGGTACTAGCACTAATAAGTAAGTTTGGCAAGATTTCAAGATACAAGTTCAATATACAAAATGAATTGTATTTCTATAGACTAGAAACTAACAACTGGATATTTACATTAAAAATAACATTTATAATAGCATAAAAACGTGAAACATTTAGGGGAAAATTAGCAAAATTTATATAGTACACTGAAAACTACAAACTATTGCTGGGAGAAATTAAAGAAGATCTAAATAAATAGAGAGATAGACCATTTTCATGAACCAGAACCATTGATATTGTTAAGATCTCAATTCTGCCCCAAATTAATCTATAATGTATTCCCAGTCAAAATCCCAGCAGGTTTTTTGAGAATTTCACAAGCTGATTCTAAAATTCATGTGGAAATGGAAAGGACAATAATAGCTAAAAAAATTTTATGAAGAACAAAGAACAAGGTTGGAAGAGTTATTACCTGATTTCAAGACTTACAATAAAGTTACAGTAATTAAGACAGTGTATTCTGGTGTAGAATAGAGATTTGGATCAGTGGAACAGAATAGAGCATCTAGAAATACTTACACATATACAGTTAATTGACTTTTCACAAAGGTGCCAAGCTAATTCAATGAGGGAAATGGCAGTCTTTTCAACAAATGGTGCTGGAATAATTGGATGTCTATATACAAGAAAAAACAATGACCCTGTCTGACACCGTAAACAACAACTTGAAATGGTGGGGCAAAGACCTAAAATCTTTGTGATCTTGAGTTAGCCAAGATTTCTTAGATAGGACACAGAAAGCACAACCTCTCTCTAATGAGAAAAAAAAATCAGTATATTAGACTTCATCAAAATGAAAACCTTTTGCTTTTTAAAAAAGACATTGTTAAGAAAGTGAAAAGGCAAGCCACAATGGGGGAGAAAATATTGCAAATCATATATCACCTAATAAAGGACTTGGATCCAGAAAATACATGGAAAACTCTTCCCACTCAGTAGAAAGACAAATAACCTGGTTAAAAAGTGAGCAAATCGGGCTTCCCTGTTGGTGCAGTGGTTGAGAGTCCGCCTGCCAATGCAGGGGATACGGGTTCGTGCCCCAGTCCGGGAAGATCCCACATGCCGTGGAGCGGCTGGGCCCGTGAGCCATGGCCGCTGAGCCTGCGCATCCGGAGCCCGTGCTCCGCAATGAGAGAGGCCACAGCAGTGAGAGGCCCGCATACAGGAAAAAAAAAAAAAAAAAAAAGTGAGCAAATGATTTGGAGAGACATTTCACCAATAAAGGTAAACAGAGCAAATGAGCATGTGAAAAGAAGCTCAACATCATTTGTCACTAGATAAACACAAATTAAAATTACACTGAGATACCACTTAACAACCAGTGGAATGGCTAGGACTTCAGGAGACTGATTTTACCACGTGTTGGCAGGGTGAGGAGAAGCTGGAAGTCGTGTGAGTTGGTGGGAATGAGAAATGGCATGGCAGTTTTGAAAAACATTTTGATAGTTACTTATAAAGTTAAACATCCTCTTATTACATGACTCAACAAACTCACACCTAAGCATTTTCCCAGGGGAAATAAAAAAAGAAACACATAAAGACATTTATGTAAATACTCATAGCAACTTTATCTATAACAGCTGCAAACAGAAACACCCAAAAGTCCATCAAGTGGTAAACGGATAAATTGTAGAATGTCCATACAATGGAATACTATTCATCAATAAAAAGGAATTATTTATATAGGCAACAATGCTAAGGAATCTCAAAAACGTTATGCTAAGTGAAAGAAGCCAGACAGGAAAGATTACAAACTGAGAGACTCAATTTGTAGAAATTCTGGAACAGGCGAAACCATGGTGCCAGGAAGCATGTCAGTGATTTCCAGAGCCTAGGGGGATTCGCTATAGAGGAGCACAAGGGATCTTTTCAGAATGATGGAGTTACTCTAGATTATGTTCTCACGCTGGTTATATGACTGTACACATTTGTCAAAATTCTTTGAATCGTATACTGAAAACAGGTGAATCTTATCTAAATTATGCCTTGATAAATCTGATAAGAGGACACCATTAAGAACATTAATAGGCAGGCCACCGATTTGGAGAAAATATTCAGAAAACATATAACCGACAGAGGACTGAGTACAAGAATAAACAAAGAACTCCTATGATTCTATAATGAAAAGACAAGCAAGTCCATTGAAAATGGGCAAAAGGCTTGAACAGATACTTCACAAAAGATGTAGGAATGCCAGTAGCACACGAAACATTGCTTGACATCATTAGAATAATGCAAATTACAAGCAGTACATACCAGCCAGTATGGCTAAATTTTAAAAGCCTGACAACCACCAAATGTTGACGAGACCGTAGAGCAACTGGAACACACACACATTGCCGGTGGGAATGCAAACCAGTACAACTGCTCTGGAAAAGGGTTTGACAGTTTCTTATAAACTTAAACATACACCTGTACACCTACTCTTTGACTCGGTAATTCCCCTGGTAGGTATTTATCCAAGAGAAGTGAAAACATATGCCCACAGAAACAAATGTTCATAGAAGTTTTATTCACAGTAGTAACATACTGGAAACAGTCCAAATGCTCATCAACAGGAGAATTGCTAGACAAATTCTGACACATTCCTACAGTGGAGTACTAGTCAGCAATGGAAAAGAAACCAACTACTGATGTATGCATCAGGATATAAGAGTCTCAGAAATAATATGCTGTGAGAAAGGAGCAACGCACTCAGGAGTACATATGGTATGATTCCACTTATGTGAAATTCTAGATTAGGCAAAACTATTGTTAGCTACCAATTAGATCAGTTTGGGGTGGAGGTAGGTGGTGGGATTGACTGAGAATGAACATGGAGAATTTGCCTGTGAGATGGTAATGTCATATTATGACAGGGACGCGGGTTACTTGGATATAAACATTTATCAACATTATACAGCTATATTTGTACATTTTAACGTATGTAAATTTTCCTAAAAGTAGTCATGTCAAAAAATAATAAAAATTGAGTGGGTGAAAATATAGTGAAAGGAAGAATGGCACAGTGAGATAATTGTTACAGCGAGGCGATGTGTGCATAGGGATTTAAATTATACCATTATGTCTACTCTGTGTACTTTTGAAGTTTTCCGTAATAAAAAGTAAAATAAAATAAAAGGAAAGAACAGGATAATGATACCTCCTGGAGCTGTTGTGCGTTCATTGAAGCAGTACCGGGGAAAGGGTTTTGGAGTCTGGGAAGTATGTTTTGACACAAGCTTTCTCCACCAGATCTGCCTTCCCCTCCCTCTCATTTACTCACTCTAGTTCTTGCTGTCTGCTGCACTCTTGTTCTGTTTTGTCCTTCCTGCCGCTCTGCTTTCTTTTTCTTTTCTTTCTTTTTTTTTTTTTACATCTTTATTGGAGTATAATTGCTTTACAATGGTGTGTTAGTTTCTGCTTTATAACAAAGTGAATCAGTTATACATATACATATGTCCCCATATCTCCTCCCTCTTGCGTCTCCCTCCCTCCCACCCTCCCTATCTCACCCCTCTAGGTGGTCACAAAGCACCGAGCTGATCTCCCTGTGCTATGCGGCTGCTTCCCACTAGCTAGCTATTTTACGTTTGGTAGTGTATAGATGTCCATGCCACTCTCTCACTTTGTCCCAGCTTACCCTTCCCCCTCCCCATATCCTCAAGTTCATTCTCTAGTAGGTCTGTGTCTTTATTCCCGTCTTACCCCTAGGTTCTTCATGACATGTTTTTTTTCTTAGATTCCATATATATGTGTTAGCATACGGTATTTGTCTTTCTCTTTCTGACTTACTTCACTCTGTATGACAGACTCTAGGTCCATCCACCTCACTGCTTTCTTTTTCATTTCCCACCTGCCTAGCTCCCTCCCTTCCCCTGCCTGCCCATCGCCCTCTGTCGACTGATGCCTCCAGATCTGCCGCGTTGGGGCTCTGGTGGCTGCAGACTGGGTGAGGGCGGTGTCTTGAAGATGTGGCCGCACAGCAGCAGCCGGCTTGGGGAGGTCAGGGAAGGTGCTACTTCTTGCTTTCTCCTCTTGCAGCCCGCAAGCTCGGCCACCCTGTGTCTCCCAGGCTGCTCCGCTTGCCTTGCAGCCTGAGAGCCAGCACTCTAACCAGACGGACAGGCTGCCATTGCCCTGACAACGTCTCCTCTACTTGGCTTCCCTGAAAAGTGTCAGATTTGAGGGAATTTTTTTTTTTTTTTTTTTTTTTGCGGTACGCGGACCTCTCACTGCTGTGGCCTCTCCCGTTGCGGAACTCAGGCTCTGGACGCGCAGGCTCAGCGGCCATGGCTCACGGGCCCAGCCGCTCCGCGGCCTGTGGGATCTTCCCGGACCGGGGCACGAACCCGCGTCCCCTGCGTCGGCAGGCGGACTCCCAACCGCTGCGCCACCAGGGAAGCCCTTGAGGGAAATTTGAGCCAGTTTCCCAAGCCCTAAACCCCAGCTCATCTCCTTTCTGGAGCCGCCCCGCCCTACTCCGACCTCCTCGGGGTAACTGCCTTCCGGCTGCCGTCATCTCAGCCCTTGTACCTTGATCTGTTCTTGCCAGGCCCCAGCTGAGTGCCTGGCGATGCTCCGGAAACTGTGGGCTTCGGGGCAGGATCCACAAGATGCCTACAGTCTGCTCTTTCTTTTGTTCTGTTTTAATCATCCGTTAACTCAACAGATATTTATCAGGCCCCCACTGTGTGCTGGGCACCGAGTGAGACGCTGATGTCTGTAGAGCTGGCCTGGTGGTGGGAGGAACGGAAGGTTACAAGGCAGCGAGCGTGACCGGGTCAGCCACCAGGGAACTCGGAGGAGGGGGGTTGGGGGTTGGGGGGAGCGGGAAGGGAGGGGTCGCTCGGCCTGGATTGGGGTGACGGGGTGTCAAGAAGCAGTTCTTGGAGGAAATGCCAACTAAGCGAAGACCCAGAGTGGGTGGAGCGGCAAAGCAGCAGCGTGTGAAACAGCCCCAGGGTGAGTTCTCCGTGCAGGGCCTTCCGGGAGCTGCAGAAAGTTCAGTCTGGTTAGACTTTGGGTGTGAGGGGGTTCCAGCCCGCACGTGAGGACTGGAGGGCCCCCTGCTCCCCGGTCAGAGCTGCCGACCAGCCTCCTCGGGGGCCCCTCCCCGGGCGGTGGTGCTTCTGCCTGGGCCAGGAGGACTCCAAGGTGGCTGGCGCCGGCCTCCCCTGAGCAGCACAGGACGTGAGTGGGGCGGTGCCGAGCAGGGGCCTGGGTGCTCCGCAGCTGCTCCCCCTCTTCCTCAGCGGTCCTCGCCCCCTGAAGCCCTCAGTGACTCAGGCCGAGCTGGCCTCGCCTCCTTCCATGTGACGCACGCCTTGTGCCTCTGTGGGGTCAGGCAGACTCCTCTGTCCTCTTTGCCTTTCAGGAAATGCTCTGGCTTCCCTTCCAGTTCCGGTTCCAATTCTTGTTCAGGTTCCGCCTCTGGTTCTGGGCTCAGCTGTACCCACAGGTGAGGCCATACACAGAAGCCAGGCCTTGCCAGGGCCAGGAGAGCCGATTCTGACCTCAGAGCCTCCTCCTGGGGAGGGGCCTCCCCCATCCCTGAGCCAGGATGGGGGCAAGGGCGGCCATGGGGTGATGAGACAGACTGTGGATGAACTTCCCAGAAGTGGAGGCTGGAAAAGCATGGAAGATATGGAAGGAATTTTTAGTGACATCACAAAGGTAGCCGTTAGACTCTAAAATCAGTTCGCATGCTTGGCTCAGAAGAAAAAAATTTAGCAGTATAGTTTAAGAGATTAGGAGGAGAGCTCTGGAGTCAGATTATGTAGAATTCAAAACTCAGTTCTGCTACTTATTAACCTTGTGACCTTGGGCAAGTTACTTAACCTCTCTGTGTCTCAATTTCCTCCACCGTAACATGGGAAGAATGACAGTACCCACCTGGTAAGATTATGGGGGGGCTGAATCAGATAATTCGTATTAAGGATTTGGCCTAGTGCCTGTTACATGGTGAAGGCTTCATAAATAATAATAAAAAAATAATGCTATTTACTGGTATTATTCTCTCCAACCCCTCTGATAGATGGGTGAGTGACCCTGGCCTGGCACCCACTGGGGGCTTCACAAGGGTTTACTCCCCCCTCCCCCCACCATGGGATGAGAGAGTGGCAGAATGGGGGTTCTGCTGGGATGTATGCCATCACTGGTTAACAGCTGAGTGACGGAGGGCAAGTTGCTCAACTTCCTGGTCTTAATTGGCCTTAATTTCCTTATCAGTGAGATGGGGATAATGCTATCTCACTTGTGAGTAGTAAAGTTTGTATGGAGTATGGATGGCACAGAGCTGAGTGTCAGCTCTGCTGTGTGAACTTGGGCAAGTTGCTTCACCTCTCTGGACCTCTGTTTCTTGGTACTATGTACCAGGGAGAGTTGTGAAAGTGGGGATAATCTATGTAATGTGCCTGGCAGAGAGTATGACTTCAGTAAAAACTAGTCACTAGTATTGTTATCCTGATGGTGAAGGTGGGGAAGAAGTTCAGGGCTCTGGGAGGGAACTGGTTGCCTCTGGGAGGGAACTGGTTGGATCTAGGTGTTCCTTGGGAGAGACAGCTACTTGTCGCCGCCTTAGAATGAGATGTGCGTCTGTTTTCCTTCATGTCTTCCTGAGATGTAAGCACTGCCTGCACCTGGGCAGGTTCACGTTCAAGCTGTGTGGAAGGGATGGGGAAGGAAGGTGACCTTGGAGGTCTTAGGAGCAAACCCAAAGCAGAGGCTTCTCTGTGGCCGACCCCCCACCTCACTTTGTGGGGCTTGTGCTGACCGACCCCCTCATCCCCTCCAGGCCTCCCCGGCTGACAGTCCATGCAGGGCAGTCTGAGCGATGCTGGGCCAGCCCTGCCACACCTGTTCCGTCTGCTCTCCTGTTTGTATTTTTCCTTTCCTCCTATCTTACAATTCTGGGGAAATTAGTTTCTAGAATTCAAACAGCCGGGAGGAAGGCCGGAGATTATCCAACACATTTCCTACCACAAGGCAGGTCTGCAGCAATCCCATCCCCCCATCCCCCCCAACCCCGCGCCCCCCAAGTCCTCTAAAGGAGACGGTATCTTGGGCGAGGCAGACGGCCTGTGGTCTGTCTGACCTCAGTCCCTCTAGCTGGGCTGTTAGCCTGTGCCCTCTTGTTTGGCCCTCTAGAGAGGTGGAAAGAAGCTGGCCAGCCTACATCCAAATAACCCTTCCGAGGTTAAGAAGGGTGTTATTAAGGCATCCCTTCTCCAGGCTAAGTAATCCTAGTGCCTTTAACCCTTTCCTCTCAGGTTCTGTTTTCCAAGTCTTTAATTATTTTCATTGCCCTCTCTGTAATTTAGGATGCCACCCTATAATCATAGAATTTCAGAGCTGGAAGGTTCCTAGGAGAGGTGTGGAGGAGAGCCAGATGCAGAGGGTTCAGGCCTCTCCTTGCCCAGTCGCCGGAATGGGAAGGAAGCCCAGTAGGCTCCCTTTCACGACGCCCTTCCCCATCCCTCTTCCAGCAGGGGAGAGCCCTGCTCATTTGTCCTTAAAGCAAAAATTGATTGAGCCGTTCTGGTGAGCTGTGCGCTGTCTAGGCATTTTCAAAATTGTGACCTCCTTCATCCCTCCACCGTCCTGCCGGGGAGCCTCATTTTGTAGGCAAGGAAACTGGCTCTGAGAGATTAAGTAACTTACCCAAATTCACACACGAAGAAAGTTGCAGGCCCCTCCACCCAAACTCCCTTCTCCTGCTACGCTCACCCCAATCCCAGTGGCGCCCACAGAGTCAATTCCCACAGGCCTTTATGGAAGCATCTCTCTCCTGGAGAGGCTGTCAGGCTCCAGGGAGGCCAGAGCTGGGCTGCGGCAGGAATTGTCAGGATTCTCTCTCTCTCTCTCTCTCTCTCTCTCTCTCTCTCTCTCTCTATATATATATATATATCTTTATATATCTTTATATATCTATATATATTTATCTAAAGAGGTTCATTTATATATCTTGGACTTGGCCCGTGCAGTTGGGAGCTGCTAAGTGCGAAGCCCAGAGGCCAGGCCGGGGGGTTGCAAGTCAAGCGGGATCTGATGGTACAGTTTTCGAGGCAGAATTTCTTCCACAGGAAACCTCAGTTTCTACTGTTAAAGCCTTTCCACTGATTCGAAGAGGCCCAACCACATTAAAGAGGGTCGTCTCCTTCACTTAAAGTCAACTGACTGTAATGTAACCACATCTACAAAATACCTTCGCAGCAATACCTGGATTAGTGTGTGATTAAATAACTGGGTATTATAGCTTAGGCAAGTTGACACAAAAAGCTACCTATCACACGCTCCTTTATGGGTGTCGATGGGGAGAAGTTGGCTTGATCCAGTGGGCCTTTTCCCCAGAGTCCCAGGCAAGTGCTGGGAAGGTGCCAAGGAGGGCAGAGCCCTCTGTGGACCTCCCCATTATGAGGGTGCTAGGTCCCAAGGTCAGGGTTGTCCCACCAGATCCACACCAGAACGCTTTCCCCTGGGGATGTGCTGCCTTCGTCTGCTTGAGAGCTGCATTTAAGACCCAGGGACTTTTCAGGGGGCAGAAGGCTTAGAAGGAGCAAAGGGCAATCCTCGGAGTAGGAGCAAGAGGACTGTTGCCTGAGTCCGAGGGGCCAGGTAGGCTAAGAGCCCTTGAGGGTGCAGACCGTGTCTTATCTCTCTTTATCCCAGGGTTGGGACCATGGCCCACGGGAGACGTGCTACAAATATCTGTTCCTTTCCCTTCATCAGCCTCCCTGGTAGGTGCCTAAAACATTCTAGGCAGGTAGAAATCAGACCTGTTTTTACAGTTCTTCCAATAAGAGCATTTACTGATAACATAAACAGTATTTCCCAGTCTAGAGAGTTCTCCTCCCCCCCCCCCCCCCCCCCCCCCCCCCCCCCCC
>NW_020837990.1:4506074-4512327 GCF_003676395.1 Aethalodelphis obliquidens
TCCCCCCCCTTCCTTCTCCTCCTCCTCCTCCTCCTTCTTCTTCTTCTTGTTCTTCTTCTTCTGGTCAAAGGGTATAACCTTTTCTTTTTAAAATAAATAAGTCCTGGGGATGTAAGGTACAGCATGGTGACAATAGTTAATAATGCTGTATCGTGTATTTGAAAGCTGTTAAGAGAGTAGACCTTAAAAGTTCTCATCACAAGAAAAAAAAAGAGAGAGTGCTTCTCCATATAAAATCAAACCCCCCCCAGTTTCAGGTCAAACTCTGTGGGACTAGGACAGCAGAAATGAGTAAATTAGACTTCAGAGATTTTATTGTTGCTCTAAAGTTTGAAGCAGCACAGCCTTCTGGCTGCTGTTTACAACTAGAGGCACATCAAAGGACAGAGGTACCAGCAATTCAGAAGACCCATGCAAGCACTGAGGTCGGACCAGAGCCCTCCTCTCACAGACACAATTGCGCCTCATCTCGTCTTTCGCAGGGCTTGAGGCTCAGAAGGACTCAAGGAAGAAGTTCCTGCAGCAAACGGTCCTACAGCTTGAAGTCAGATGGCTAAGGGATCTTGTGAAGACTCTTTCTTTGCAGGTCTTTTAGAGGACGTTTCTAGATACAGCGTTTCTTAGAGGCAGGGAGTGGACCAGCTGGCCGCTCCCTCTCAACCCTGGGATTCCAAGGGAACAGGAGGAGTTTTCTCCTTTTAAGGGGTTTCCTCTTTCATCTGGAGGTGGTTGGTGAGAGAATCAGGTGTTGCCAGGGCACGGCAGTGGGTGGGTGAGGCTGCCCCACCCGCTGAATCCAGGGAGGCTTCCGGGAGGGGAATGGCTTAGAGATGCCTCATGAAACAAGCCTGGGAGGAGGCTTGGGGTTGGCTGATAGGTGGGTATGGGAGGAAGGGACTTGGTGGGGGCTGGCTGGAAGGGCAGGCCTAGTCTGAACAGGCAGGATTCTCCCCAGCTTCACGGGAGTCCTTCTCTGGAAGCCATACCTGTCAGCTCTTCTTACCTCCTAAACCTTGCAAGGGATGGGGATGGCAGCCAGTGACATTCCACCATCACTTGGTATAGGGAGAAATGTTGCAGCAGGAAGGCTTTAAGCTAGACCAGAGGGGGAACTGGATAAAATGGGAGATGAGTGACTGAGGGGCTCCAGGGGCCCCTTTCTTTCAAGGCCTTTAAAAACAAAGAGGTTTCTTCTGCTCCCAGCACCCCCTCACCTCCAAGCCACAGTGATGGCTATGACAGCCTTTGGGGGCTTTTTGCCAGTTTGCACGTAACACGCAGGTTCTGTGAGCCATCAGGAAATGCCCTTTCGTGGAAACTGTGCAACTAGCTTTGGGATTGAAGAGCAGGCAGACCCCCGCAGATAGTGTAGAGTGTAGTTTTGGGGGGCACAATGGCAGAACTGGAGTGAGGGGTTCGGGGGAGCTCTGGGAGCAATCATTTACCCATGGATGGTCCACAGTGTCCACACCAGACCTCAGTACTCCAGAGGCTAGAAATCCTTGTCTCTCTAGTTCAGCCCTGGGACTGGTGGGCATGGAGTCATGGGGTCCCTGGAAGGACAATCATTTCTTTGGCTTCTTCCCTTTTTCAGCCCTTGGATTCTGGAGGTTGCCAGGAGACTCTACCTAGAGTCCACCGTGCCTTTGGAAGGAGCACCCACACCAAGGGAAGGAAGGGCCTGAGGCCCTTATCTGGGAGTAAGGTAAGCCAGCACTGACACAATTCAACTGAATAAATCTGCCGAGTCAAATTAAATGCTGCCTCTGTCTGGCCAGGGAGGATGCTTCTGTGCATGGGAAGTGAGCCATGCTCAGCCTGGTGGGAGGGACCAGCCTCTCTCCGCAAGGCCTGGGCCCTCCCTCCCCACCCTGGGCAGGCCAAAACTCTCACATGGATTTCTCTCATTCACGGACATGCTAGACTCAAATGACTGACTCACTGGTTTGTTTTCCCACTGGACTGTGAGCTCCCCAGCCACGAGATCTGGGACTCATTTACGCCTGTGTGATCAGTCTCTTGTTTAGAGCCTGGCATATGGTAGGAGGCTGGAGAAATATCAATGGGAATGAGTGAGTAATTAACCCCATTGGGTGATCTGAGCTAAATACCTCTGAGTAGGACAGACAGTGATGTAACAGGGTTTCAGAGGAGGGAACCATCACTGTGGGCCTGGGTCAGAGGGAAAGCCTCGTGGAAGAGATAAAGTAGCCTTGTCTTCTATTGCCTTAAACTCACTTGAGCCCATTTTGCTCCCTCAGGACAACTGAGAGTTGAATTCTCCAGCATCCCTTTTTCTATCCTCCTTCCTACATTAATTCGTCTACCCCAGTCACCCGCTGACCCTCCGTGATGTGCCGGAGTGACTCACAGTGGCCTGGGGGAGCTGACTGTGTTCATCTCTTCCCAGCACACCTCACGCTGGTAGCTCGAAACTGGCCAGGGAGGGAGAAATTGGCAAACACTATAAACCAGTGCTAGAAGAGTTAGCTGCTAAACGTTTACCAGCACATTTGCCTACCTACTACCTGTCCATTTACTACCTGTCCATCTCCTTCCTTCCTTTCTCTTCCCTCCTCTTCCCTCTCTCCTTCCCACGAATCTTCCTTCCTTCCCTTTTCCCTTCCTTTTTTATCAATTCTTTTATCCAGTTCCCCACCTACCTACTCATCCGTCCAACCACCATCCATCCACCATCCATCCATCCATCCATCCTCCATCCTGCCACCATCCATCCATCCATCCATCCATCCACCATCCATCCATCAGTCCACCATCCATCCATCCATCCTCCATCCTGCCACCATCCATCATCCATCCATCCATCCACCATCCATCCATCAGTCCACCATCCTGCCACCCACTCACCTATCATCCACACATCTACTCTCCATCCACCCATCCATTTCCCACTTGGATCCATCTAACTTTTATTTCCTTTATTCATCCATCCATCCATCCATCCACCCACAAATGCTTTCTGAGCATCTTCTCTGTGTCGGCCTATTCCCCAGGCTCAGAATCTTTCCCAGACTCCTGGAAGATAGGCGCATGAAGGACTAGTCCTTACAAGGACTAGCAGAGGTCTCCCAGTGCAGCACCCCAGGGTCAGCCGGCACTGATGTTGGGTTCATAACCAGAACACTCTGGTTTTCCCTTCTGCTGCTCTTTGCCCCTCATAGCCTGTTCTCACAGGGTCCAGGAGACACTAGCAGGGGAAGGAGAGGCATGTCGCCATCTCTCACTCCCTCCACACCTCAGGCAAGAGCCCAGTGGAATTGGGCCTGACTTTGAGAAAGGGTTTCCTGCCCCCAAAGTCCCCATGAGCTCTTAGACAACTTACCAGTGAGTTCAAACAAGATGGGACTCCCCTGGGGCCTGAGAACAGAGACATGAGGTGAGAGGGAAGCCCCGTCATGAAGCAGCACCCTCTGCCCCCAGCCCCCCCCCCCCCCGCCCCTTAAAGCTCTGGCTGCTCTGTGAACCAAGCTTGTCTCTCGTTCCCAGAGGCTGTTATTGCAAAGGGTTTGCTGTTCAGCCTGGTGAGCCAAAGGGGCTGTAGGGCTCCCAGAGCCCAACCCGGAGTCGAGGGGAAGGGAGGGGAACCCACTCCCCTGCACGCAGTCCAGAACCTGCCACCTCAGCCACGCCCATCTCCTGTGCTGCCCCATCCAGCCCAGCCTGGGAGAGGCACAGCCCTTTACACTGTGCAGGGGTGTTGGCTTCCCTGGATCATGGCAGAGGGTCGTAGCCCAGAGGGGACCAGGTGGCATGTCCTGGCAGGAGTGGAGGGTCCCCAGAGTTCCTGCAGGAGGTCAGAGAGAGGAAGTGGCTAGAGTTGTTTTTTCTCACTTCTTCCCCTGAGGTCTGTGTTTATATGACAGTCGTACCCAAACGTCTCACTTCTGAGGGTATCTGAGTCCACACTTCACTGGCTTCTTTTTGGAGGATATTGCCCGTGGCCTGGAACAGAGAGGGCGGGCAGAGTTTGTTCTGAGTCACACAGCATACCTACTGTGGAGACAGATGAGAGTGAAGTGTGTGGGCCCCGAGGATGCAGCCCCCTGTCCTGGCACTGCGTGCATTCCTGTCCCTCACTACTATTTCTCTGTCCTTTGGATCCAAGCAGTTTATTTCTACCTGCTCTGAGAGAAATAACATAAGGCTGTATGCATCTTGTTCGTGCTTCTGGGACAGACGTGACTTTCCGAAGCTGTCTTCCATTGCAATGGTCAGGTGGCTGACGGGACCTTAGCATCTCAAAGGCCTTGGGTTCAAATCTCAGCTCCACCAGGACTCAGCTGACTTAGGCCAGCAAGTTACCTTCTTAGAGCTTCAGTTTTCTCATCTATTAAATGGGGATCATTGAACAGGTTGCTGTAAGGTTTAAGTGAGCTCATTACAGTTAATGTACCTAACACAGTGCCTGGAAGTTGGCATACAGGGTTAAATGATCAGTAGCCACTTCCCTCCAAATCCTAAAATCCAAATCCAACTGAACCCATCATTCCCTTCAAGATGAGAAGCAGCTCCGTTGTCTCAGGGTGGCGGGGGATCTTCCTCTGAAACCTGGGCCCTCAAATTACAAGGTTATTTGGCTTGTGTGACCCAATTAAGAGCCCTCTGTCCTGTGGGCCTCGCGGGCGCCTCGCCTTCTGTCCCCGGGACTGCTCACCTCAGTGAAACCTGTGAGGACAGAGGCTCCCATTTCCTGATGAGAAGAAAGTGAGTCAGGAGGAAGCAGCCCGACTTGTTGCTGAGCCGTGGAAAATAGTTAAACTGGGGGAGAGAAAAAGCACTTATTTAAAAAAGCAGGCTAGGTATGAATGTGTAGGGTGTGGCCCCCTGTGTAATTAGCTGCTCTGCTGGCTCTGGGAGCTGCCTGCCTCTCCGGGGCCCGGACCGCTGAGTCAGGCTCGCCTGTGGCCCCTCCTCTCCACTCCTTCTCCCCTCTCCCCGTAGGTGTGTCTCGGGCTCTGCGGCTGCCTGTCCCACTCCTGCCGAGACGCCGCGCGAGAGGTCACCCACCGCACCTCCAGCGAGCCCGACACAGACCAGCCAGGCAGCCCACAATGGAAGCTACAGATGCCTCCAGGAGCGGTGGGGTCAGCCCGGAAGCCAGGGGTGCCCGCAGCTTGCTGGGCCCCAAAGGCAGCCTGGAGACTGGGGCCAAGGCCGAAGGCAAAGAGGCCAGGATCACCAATGGCCACGGCAGGGAAGTGGCCGAGGGCAAGAGCCTAGGTGGCTCCCTGAAGCCAGGCGAGGGAAAGGGCTCCCTGTTCTTGGGCAACAAGGGGCGGGGCGCCATCATCCAGTATGTTGAGTCTGTGGATGACAAGGGCTCCAACTACTTCAGCATGGACTCTGGAGAAGGCAAGATGTCCCCCTACGCCAGGCTCCAGCTGGGGGCCACCAAGAAGCCACCTGTCACCTTTGCTGAGAAGGGGGAGCCGCGCAGGCCCATCTTCTCAGAGCCCCTCAAGCCCACGGTGGCCATCATGGAGCCCGGGGACCTCCAGCGGAACATCTCCCCCCGGACCGCCTCGAGCACCCTCCTGCACTCCAAGTTGGGCTCCGAGGAGGTCCTGTGCGACTCGTGCATTGGCAACAAGCAGAAGGCCGTCAAGTCCTGCCTGGTGTGCCAGGCCTCCTTCTGCGAGCTGCACCTCAAGCCCCACCTGGAGGGCGCCGCCTTCCGTGACCACCAGCTGCTCGAGCCCATCCGGGACTTCGAGGCCCGCAAGTGCCCCCTGCATGGCAAGACCATGGAACTCTTCTGCCAGACGGACCAGACCTGCATCTGCTACCTCTGCATGTTCCAGGAGCACAAGAACCACAGCACCGTGACCGTGGAAGAGGCCAAAGCCGAGAAGGAGGTAACAGCGGGCCCCTCCGGTCTCTCCTCCCTCAACGCGTCCTCCCACCTCATCTTCTCCACTGGGGGTTCCCAGGGTCTGGGGCTCAGGTCTCTTGCTGTCCCTTGTCCTTTCAGAAAACAGTTCTTTCCCCTCCCGCCCCCAGGCTGGGCGTCAGAGACGGTTCCCCAATCCTCCAAGGCCTCAGGAGACCAGGCATCTCCTAGATGAGCAAATGGGGGCTCAGCAAAGATGCGGGGCTTGGCCAAGGTCATAGGATAAATTCAAGTCAGGTTAGGGAATCAGCACGCAGTCCTGGGCTCTGTGTCTAGCTGGGTCTTTTCCTTCTTTCTTCCTTCCTTCCTTCCTTCCTTCCTTCCTTCCTTCCTTCCTTCCTT
>NW_020837990.1:4512337-4558858 GCF_003676395.1 Aethalodelphis obliquidens
CTTCCTTCCTTCCTTCCTTCCTTCCTTCCTTCCTTCCTTCCTTCCTTCCTTCCCTCCCTCCCTTCCTCCCTCCCTCCTTCCTTTCTTTTCTTTTCTTTCTTTCTCTTTTACTTAAGGGAGAGAGAATTCTTCCCACGTGACAGGGCTGGCTCCTGGGATGAGTCATGGGTGAGGAGAAGGGAATTTGAGGACCGCTTCAAGGCCCTCTTTTTCTAGCTTCAGAGTTGGCTTTTGCAGTCCAGTGGCTCCTTCTTGTTCTATCTGATCCCCCAGCCAGTCTCTTGACTCTCCCAGTGGCCTTCTTTATCCTTTCCTCCGCTGGGCCCCGTGTGCTTTGTGTGTGTGGTTATATGTGGACATACCTCTGCCTGTAGGTGGACACTCTTGGTGAGGGTTGGAGTGGGGGGGGAGGGGTGTGTTGTATTCATATGTGGATGTTTGCATATGACTGTGTATGTGATACATTAAGTGTGTTTGTGTTCTGTGTACGTGATCCCGCATGTGCTCCTGTGGGGAGGAGCGGGGGCGTGTGGAAGCTTGTGAACGTGGACACCTTACACCTGGAGAGGGTGCGCTGGACCAAAGGCTCAGCTGTGGCTGCCGCTTCTGACTCCACAGATGCTGCGCTGGTGCCCCCGCGGCCACACAGCTCTGTGACATGGCCGGTCTCCAGCCGCTGGTCAAGGCAGGGCACCTGACTTTCTGCACCCCGCAGAACGGGGCAGCACAGGACACCCTCTGGGCTCAGCCTTCCTAACCGGGAGTCTGTAGGTTACTCTCTCCTACCCATACCCCTGGGCAGGAAGGATGAGTCAGAGATGAGAAGAGACTCAAAGATCCTTTTCAGAAGCCTTATTTGGCTCAGGAAAAAGGTGACCCCAGTTTCCCTAACTCCCTGACCCCAGTCTGGCTTCAAGCTTCAGATAGGGAGATGGAGATGGGGCAGGGGCCATGGTCCCCGCCTCCAGGACCTCACCTAGGAGATCGAAACAGAACGAGGGCCAATCACCCTCAGCCCCCGCAACCAGGAAATTGCAGAGCCCCAGGCTGTGTCTTAGGAGACCTGACTTCTAGTCCTGGTTTTTGCCTCTAACCAGCTGTGAGATGGTGGACAAGTCCCTTCCATTCTCTCAGGCTTGGTTTCCCTTCATGTGAAACTAAGGGATTGGACTAGATTGGAAGTTTTCAAATGACCCCTGGAGCCCTAGGCTTCTTGGGAATGTCTTTGAGGCATCAGGGATGAGGCAGGGGGCTAATTGGCGCCAAGAAGTCAGGGGACCCCTGTTCCCACCCCCAGTGCAAGCAGTGCATGCGCTTATTTATCTATAGGTTTGGCCCCAAATTTCATCTGAAACAAGGGTATCTCCACTTAAGAAAAGCCTGAGTGCCCCTGGAGGACAGGACGGTCTTGGGCAGTTTTCTCTGGTGGCACCTGGGACTAGGACTTCATGTTCTAGTACTGGGACAGGACTCAAAAACACAATTCTCACCCTTGAAGGCTCATGATGTAGGTCAAGAGGCAGATCTCAGACGCACAGACCAGTCTGGGGCGCATCCCCCCAGTTACACAGCAGTGGCTGTAAGTAAACATCAACTTGCAGAGGACAGAACGTCAGACTGCAGCGTTAGCAATCTTGTCAGTCCACCTTGCATGGGGACACAGGCCCAGAGAAAGGAAGAGACCTGTCCAAGCTCACTGTTTGAGGAAGAAGTTCCCTGAGTCCTCAACCAATGTTGGGGAGAAACTTAGGGGAAGGGTTAGGGTTCCTTTGAGGGGGATAGGATTACAGGGACTCAGGGGAAAATGTCTGATTCACTGGAGTGACTTTAGGGGTGGGAGCTTCAGACTGTATGTGTGTGTGTGTGTGTGTGTGTGTGTGTGTGTGCGCACCAGCAGTGTAGGTAGGTGGTGGGGGGGGGGGTGGTGCCGAGCGGCTGAGTGGAGATGGAGCTGGAGTGGGGTACTTTGTCCCGGTCTGGCTCAGCTGGAATGTCAGACGTGAGGGATGTTGGCACAGAGCAGTGTTAGACGGGTTGACAGATCAAAGTGGACTGGCGTGTCAATCCTGGCATCCTTTGGAGGAAGCCCCTGCAGACTCAAACATTAGGGCCCCACACAGCTTTTTGCAAGGAGCCCCGTCCAGAACCTGTTCTGCAGCCTGGTTGGTGAGGCCCAGGTGAGGTGATCGCTGACCTATCTTGGTTACTTGCACAAAAGTGTAGACAACACCCAGGGCTGCGGTGCTCATCTCTCGGGCCTCAGATCTCGCTACAGACTCCGAGCAGAGGTAGTGCTGGAGAAAGGCCACTTGGTGTGCCAGCATAACAATCCTTCCTCTGCTGACCCAAGATCAGAAGGTCTCCAGTTCCACTCCGAATGTCACAAGGACGGTGCACAGATGTCCTGTGGTCCACCCCTCTGCCTCTGGGCATTTCCCAGGCTGGATTAGACTGATGAGATGTACATAACATCCTTTCCTGTGTCTCGTGGCCCTTCCTTCTGCCTATCCCGAGTGCCTTCTGCCGCACCGGGTCAGGGGGGAGGATTCCTGGCCATGGCTGCGTGCGGCAGGGCGGCCTGCCTGTCGTGGGTCCCCTTGGGCTCTGGGTTGGCAGCCTGGCAAGGCGCCGGGAGGAGTGCTCAGGCCAAGCATTGCTCTGCAGGGCGAGGTCCTAGCTCGTCAGCGCGGCTCAGATTCCGTGCCTCGGTCGTTCTCCTGACGCCATCATTTGGCTCGGTTCCTCTCTGTCACCATGGCCTGTGGCTTTGCTTCTGGCCTCATTGCCCAATTCTTCCTTGAAGGCTGAACTGCCGGGCTGCTGGGCATGGGCAGTCGCTGCTCATTGAGTTTTGGGAGCTGTGCTGGTCTGGGCTTTTGGGGCTCTTTGGGTGGACAGCCATGACCGGGGTTTGGGAGGATGAGCCAGGCGAAAGGCCTAGGGTGCAGTGGCAGGTGCTGGGACCATCCTCCCCAGAGATCCTAGGGGAAAGCTTCTGCTCTGGGACAGGGTGGGTGAGACAGGAGGTGGGATGAACTCTGTGGGTGCTGGGGAGGAAAGGAGAAAATAAAAAGAGGTACAGAGACAGGAGGCAGGGAAGGAGAGTGCCAGGGAGGCAGGCAGAAGACACCCCTGTCTTTATGGAGTACATCTATGTGCCAGGCGCTAGCCTGAGCCTTTACACGGTTAGTTCTGACGACGGTCCCACGGGGTGGGAGTATCTGCATCTATTTTATAGGTGAAGAAATGGGCTCAAAGTTGCCAAGAAACTTACCCGACGTTACAGCACTGGGAGGCGGCAGAGCTGGGATTCAGATTCACTGTGGCCGCAGCCCAGCCTGTTTTCTCGCCACCATTTTAAATGTTGTTTTTATAGGGGTGGCAGTGGCTTCTTGGGGTCACCTGGGAGGTTCTGATTCAGGGGGTCAGGGCCTGGGATCTGTACTTTTAAGTTACCCTCAGGGATTCGAATATGTAGTCAGGTTGGAAATCAGGAATCTAGTCCAGTTTTACCAGAAAGAAACCGAGGCCTGGGAGGTGGGGTAACATGTCAAGGGCCCGATGCTGGTCTGGAGACAGTCTGGGTGATGCTCTTCCCACCCCGTCTTGCCCCTGCCCCGTCCTGACACCCAAGGAAGCAGAAGGAACGGTGTGCCCCAGCTAAGCACAGTAATGCTGGGCTGTTTGACATCTGTGTGGAAATGGGGAAATCTCTCCGGCATTTCAGATTCTTATCCATAGAATCACCATTTGTCTGAAAGTACATATTTGGCAATTAACTGGCTCATCTGGCAAATGTCACAGCCAACAGCCTGTGTGGTTAATTCAGACCAGGGGAGGATCCCTCAGGGCCCCGTCTCCTCTGGGGGCAGCGCCGGCACCTGTCCAGGTGAGTGCTCAGGTGAGTCTGCACCTGAAGGTCCCGTCTGTCCGGGCCGAGACACCACCAGCCACTGGCCACCCTTCTGCTCCCCCAAGGCCAGAAGGATTTCAAGACTGTGTGGCTTACACGGGCCCGTCCCAGGCAACCGAGCGAGAGGCAATCGCCATGGAGGAGTGTGGGAGAAGGGAACAAAGAAGGCATTTAGGGACAGGCCTGGGCAGGGTGTAGGGAGTGGCTGGGGAGAAGGAGGAAGTCGGGAGGGAGGTGTAGACAGGGGTGGAGCTGAGCGGAGCTGAGACCCTGTCAGACATCAGGAGATTTAATCAGATTTCAAGGGAGGAAGGAAAGAAGGAGAAAGTGGGGCCTCAGGGGGTGATGGGGAGGGTGTGGGGAGGAGAGGAAAAGCGGCAGAATTGATGAATTGCCCCGTCCGTGAGGTGGGGGAGCTTGGGCAGGGGTGAAGGGCACGGATGATGTCCTGGAAGGTACAGAGAATAGCCCAGAGGTTGAGGCCATGTAACAGAGCTGAGTCCTGTTGCTGTGTCGTGGTCTTCCCACTGCCTCGCTGGGAGAACTCAGGCAAGCTCCAATGTTTCTGGGCCTCGGTTTCTGCATCTGTAAAATGGGGATAACACGGCTTGCCTCCCCAGGAGGCTTTTGCAGATGAAAGGAGAAATGCAGGCACATAGTAGATGCTCAGTAAAGCAGTTAGGGTCCTTCCTTCTAAGGTTGCAGGAGAACCCAGGATTTTGGAGCCTTCCTATGTTTTATTGTTTCCTATATCCTGCCTTTTCTGGCTTTTGTGTAACCCTGCCAGCAGGGAAAAATTGCCAAGGGCTAAACAGATGCTGGACATATCCCCAGAGGTCTCACCCCAAACCCTCTTCTCCTGACAGGGTAGCACTCATCCCAGAGGTGAGAGCAGACCTTTCTAGTAGCACAGAGTTCCCAGCCCAAGGTCCCTGGTGCCCTGCAAGTCTGGCCTTGCAAGGCCCCCTCCCAGCTGATGTTGACTTCCCTGGTGCCCCAAAGAAACCAGTAGACTAGTTTCTCCTCCGCCCTGACTGATATTTCCGCCCACTGCTGCAGACAGGGCGGCTCCGCTTTTGACCCTGCTCTCGCCTGTTTCCAGATCGGCTGCCTCTCCCTCCGGCCCTCGCAGGTCACTGGCCGACACCTCTGGCTCTGCTCTGTGCACCCCCCGCTAGCCTCCCTCTTCCCTGCCTCTCTTGCTCAGGATGGACCCCAGGGGCTGACTCCCGCCACCCTTGGCCGAGGCCCTTCATTGTTCTAGAGCCCCTGGACTCTCCCTCCTCTGTACTCAGTGCCTCTTCCTCCCTCTTGGCCAGGGAGTCTGTGCTCTGCGGGTAAGACCTTTCCTCACCTTAGTGCCCCATGCCCCACAGCTGCCAGCAGGTCCCCCGAGCACCTCTGCTCACTCTGCTGCTTCCTTACCTTCACCTTCTCCAGGCAAACCTTCTCCCCTCGCGCAGGGGCTTAGCCTGCCTGCACCACCCCCTTTATCCCACCTCCTTTCCGCTTTCCCCAGTATCCTCCAATCTTCAGTTCCCCACCATCTAAGCCTCTACTTCGCATCCGCAGCCCGATGTCTTGACCTCCCTCCCCTCACCCCCGGACGATTCACTCTGTATCCCGACTGTGTACGCACCACCCCTGGGCCCCAGCACAACGGCACACTCCATCCACACCGCTTGCACCTGTCCACTCCCCTCACTTACCCGTGCCCTGTGGGCCTGCCCGCCACCCTGTCCTCTCCCCTCCGAGCTCGGGTCCCGGTCCATGGAAGGTGCCCCACCCAGCAGTGGGGATGGGACCACTCATCAGCGCTTTCTCTGTGCCAGGTGCTCTCTGAGAGCCTCACTTGCCTGGTCCCAGTTCATCCCACACCTGGCTGGGAGATGGCCTTCATACTACCTCCACGAAAAATGGAGTCACCGGGGCACCAAGTTTGGTAACTTGTGAAGGCCACCTGCCTAGAGGTGGTGGTAACTGGATTCAAAGCCTTGCAGCCCCAGTCCTGGGCTCTGGGTGGACTCCCTCCTGGATCCCCCAGGCTCATTTCATGGAAGAACTGCCCTGTGCCTGCCCCCCGGTCCCCCAGACCTGGGGGTGGGAGTGAATGTACTTCTGTTCTCTGCTTTCCTTGTGCTGGGTGCAGAGGTCAGGTGAGAAGCCCCAACGCCAGCCGCTCTATCGCTGAGCTGGTGAGGATATCTCAGCTGCGGGGGGAGGCGGCTTCCGGCGCCCCATCCCCTTGGGACCTTGCTTGCTGGGGGTGAGGGGCTCTCCAGGGACGGGAAAGTTGCCCAGCACAGACCCACTGTCCGGCCTTTAGGCTTCTTCCTCACAACTCAGACCCACCTACCAGTCCCAGGCTTCTCAGGAACCCTCCAGGCCACCGGCTCCGCCAACCTCGGAGTTCGGGGCTCTCGGCTCTGCCCCCGCAGAGTCTCCGCTGCCCACGTGGGGTCTGGGTCCCTTGACTCTCCAACCTCCCACCGCTGTGTCTATTGACAGCTGGCTTCTCCCAGCCTTTGTCCAGAGACCAGGCCAAACCCTCATCTTCATCTGCGTCTACTCCTCCGCTTAAACGTTTTCCATCCCTGGTGATGGCATTTTCCATGTTGTGAGATTTCCAGCACGTAGCTCGTGGGGCACGTGCTTTCTGAGAAGAACTTAGAGTCTCTGGCCTGGGGAGCCCAGGGGTGTGGGCAGAGCGGGCAGGGTTGGAATCCCGGGCTGTCTGGCTGGGGACTCTGCATCTCCTAGGCCTTCCCACCTTCTCCACCAGCTTCTCGGCCCTCTGGGCACTTTTTCAAGAAAGCCAGGACACTCTCTCTTCCATCGATCCACTTCCCTGGGTGTCTGCACAGGGACCCACCAGCAGCCCCCTGGCCTGGGAGAGTATCCAGGAGCTGTGACGTGTGTGCCCAGCCGCTCAGGACTTCTTGCCAAGAGAGCTCACGTTCCTGGTGGTTTGTGGCTTCCACATGTTGGCTCTTCTTGTGCTTCCTCAAGGAGATGGCTGGAAATGGGTGGGACTCTGTGTTCAAAACCCAGTGTGGTGGAGAGACCGGTGAGTGCTCCGGGGTGTTCTCAGATGGCTTGGTCTTCCTGCCTTCAGGTGGAGATCACCCACCTGTCTTCCAAGCTGGCGGGTGCTTTGGGAGCACTAGTGGGGAACCCACAGAACCAAAGAACCAGCCGACCAAAGTTGGCTGACCTGGATTGACCTTAGCTTCACGCCTCCACTTTTGTCTCTGTTGTAGCTGCTTTTCAGAGAAGGACATTCCTCCGCTGGAAGGAAACTATTATCCATACTTTCCGTATCCATCAGAGCTCATGTCCCAGCTCATTCCTGATAGATCCTCTTCCCAACCCACCCCAGACCCTGCCAGCCCATGTTCTCTTCCTGAGCAGGGGTGCCTAGAACCTCTCCTTCTCTTGTCCCATCCACCCTCACTGCCTCACTTGCTGGCCTCTCTCCTCCCCCAGGGACCCTGAATAAAGTCTCGATCTTGCCCAAACTGCAGACGGCACTCCCTTTCCCATAAACAGGTTTATAGCTGTGCCTGCCCAGACAGTCCCCGCTGGCGGCAACCCAGGCTCCTGCTTACAACACAAGCCTCACGTCATATCATAGAAATGCTGCACACTGCTACTGCCACGGGACACTCCCTGGGCTGGGCTCTGCTGAGCTGGGCTGCGTCCCCTTTCTCCCCTAAGCTGCTCCCTGATGGCCCCAGATCCATTGAAAGGAGTGGGAACCCCATAAATGAGCTTCCTTCCTGCTCACGTTGGGTGGAAGGCCTGGCAGAGGGTCAACCTTATGAAGACATGGCTGGGCTGCCCAGCCCCAGGGCCCGGAGTTTACAATGAGATGGCGTTTGACTTGTTGCCTGATCCTCAGTGACTGCTGTGGTGCCTGGCATATCCGACGGCCTGATGAGTGTTTGCTGAATGAACGGCTGAAGGGCTGAGTGGTGGACCCTGCTCGAGTTTGCCCCCTGGGTGGGCCCACTCCTTGACTCTCTGGTTCTCTTCCACCTCTTCCCCCTGACTTCTCCTCCAACCCCGGCTCCTTCCCTGCAGACAGAGCTGTCACTGCAAAAGGAGCAGCTGCAGCTCAAGATCATCGAGATCGAAGATGAAGCTGAGAAGTGGCAGAAGGAGAAGGACCGCATCAAGGTAAGCCGCCCCCAGGGCTCTCCCCAACCAGTGCTGCCCGGAAGAGGCAGGCCTGTGCTCCAGCTCGAGGTCTCAGGCCCACAGTTACAACCCACAATCGTTTCTTCTGGGTTCTCTTGCCCACTTCTAAGTGTGGGCCAGGCATCCATGTTGCCCAGCACCTAATGCTCATTTTACATCATCCCAGCAAATAAAGACCCTGGACCAACTTGTCCTCCAGTGTGGCCTCCAATGTCCACCGATGTCTGTTCTGCCCACCAGGCTACCCAGCCACCAAATGCGTGCTATTTTCCCTTTACTTGTGTCAGTGTGGCTAGATGTATGTCTGCCATGGTTTGAATGCTTGTAAACTACAACCTGAAATCGCTGACTCTTGACCCTGGCTGCATAAACAGCTCATTAATTCACTTTCTGAATGATGTTTGGGTCTGGTTGAAGTTTCAGTGGACACACCCTGACTCATCTGGGAACTTCTGGGCCCATGGAGTTACCCAAGGGTAGAATGATGGTTCATGTCAACCCACCAAGGGGGAGGAGCTGCTGATAGATAAGGAAAAGTGGGCTGTTAAAAAAAACCCTGGCCATCTCTATCAAGAGACGGCATCCCTCGGTGATGCCTTTGAATGAGATTCTTGGTTGAACGGGCTTGCAGGGTCAGGGCAGTAGAAGTGCCCTGACTCTATGTTGGGGACCTGAAGATGCACCCTCTAGGGAGATTTCTAATTACTGAAACCGTCCTTCCTCTCTCCCCTCACTCTGGACGCAGAGCTTCACCACCAATGAGAAGGCCGCCCTGGAACAGAACTTCCGAGACCTGATGCAGGACCTGGAGAAGCAAAAGGAGGAAGTGAAGGCTGCCCTGGAGCAGCGGGAGCAGGACGCTGCAGACCAAGTGGAGGTGATCGTGGATGCTCTGGATGAGAGGGCCAAGGTGCTGCAGGACGACAAGCAGACCAGGGAGCAGCTCCACAACATCAGCGACTCGGTGCTGTTTCTGCAGGTAACAAGCAGCTCCTCTGTCATTCAATCCCTCACTCCTTCTATCCACTCCCCCAGACCCTCATCCAGTGTCCATCTGTCCATCCATCCATCTATCCACCATCCATCATCCATCCATCTATCCATCCATTCGTCCCTCTAAGCTCCATTCCATCTGTCTATTTAATTTTTCCATCCAAGCCATTTCCTTACCTACTTTAAAGATGGCACACAAATATCGCTTTGTCCCAACTTCAGTTGATAAGTACAAATAGTGCTCCAGGCTCAGTAGGAAACCGTTCTGTGATCGATTAGTGATGCCTGCACGGGGTATGGGGGTGTGTGACATATGAGCGCTGCATATTTGTTATCCTTCATCTTGTCTGTCTGTCAGTTCCTCCATCCATCCTTCCACCTGCTAGACTGTGTTGGGTACTGCATGCCCAGTACTCTATTAGGTGCTGTGGAGAATAGAAAGGTATAAGACATGGTTATTGCCCTCAAGGAGCTGCAATCTGGCTGGGAAGATAAGACACGTACAATTAGAGAACAATATAGAAGAGAGTGTAGTTAAGTGATAAAGCCTATGGTTCAGGAGATAAGAGCCTGTGGAAGCTCTGGGATGGGCAAACAGGCTGGAGACAGCTTTGTGGAGGTGGTGGAATTTGAACTGGGTCTTGAAGGCCCATTAGGATTTGAGATGAAGGGATTCTCCAGTGAGAGCGAAGGGAGGTGAGAAGAGCCAAAGTGTAGAGGCAGTGAGTGGGCATGTGCAGGGAGAGAAGCCACCGTGACCGACCCATACGCTCAGAATTCCTTGCCTTTCTTTGGTGCTTTCACGCCCAAAGACTTCACAGGTTGTGTCACACCCATAAACCCCTATGAGGTGACGGGAACCACGGAGTCACAGGTCTTGGTGCTAGTGCCATTAGGGATATTAGCATCTAGTGGATTTTAGTTGAACCCTTTCATTTTACAGAAGAATAAGAAACAAGTGCCTAGTGGGAAAAAGTGGGACTAGTTAGTAGCAGAGCTAGATCTGGAACCCAGCTCCTCTGCCTCCTGTGCTGAGTCTTCCAGCTGGACCATGAAAGCCCCATGCAGAGAAAGGTCCCCATAGCTCCCAAAGACCCAGAAAGTTAATGGCTTCTTTCCTTTCCTGGTAGGAATTTGGTGCCTTGATGAGCAGTTACTCCCTCCCCCCGCCCCTGCCCACCTACCATGTTCTATTGGAGGGGGAGGGCCTGGGGCAGTCGCTGAACAACTTCAAGGACGACCTGCTTAATGTATGCATGCGTCACGTTGAGAAGATGTGCAAGGGGGACCTGAGCCATAACTTCATCGAGAGGAACCACATGGAGAATGGTGAGTCCCCTCTTGTGGGCAGGCCCCAAGGCCGTGGGTGTTTCCTCCCAGGTCAGTTCCTGCTGCCTGGGGCAGGCCAACATCGAGCCAGCTGGCCCCTCACTGTTCCCAGCCCCCCATCCCACTTAAGGGTGTTTGGACTAGGATTCAGGGATGGCACCCCCCTCCCTTGAAGTTGCTGCCACAGTTGTGCAGCTATTTACAAGGGGCCTCCAGGGCAGGAAGCATCCCAGGCACTGGCTGCACAAATGTCCTCTCTGTGGGTTGTCCATCAAACTCAGGGATTGGTTTCATTCAGCTCTGCGTCTGCTTGGCGGACCCAATCCAGCAGCTGTGGAGATGCTGCAGCTTGTAAGGGCCAGACTCCAACCTGGTGGCTTTGCAGGTTCCGGTGCACATGACCTAGAACTGCATGTGTGCTTGGAGGGAGAACTTGCCTGTCACCATGGCCGTGTTCAGCAGTGTTGAGCCCAGAGGTGGACTTGACCTGGTGGCCCGGCTGGAGATGGTTGGACACAGCGTGTCTCGGTGACTCACCAGCTCCCCTGAAGTCAGCTTCTCTACTGAATCACTCTGTCCTCTGCAGAGGCGACTGAATCACCTCACAACGTCCTAACATGAGAAACTGCCCCACTAAGTGCTTTTCCACCAGTCCCAGCCCAGTCCCTTCAGGGCCTGAAGCTGGACACTTCCCCATGCCCCACCCAGTGGCCCAGGCCTTGAGGTTGCAGCCTAACTAATGACTTCTAGCCCCAGCACCCCGAAGGCAGCGACCCTGGTCTTTGGTCTCCGAAGGGAGCATGTGATTCTTTGGGGGATGAGAAGGGGGTGATAGTGCGCAGAAGGGCTGGGACTCAGGGGGCAGCGTCTGTATGTCTTGGGGATGGTGATGTCGCATAGTGTCCCCGTGAGATGTGAGGAACATTCAGTCACACCTGAGGACAGATAAGCCATTTCAGCAAGACCATCACTGGGCTTCAAGTGGCACCTGGGTCCTGAAATCCTCCTAATGGCCATGGCGACCATCCTGAGGGGACGGGTCGCAGCGACTGGGTGCTCCCTGGACGCTGGCTTTGTGTGAACGCCTCCCTTACATTATCTTAGTCTCCCTGTGGGATGAATTGCACGTCACAGATGAGAAGGCTGAGGCTTAGAGAAGAAGCTTTTCAAGGGGCACACGGCTAAGCAGGGGGCGAGCTGGGTTTCATGCTCCGCTGTTCAACACCTCCACCCGGTGTCCTCTCATCTGAGAAGCAGCTGCTGCTGGTGGCCGTGCAGAGGAGCTGGGAGTGTGACGGTCATGAGCCCTGGGGTACACACCTGGTACAGGAGCCCCTCCGCTGAGGTCTGGTCGGACCGATGAGGACAGCCCCGAGCGGGTTGGGGTGCCCACCCCGCCGCCTGCAGCCTGCCCACTGTGCCATTTCTAGGTCATGATAGTGCTGACCATGGCCTCTGTGCAAGTGGGGCCCTGTGCCCTGTCCAAGGTGTGCCGGGAAGCGGCTGCCAGGAGAGGATGGGCGCTACTGATGTCAGCAGCCCTGCACCTGTGCCTGGGGCCCCGGGCTTCCCTGTTGGCGTTTTGGCACTGCTGTGTGCTTGCGAGTGTGTCTGGCTGTAGGAGGTGGGGCGTGGGTGGCCGGTGAGTCAGACCCTGGAGGGACCGTCTTCTCTCCCTTGATTGCAGTCTGCCCACCGGACAGACCAGGGACTCAATCCCCACCATCAAAGGTGTGGGGTCTGAGACGCACCGGAGCGTCTTCATCCTGGGCTTGGTGGGGACGGGGCGGGGCCGACATCAAGAAGGGTTTCTGTTTGTCGTGAAGCGCCTACTGCGCGCCGGGACCCTGCTTGGCACACGTGATGGCGATGAAGAATGAGCACCCTCACTCCTCCTCTTGCCCGGGAGAGAGGGAGACGGAAGGGCAGAGGGAATGTAGGCGATGGGGAAGTAGCGGGAGAATGGACGGGGGCAGAGGGCAGCTGGGGAAAGGCAAACTTGGAGTCACAGATTTGTTTGGGTTCAAGGGGGTCTGCCGGTGGGTGTCGGGGGGAGTCAGCTAGAGTTAGCTCCCCCTCCTGAGTAGCTCACTCTCCCCTGCACGGCTCCGCAGCTGGATCCCTGGCCATGGAGGCCAGTGCTGGGACTTCATTCCATCTCCTTCCTGGGCTGCCAGCAGCGGCTGAGACAGAGCCAGGAGACAGGGGTGAAGGCTCGAGCCCCACGTCTGCCCTTATCGGCCATGTGACAGGGGGCAGTGGCTTCACTCACCTCCTGAGCCTAGGTTTCCTTATCTGTCACCTGGGCATCTTCATATCAGCCCAAGGCTTGACGCACACATCATACAAGAGATGAAACTCGGTAGCACCTTGGAAACTGCAAAGCGCCTTGCACACGTCTTCCTCACGGGGCCCAGTCCCGGGAGGGTGGATGGCCCACCACACAGACCCTCTCTCGCCCCCCAGGAGCTCAGGGCCGGAGGGGATGCTGGGCAGGGAGCCCCCTTCTCCATGGTTGGGGACCTCGCCTCTCCCTGGGACAGAGGGGCTATAGGCTGCCTCGGCGACACCCTCAGTGGCTGAGTTCATCCTCCCCCCACCTGCCCCTCTGCTGACCCGACCTCTCTGCTTCCCAGGGGGTGACCAGCGCTACGTGAACAGCTACAATAACAGCTACACCAGCGACTGGGGTGCTCCAGACACCGTGAAGAAGTACTCCATGTACCTCGCATCCAAGGGTAAGGGAAGGGAGCAGATCCTCCGCTGAGGGGATGGTCCAGGAGAGACGCAGCCAGGTTCCCCTGGGGAGTGACCCTCGCGGACAGGCCTGGGAAGGTCCTGGTGCCTACCTGGTTCCCAGTGTAAGTAGCAGCACCTCCTCTCGCCCTCCGTCTGGCACCTGCCCCTCAGCTTCCCTGCCCTGTGCCCACCCCTCCCACCCCTGCGCCTCCAGCCCACACCCTCCTTCTCTTTCCTTCCGGAGGGGCTCCTGGCTGCTGGCCTCAGCCACTCCCATCCACCGGGCTGAGCTGGGTTTTGCTTCTGCTGAGGTTTCTGTGGTCCTGAGGGAGGGCCGGCTTCTCCAGAGCCATCCCGCTTGTCCAGGCAGGGGGACTGAGGGCTGCGCTTTTAAATTCCTCACCACCCCCCCACGCATGCCAGCCCCTCAGCCCTCCTTCCCAGGCCCTGGCGAGGCGCCGCCTGAGGGGCGGCAGCCCAGCTGGGCGTGGGTAGAGACCAGCGCCTGGCTGTCCTTGCCCTGTGGTAGCCCATCACATTCTTTGGCACCAGTAACAAACCATAGCGATGCCCGTGACGTAAGGGTGGGTGTGCCCGGTGGACAGAGGGGTGTGTGCATGTGTGTGTGTTGTGAGGGGCCGGGGTCAGGACAGGAGAGGGTGTGCAGAGAAGGGGGAGAAAGGAGACGTGGGGAAGACGCCAGGGCCTGGAGCGGGGAGCCTCGAGGCCCTGGGCACTAATCCACATGCCTCAGACGTGCGCACACACACCGACCCGGTGGGAGGGGCCCAGGGGAGATGAGCTCAGCAGAGAGGAACCTTGGCCGCCCCACCCAACTTGAAAACAACACCTGGGCTTCCGGCAAGGAAGCTGGACCTGAGTACCCGGACCTACGTTCCTGTTGGGGGCCTGGGCCCGGCGGGTCCTGCTCGCTTCCCTCCCCCAGGGCGCTCTCCTTTGGGTCTAGTCCTGTGAGAGGGTGAGCTGCGTTAACCAGCCCCATTCCAGCATTACTGGCCCTGACCCAGACCCTTCTGGCTCCCCAGCTTCTGAGGATCAGACCCTGGGGTGGTATCAAGTCCCCCGACTGGCCCCTGCTTGGCTGGCCTGCTCTGTAGAAGGCGGAGGGGAGCGGAGCAATAATGGGGGATTGAGGAAAGACCATGGACCCGCCCAGATGTCACCCGAGAGCCCGGGCCTGGTGACTTTGGGCTGGTCACTGCCCCCTCAGTATCCTCATCTGAGAAGAAGGAGCTTGGACTCAGCTGTTAGGAGAGCTTCCTGCTCTGTTACCGTGAGTCAGGCTGTGACATTTGTAGGGAGAAGAAACAGGTTCCTCCAGTGTCTCTGCCCCTTCACTGGGGACCGGAGGGAGGAAATCTGGGAGCCCCGGGCTCAGGGTAGAGGCAGGGGAGGGGCCAAGGGAGTCAGCAAGGAGATCAGGAAGCAAGGCCACCAAGGGACAGTGGCCTGAGTCTGGGAGCTTTGGGGCAGTGGGACTGGGCAGTGAGACTTCCAGGAGAGATTAGTTTCCAGGCTCCCAGCAAGAGGGGTCAGGGGCTCGGTAGAGAGGACGTGGCTGTGATGGACAGAGGGTGCAGGGCGAGAGGGATGGACTGCAGGGGTGCGGGTTTAGAGAAGGACCAGCTGGTGCTCGGCCAGAACGGGAGTGGGGCTGGTTAGGCGGGAGGGCAGAAGCCGATGGAGGACTCTGACCCACGCAGACGCACGTGGGGGACGCGTTGTCTGCATCTGTGAAGCAGCCGCGTGTGGAGCCCGTTGTGTCTGCCTTCCTCCCAAGACTGTGTGGAGCCCGAATGGGGGAGGGAGGGAAACACCTGTGCCATGTAGAGCTCACCCCTGGGGAAAGCATCCCTGTAGTGGGGGAGGTATTTTTGGCACAAGCTCATCAGGCCCTGCAGGTGGCCGCCCTCATTCGGTCAAGGGCCCTACACCTCTGCCCCACGGTGGCCGTGGCCCAACTTCCTCATGGGCACCCCATTTCCCAGCCTCTGGGGTCTCAGTCACACAGGGCCTGGCTCAGGAAGGCTCTGGTGACTCTCAAAGCCCCTAATTAGGGCAACCATACCTCTAGGACTCTCCAGGTTTACACCTGGTACTCTCAGCATAACTGTTCATAGCCCCCTTTCACGCTCAGAACCATTCTGATAGGAAGAGTGACTTACGTGGTCACCTTATCCTAGACCCAAGGGAGCTGTCTTGGTGGGGGAACAGGCCCCGGCACAGGCAGAGGCCGCTGTCTGGGGGCAAGGAATCCTGCAGTACACCCCTCAGGTCAGAGCCACAGGCCCCCGACTGAGCCAGGTCCCCCTTTCTGCGATGACAGCCCCTCCTCATGTGCTTCACAGGTGGGTCGAGGACGTCGTACCAGCCGGTGTCCCCCAGCCGCCTCTCCAAGGACAAGACCTTCAACAACCTGTATGGTACCAAAGGTAGGAGGTGGCTCAGCTGGGGGGTGGGCAGGGCCTGTGTGGGAGCCACACAGGAGGGGCTGTGGGCTGGCTCATGGGCAGGGGGCCTGGGTTCCCCACGTGAGGTGAATGTGGGGTTGGGGACCCAGAGAGGGGTGACGAGGGGTCCTAGTGGGCTTAGGGCGTGTGCGCATGTATGCGCGTGTACGGGCATGTGTACGCGTGTGTGTGACGTCGTCAGGCCGAGGAAAGGCAGCCGGGCACCTCGGCATCCCTGGAAATCCCTGAGTGCATAGGATCTTCTCCCTGAAGTCTGAGTCAGGGGGAAGTGAACCCCGGGGTTAGGTGTGGGGACTTCCCTCCGCGGATGTCGGGGCAGGGGACCACAGAGGACCTCTCCTGATTTGTGTACTCCTGGGTCGGAAAGTCATGCAGTGGTTAAGACAGACTAGGGGAGCTGGAAACGAGAAGTCAGGCATGCTATGAAATGGGCCATCCCTGGAAACCCAGGAGGTGGTGTTGCCAGGGAGGTGTGTGGGCGACTCGTCCTTAAGACCCGGGAGGGGTGGGATGGGGGTGGAGACACGGCTTCCCCAGGGAGAGCTGCTGAGCGCAGGGTCCCCTCTGCCCACAGCGCTGAAGGCACTGCTGCGCCGAGGGCAGGGCCGACCTTCGATGAGCCCAGCTTCTGGGGGCTCGGGCGGGGGGGGGGGTGCCACATGTGGGGGGGGGGGCACTGGGCCAGCTCTGCTAGAGCCCCCCTCGGACACAGCACCGGGACGTCTGAAGAGACGTGGAAGGGAGTTGGGGCTTGGTAGTGAGGACGAGGCCCCCGGAGATCTGGAAGGTCAGGGGCACCGTGGGCAGGGCCGTGCCCAGGCCTCTAGGTGCAGGACTGGGTTCACCATCAAGCACAGGAGACTGTGAGCTCCGTGAGGGCAGACGCTGGGTCTGCCCTGTTCCCCGCTGCGACCCCAGGGTCCAGAAGAAGGCGGGGCTCAGCAAACATTTGTTGAATGAGAGGAAGAGGGGACCAATGAATGGGCGAAGGAAAGGGCGAGGCGGATGGCCCCTTGGAGCCTTGGCAGGCGTACTCAGTGAGGGCCTTGCTGCAGAGTCTGCCCGAGGTCCCTGTGGGAGGGGGTCCACGACGGGGCAGGCCACCCGCCCCAACCCCATGCGACCGCTGACCCGGCTCCACCCCGCAGGCAGGAGCAGGAGAAAATCACCAGGGCTGGTGGGCTCCGCTGTGGAGTAAGCTCAACCCAGGGGGTGTCCCCCACGCTCCGGGCTGCTGAGAGGGTGCGCTGCCCACAGGGGCTCTTGAAGGCCCTCGCGGTGCCCCTGTTGTCCCTGCCACACCGTCCCCACGGCCTCTTTTCTGTCCACCTGCAAATGGACACTTGCAGCCTGTTCAACCTGACAAACAGAATTTCAGGACTTGTATCAGCTGCTTCCGCCTCCAAGTTTTAGCGTGTGTTTGTATTTATTTGCTCCTTTACTCATTCATCCATCCATCAGCTGTACAATGAGCACCTTCCAGGAAGCAGGCTGGGTGCCAGGCACTGGGTGTGATGCTGGGCCAGATGGGCATCCCACCTGCCCCCTCAGAGCCCAGTGGGGGACGTGGACAATTAAACGTGGAGTTACAATGCGATACGGGGCATGGGGCTGAGACACAAGCAGACCTGGGGGAGGTGACACGGAAGCTGACACCTGAATTTGCTAAGCGTGGGGGAGCAGGTGGGCTATTCTAGGTGGAGGATCTGGTCTGTGCAAAGAGCCTGGGGCAGGCGAGAGCCTGGTGTGTGTCAAGAGCTCAGAGTGCAGCCTGGTTGGAACGTTGAGTGATGGAGGCCCAACTCCAGGCGAAGGCAGAAAGTGGAGACCGTGGGGAGGGGGGAGGGCCTCATGAAAGAGCTGAGGGCTGTGCTAAGGACTTTGTACCTTAATCTGAGGGCAGCGGGCTGTTAGGTAGGGCAAAGACCTGACAACACTTGATAGTTGAGAAGGACAACTTGATGGCAGGAAGGATTGGCCAGAAGTGTGACGAGGGCCCAGCAGTATCCCGGCTGGAGACGTGCAGGGGCTGGAGAGATTCACAGAAATGGCCACGTCCCGGCCTCCGTCCCCCATGCCAAGCTGTCCAGGGCTGATGCCTCTTCCTTTCCCCACCAGGTAACTACACCTCCCGGGCCTGGGAATACTCCTCCCCCGTCCAGAGCTCCGATGACCTCCCTGCTGTGCAAGGCAGCTCTTCCTTCTCCCTGAAAGGTGAGCCTGCCCCATCCAGAGTGCCTTGGACTCTACTCAAAAGCTCTTACCTTGTAAGGATCAGAGCCCTGCCTCCACGTCTCTGCTGTCAGGAGGGCTGGGCCACCACACGCCAGTCCCTCAGGATGTGCTATGATACAGGCCTCGGTGTCAGGGAGGTGCGGACACACGACACCCTCTACACCCCCCACGCCAGACATCCCCAGGGTGCTTCCATCAGGCACCGGATCTTCCTACTGCGGAAAGTTTCTTTAACTCAGTCACCCAGTGACTCCCAGCCTTGGTTGACTCTAGAACCCTGTGACCACACAGCACCTGTGAGCAGCCCGTGGAGCCAGAGTCCTGCCGAGTCCCTGCTGGGAGAGGCAGATGAGAGGATCTCTAAGGCCTCCCAAGTCTGATTCTGCCCCCCAGAGCTCTTCGACAAGGCTGAGCAGCCGATGCCTCCTGTCCCCTGGGGATGGGGTCACCCTGAGGGGCAGGCCTGAGCCAGGCCCCAGCTCACAGTGGGGCCCGCGGCCCTCCCATCTCTTCCGAAAGGTGCATGGGGCAGCTATGGTGGGCTGAGGTGGGAGCAGGCCTGTCTGCCTTCTGGCTTGGAGACCTCTGGCCTGGGAGACAGGATAAGCAGTTTGGGTGAGCTCAGGCGGAGGGGGTGGGAAAGGGGCAGGCGGACCTCCAGGCAGTGGCCTGGGATGGTGGCTTTATCATCCAGCATTCCCTTCCGGGCTGGATCCCAGCCTATACCCAGGGCTGGGATTCTTGGGTCCACCAGCAAGGAGATATGACTAGAGGGTCCCAGTCTGCAGGACTCCCAGGCCTGGGGAGTTCTGGGACTCGCTTTGGCCTGTCTGGCTTCCAACAGATCATCCCTGCTCTCTGGTCAAGCTGGGATCAAAGGCCACCCGGCAGGGAAGACGGCCACCCTTGGGTGTGATTTGGAGCTCTCACGCTCCCTAGCATCTCCCCGTTGGCCTGCAGTCTCCCCAGGCAAAGGCCTTGTCCTAGGAGAGCCTCTCCTCAAAAACACCAGGACCTCGAGACACCTGTTGTCACCTTCATGCAGATCAGCTCCCCAGATCTGCTGGGAATGGCCTGTATGGGGGTTCTGGGCAGGGCTGCCTGCCTGGGAGGACTGGCCCTACCTACTCTGGGGCGGGGGGAGGCAGGGAGTACACTCAGGCTGCCAGGGAGGACTGAGTGAGGGCTTTGAGAGCGGCCGTGCCCGTGGGACGTGTGACACCCTCTGGCCCCTCCTGTGCTAATGGCTCTCTCTCCCGGCAGGCACTGGAAAAGTCCCCTATCAGTTCACCACCTTGGGACAGGCTACCACAGAGTTTTCCAAACCACTGGATGGCAGTGGGCTGTTTAAATATCATCCTGGTACCCGCCTGTTTTACACCCCCCCCCACCTGTTCCCTCCCACAGCAGGGCAAATGGGACACCCTGTGGGGCTCTCTGCCACTTCTAGGGTATCCTGGTCCCTCCTCCCCAGAGCCCCCTGGAAGAGGATGCATGCCCCTCGCCCCCTGCCATCCCCAGCCCACCTGCCCCTGGATGCTGCCTGCTATACAGGCTGGTCTCCTGGACCACAGCCCTGCCGT
The DNA here is from genome assembly GCF_003676395.1 of Aethalodelphis obliquidens. NCBI lineage: Eukaryota > Metazoa > Chordata > Mammalia > Artiodactyla > Delphinidae > Aethalodelphis > Aethalodelphis obliquidens. The sequence goes on from NW_020837990.1 coordinate 4,531,822, forward strand.
ACCACCATCCCCACTTCCCTCATGGCTGGCTTGGGATTTTCTTTCTGGGAACTGAGAAGTGAGACCTGAATTCCCCGCTCTCAACCTCCCACTCAGGACCTGAGGAACCCTCTCTTTCCAAGGCTGCCCCCATCCCCAGATGCAGGGAGACAGCCGGGTTCTCTGCTCTGTTTCCACCCCCTTGCCAACCCGGGGAAGGGCCGGCCTCGCCGGCAGCCTGGCAGTGCTACAGGTGGTTTCTGGGCCTGACCAGCTCATCCGCCTTCGAGCAGGCCGGCCTGCCCAGGGCTCCAGCCTGCCCGTGCCAAGGACAGACCCTGTTTATTTCTTGAGCTCCTCCATGTCCGGGGCACAGCCTGTTCCTTGCCAGGCACCACCGCCAGTCCCTGCAGGCTGAGGGCTGACACTGAGAGCACTTTTCACAGTTCTGTGGACTGGAGCTCCTTACAGACCCGCTGGGCTGAGGGGGAGGGGTGGGGAGGTGGGCTTGGGCAGCGCTGCCCCGGACCAGCGCCTCGAGGACCCCAGGCCCAGATGACGCCCATGTGCTCCAGGCCCCCTTGGGCTCGCTGTTTTAACCCTGGACCGCAGCCACATGGCTGCCCCTCTCTGGGCCCCAGCCTCCTGCTTGTGAAGCAGGGAAGGGGGAGCCAAACTAGGCAGACAGAATGCGAGGATGGGTTTTGGAGTCCAGCAAACCTGGGTTCTAATTCTGACCATTGATTATTAGCTGTGCAGCTCAGGGCAACAGAAACAGGGAAGACCTATGCGAGTCCCAGCACAGCGCCTGGCGCGCGTGCAGCCAATACGTGGGGAGCCTGGTGCACACAGTCGGCGGGCGTGGGGGGAGTTGGGAGGAGTGCCTAATGGTGGAAATCCCGGCAGGTCGTGCTCATAGAACGGCTTCCCTGGGCTTTGGGGAGGGGAGGGGTCTGTGGGGTGAGCCTTCAGGGTGGGTGGGGGAAATCCCAGCAAGTGGTGTGCTCCTGACCTGGATGTGGGGTGACCCTCCCCTGCCGCCTGGCCCAGCCCACCTGGCCCGTTGCTCCTCCTCCTGTCTGCCTTGGTGCCCCTCCCCTTGGCCCACCTCCTCAGGATTCTCCATTGCAGCCCTCCTGGACCCTACACGCCCCCTCAGGGTTGGCTGCACTTGGTCATGGGCTGGATGGAGCTTGGAAGTCACTTTGGATATGGCGTCTGTGCTGCTCCGGCCCTGGGCCCCTGACCGCCAGCCCATGCTCCCTCTGACCAGAGCCTCTTGTCTCCCCAGGCTATCCTTCCCTCCTCAGGAGCCAGAGCCCCAAGGCCCAGCCCCAGACTTGGAAATCCAGCAAGCAGAATTATCTGGTGAGTGAGGAGAGCCTGCCTGGGCACGAGTGCAGAATGGGCACGGAATGGGGCTCCCAGGAGCAGGTGGTCAGGGCCTGTGGGAGGATGGTGACGTCTCTGGGCCGTGGGATGGAGGTGGCAGTGGCCTGAATACCTGCGTACAGCAAAGGGTAGTAAAGAAAGACCCAGGGCTAATGGGCAGGGGGCCTGGGTAAAGATACACTTTTTGGGCCTCGGTTTTCTAATCTGTAAAGTGGGCAGCCCAGGATTTTTTTATGTGCAAATGGTTGTTTGCTGCCTGTGCTTGTTGAATGGTGGCCAAAATGCTGAGTCCAGGGGACGGGCATCCCAGAGGTGAGTCTCGCTTCCCTGGGGGCCAGCTCTGACAGCAGAGAAGCCTTTGGGCTGATAGCATGGGCAAGGCAGAGGCTGCAAAGTTAGGAATAGATATATTTAGGGTTCGATACCTAATGACCCTGAGCTGGGGCATCAAAGAGCAGCACGAGAGGAAGCGTGGTCTTGGGGTCCAGCCACCTGCTGACTGTGGGGTCCTGAGTGAGTCAGAGCCCTCTCTGGGACTCTATAATGCGGTGCTGAGATGGGGTTGGACTCTAATACCTGTAGACCCGACATGCCTGAGCCCTGCCCGAGACCTCAGCGATCAGGGGCTGTCCTTCATATGCTGTGCTTTCACTTCCCGCACGCTCTCCTCCAAGGCCCGTGCCAGACCCCGCTGAAGGCGTCGGCCAGCTGCCTTGGGATGGGGGTGGCATCTGCTGGGCCCAGGGGCTGGAGCCCCCGGCTCCCTTCTGTCTTTGCATTTGGAGGTCAGAGCATGGAGAGGTGATTTGCTTCAGGTCGCAAAGAGTGACGGGGGCTGGTTTAATTGGAGAGAATCTTTAATTTGCTGGCGATGGAGCTAAGTGATGGTGTGTGTAATCTGAGCCAGGTCCAGGCCCACCGCAACAGCAGGGCTGCACAAAGCAGATATGGAGAGGAAAAGGAAGCTTTCTCTCCCTGGACTCAGTCCTTCTCCTCCCTCCCACTACTCTCCCTCCCTCCCAGAGCTCTGATCCCAGCAGAGACGGCTCATCATCACCTTGGGATGCCTGGCAGGGCAGGGTTCTGGGGTCCCCAGCTGGCACCCAGCGCTCGGGGAATGGAGGCAGGTGCTAGTGTAGGAAGAGGCTGGCCTGGCCCCAGTCCTCTCACCAGCTTGCCACGCAAGTCATTCTTCCCCTGTGCCTCAGTCTCCCCATCTGTAACATGAGGCAGATGGCCTGGATGCTTTCCTAGCTCTTCCAACTTTCATGTGCTGTGACCCCGAGCCAGGGAGGGAACGGGGCAGGGGATGGGGGTGTGTGTGCGCAGGGAGCACCCTGCCCAGGTGCTCTCTTTGTGCCCGCCTACCACCCTGGACTCTTGACAAGACAGCACCATTCACTGACCTGTGATCTATTTGATTGACCCAGCCTTCCTATAAGAAAGGCTTCAGCCATTTTGGGGTCTATTCACTTTGCCTTACTGACTCCTTTGGGGTCCAGGCTGGCACCTGGGGATTAGGAGACCTGGTCCAGGCCCTGCTCTGCCACTGAGTAACTTTGGCTGTGTCTTTCCCTGCCCTGGGTCTCCATCTCTTCCGTTGTTTAATAAGTGTTGTAACCAAGGCCTGAGCTAAGTTCCCTCAGCCCCCGCATTCCACAGGCCCCCAGTCCTGCTGTGGACCAGATGTAGGCAAGGAGCTACTGTAGATGCAGGTTTCCAGGCAGGCAGGGCCAGGGCAGGGGCTGGGATCACCCTTGGGGTTTCCTGTACTGGGGTCATTGGGGTGTGAGGCGGGCCCAGGCTCTGACACAGCTCAAGGGCAAAGCCACTTCTGGAGGCCCTCTGGGGGCCAAGGGTGCTCACAGGGGCAAGCAGCCGCTACAATGTGCTCTTCCCTGCAGGCTGGAGGGCGATTTCTCAGGGCCCTGATGAAGTGATTGGGAAGAGGAGGGAGTGCTGATTTTGTGAAATTGCTGTGGGATATAATACACAGGCTGGCAAGAAAGTTGTCGCCGGCTCTGTCCTGAGAGATGCGCCCTGAATCCCTGAGGGTTCCGGGGTGAGAGAGGCGGAAGGTCTGGGATGGGAGGCTCCCAGTAGGTGTTGGGCTGGGGCGGTGGTTTGCCCTCTCTGCACCCCTTCTGTCAGGGAGAATTATGCAGAGAGAGCAGAGACCAAGTCTTGAGACTCAGAAGAGGTGCCTTGACACGGGTGGGGCTGGGGCTTGGGCTCTGGAGCCAGGTTGCTGGGTCTTGAATCCCAGCTCCTCTGCTTGCCAGCTGGGTGACCTTGGGCAAGTGGCTTAGCCTCTCTGTGCCTTGGCTTGTTCATGTATAGAATGGGCATGATAAGAGTAACCCACTTAATTGGGTAGTTGTGAAAATTCATTGAGTCCGTCTATGGAAAGCCCTCATACCAGTTCTGTAGAGTAGAGAACACTGTATTAACGGGAGCTACGCTCGTGCTGGGTGGGGCTTCCTGGGAGTGGAGAGACCGGTTGACCAGGCTGAAGTTCAAGCTCACCAGTCGACTGACGGAGTGAATTCTAATTAGGATGTGAACCCAGAGACTCTGATAATACTGGGGCCCAACTCCCATCCCAGGGTAGGTGGAGCTTGTGGGTTAGGCCACAGGCCCCTAGAATTATCGGGGTTCAGACCACTGCTGCTTCCTGGTGGAGGTTAGGGGGTGGGCATCTGGCTGGTGAGCTCGAGTGCCCTCCGACCTCCCTAACGACTCCTGTTTCCCCCGCAGTCACAGTACCGGCCCTTCTGCGTCAACAAAGGCAACGAGATCAGGCCCAGCGAGGCCCTGTGAGTGCCAGGCCGGCGGGAACGAGGCGCCGCCACCCCTGCCCACCCCAGCGGCCCTGCTGCTCTTGCTGTTCTGCTCATCTGGGTGGGAGGGGGCCCGGCGCTCCCCCTGCCCCGCCCCGCCCTCCCCTGCTCTCTCAGGGCCGCCTGGCCTCCCCCTCCTCCCCATCAGCCGGCCCCATCCAGGACCCCTCCTGCTCTGTGACTAAGGATCACCATCTTCCCTGTGCTCAGAGGCCAACCCTCATGCGGGTGAGAGATGAGGCTTCTCCCCCCTGACACGCCACATTCCCCCTTTTGGGTGGGATCCTTGGGGCCGGTAGTGGGTGCCCACATGGTACCGGCCTGCTTCCCCGGCCCAGGCCCCTGCTGCCTTCAGGCCTGTTGGCCATTTCTCTCCAAGGCCCCTTACCCCGTGATGATGTCAGTAGGTGCCTGGCCATGACAGCTGCCCATCTCCCACCCACACGGGCCCACTTCTTCCCAGCAGCCTGGCCCCCTAGGAGAAGACTGGCCCCATGTGCCCTGCTCTGGTCCTACCTACCCAGGCTCAGCCTGGCGGGGCCTGCCACCCTCGGCCACCACAGAGGAAAAGCTCTCAGTGTCTTGGCATCACCCTGCCCGGCCTTGGGTCTCCCCACATCCACCGCAAGTCTGTGGTCCCTGAGGACGGGCTCTCCTGGCTTGGCAGGATAATCTTCACCAAGATATTCCTTTCTTCTACCTGCTGAGATAAGCGATTCCCTTGATGTGATACACTCCACCCGTGAAAATAGCTACCAGCCCAGCTGCTCAGAGGGAAGTGTTTCATTGGTTTCATAATTGTGATTCTCCCTGACAATGGGAAGTGAGCAGGCTGGCGGAAGTGTGGCTGGGCTGGTAGCCGCGGGTGCTTGTGCCTTACCCCCTGCCCGCACCCCATCTACTGCCCCCACTAGGGTCTCCCTCTTCCCTCTGACTACCCTCCATGTTACATGTTGTCATGGGGCCCAGGGCCTTGAGATGAGCTCACACCAGCAGCACAAATGTGGGGTCATCCCTCCTCTCGCTGTCCCCCTCCCAAGGGCCTGTGGGGGCTATGGGGAGGGGTGCCAGCTGGCAGGGGTGGGAGAGGGAGGGAGGGAGGGAGGGAGGGAGGGAGGGAGGGGGGAGGGAGGGAGGGAGACACTCAGCTTGGGCTTTACCTTCCTGAATAAACCACTGATCACTCACTTCTTTGTATTGAACAAGCGTTTCCCTGAGGGTCACCGGAGGGGCTGGCTGCAGTTCTTCTGAACACACTTTCTCCACCTCTGATGAGTATGTGGTCATCTCCCCTCTTTCCTCCAGAAGACGTGGTTCCTTTGGGTCTCCCTCCCACCCCTCCCCACACCCACCTGAGTCCCTAGTGGGCAGTGCAGGACACTGGACCTTTCTGAAGCGGCCTCGGTTAACAGTGAGCAGAAGGGAGGATGGTGCAGGTGGGGTCCGGGGGATCACCTGAATACCCCGAGGGCTGTGAGAGCTCAGAGCCCCTGGCCAGCCTACCTCAGAGTCCCCAGAGGGGAGCCAGGCCCAGGAGTGGCTACCCACAGGCTGGGGTGGAGGCCAAGCAGAGGCTTCGGACCTGAGAGCCTTCTTAGTAGGGGGAGGGCTTCCTGGGCAGGGGAGCCCACAGCTGAGGCCTGGCAGGGGAGCCCCGCTCCCGAGGGCAGCGCCATCCTGAATTTGGGCCATGGGGAAAGGAGATGAGGCCTTCCAGTCCCTGGGAACCCAGAGAGGCCTGGAGAGGCAGTCAGGGAAGGCTCCCTGGAAGAGGCAAGCAAAACAGAAGGAAGTATGACTTGGGAGGGAGGGAAAGAGGGTGCAAGAAAATTACACCCCTGCCCCGGTATGGCTGGGACCCCCCCCCCAGTCCCCTCCATTCTCATGTCCTTCTTTGCTCCCCACCAGGGGCCAAATGATCCCAGGGGAGCAGCCCCACGCACTTCAGTAAAAGAACCTCAGTGAGCTCACTGCTGGTCCATCGTGGAGGGGCAACACCCTCCTCTTCCCCTCCCTGCCCTGCTGGGCCGGGCAGCAGCCAGACGTCCCAGAAGGGGGCTCCTGGGAATCAGGAGAGATGGATAAGAGGATGACCGGGAGGAAAGAGGGGAAGGAAGGAAGGGAAGGTGAAGGGAGAACCTTCTGCCGTCATCAGGAAGCAGAGCTGACTGCGCGTGGGATGCTCTGCCCCCTTGGTGCCCTCCCTTGAGGTCTGGGAGCAGGGTCCTCGGCCTTGGCTGCTCTCCCCACAGCCCTGGGTGCTGCTTCCATGAGCAATGCCCTCTGAGGAGTGTTCCCCTCCCAGCAGGTCCATCTCAGTGGCACCCAGTACCCCGTGGCCTCCCCTACCTTCTTTAGGACCTGCAGTCCCTGTGGCTGTCATGGTAAAGAGGGCCACCACCCCCGCCCCCGGGGCTCCAGGGGCGCCCAGATGCTCTGAGAAAGGGCCTGTGTGCCCACATTTTGGGCCCTTCCCCAAGCCCGCCAGCTCGAGGAGGGGAAATGCACCCCGGTCCTGCTGAATTCTCTGGGCTTAGAGCCATGGGGGCGGCTGGGCCCCTGCCTGTCTGAGGCCTGGGCCTCCCCAGGAGCGGCCACCTGCAGCCTGGAGGCCCTGGGCCCCCTGCTGGGACCTGGGTGAGGACATCCCCCAAGCACGGTGCTCCCACATCCATCCCCACTATTTCCATTACTGCCAGAGCTGTGATTGTAAAGCAGTCAAGGGAACCCTTTCTCCCCACTTCTTAGAAAGCCTCTCTCCTCAGCGTGAATGAAAACATTGGGACTATCGCAGGCCCCACGTGGCTCAGGGAATGGGAGGGGACATGTCCCTCCCCAGAACAGGAGAGAAAGGAGAGAAGCAAGACTCCATTTCTAGTCTAGTTTCTCTCAGATCCATGCTCCCCTGTGCCCTGTCCTCACAAGCTCTGTGCCTCAGGTGATTCCGGGGGTGCTGTGGGTAGCCTGCCGGCACAGGGGCGAGGACCTGTGGGGTCTGGGCTGGAGGAGGCAGCGTGGCAGAGCTGGGGCTCAGCAGGGAGCTGGGCCAAGTAGTTGGGATTTCTTTTCCTGACTCCATCACTTTGGGCTGTGTGATCTGCTTGCCCTCTCTGGTCCCGACCTTCCCCATCTAAAAACTGAGGTGTTTTCACTGGATCGTTCCTGCGGTCCTTTCCCAGCTCTGTGCAGCAAAGATCATAGCGTGAGTGGTTGGATCGAAGGGACTGAAGAATGGAGCTTGGTACCAGGTTAGAGCTCTGATCAGGACCTGGTCGAGAGCCAGGTGGACTGGACTCCTGACTCCCCACGCCTCCCCTTACCCACCCGACTGCCCCCCCTCACCTTTAGACCCCGACAGTATGGGGCTTGGGCCTTCCCTGAAGAGATGCCTTTCCTGGTCAGGAGCGGGGAGGCGGGGGCCTCAGAAGCGTGGAGCTCTGCTCTGGACCTGCATCTTCAGGACCCACTGGAATATGGACTCCGTGATATCAGGGGTTACTCTGTTTTGTTCTCCTAGAGGAAAGTGGGCATGTGGACAGGACTTGGAGGCAGAGAAACAGCTATCTGGGGGGAGGGGTGGCAGCTGGGAGATGAAAGAAAAAAAAAAAGGGGAGTTGGGGAGAGGTCCAGTGAGGGGCTATCTGGGACATTCCATCGGGTGGGGAACCGAAACGTGGGCTTCGGAGTTTGGAGGACAGAGTCTGGAGCCAGACTGCCTGAGCGAGTCCCGACTGTACCGCTCAGCAGCTGTGTGACCTCGCTGAGCTCCCTGGCCTCTAGGAGGGTGAATTCCGTAAAGGCATCCTACAGGATTGTTGGGAATGTGTGAAAAGCACCTGGCACAGCAAGCGCCCAATCATTGATACACGATAATATGACTGTTGTGAAATCAACATCCAAACCTGAGAGCAAGCTCGGGTTTCTGGTCCTTTCAACCTTCTGCAGTTGGACAGGGGCTACTGGCAGGCTGCTGGGCAGTTTCTGGTCTCCTGACCAGCCCCAGGGCTCCATGCAGTTCTGAGATATGGCCAGCAGGTGGCAGCATTTCACCACAAGTTAATGGGCACTAAGCCTCCCTCCCCTAGCCCTGCAGTTAGGAACAGCCCCTCAAAGGGAGCCCCTTTCTTCCCTCTTTCTGCGTTAACTAAATAGACCCTGAGGTCCTAGGCTGTGGAATGCATCACGACAGCTGAGCAGGAAGGAGGGGCTTCCTGTTCACCCCATCAAACCCTGTCCAGCCTGGCATGAAGGTTGCAGCGTGGTGCATGGGGAGGGTCCCCTCCACGTGGGCGCTGCTGCCCTTGCGCTGTCTTTGTGGGCCTGAGGAAGGGGGCTGGATGGGCTGGTCAGGGTCACTTCTGCAGCCCCCGAAGGCGGGACTCTGTACAAGGCAGACCCCCAAGTGAAGTGCGAGATGGAAAGTCAGAGCCCTTGAAATCCAAAGTGAGAAAAAGCCGAGGGGCTGCAAACTGCAGAGCCCACTGATGTCTGTCATCCTCAGACTTGCTGCTCACATGGAATGGGGGCGATCTTGTACATTCCTCCTGATCAGCTCTATGGGGAGGGCAGAGGCCTCAGGAATAACTCTGGGGAGGGGTGGCAGCTTGGAGGCAAAGGTGTGGGCTGAGTTCCTACCCTGTCCTCGTCTTCCCACCAAACCCTCACATCACCTCCCAGGAGTGACCCAGGCAGGTTTACCTTTCTGAGTGTTGACCATTAAGTTTGAAAATGAACTGTTGTCCAGGCACACGATCAAGAGAGATAAACGCTAATTGCTGGATGGATGTGCTAACTCCTGGCTCCTAATTCGTCACCTTGCCTAGGCTGAAGCTGAGAGAGGCAAGGGAAGGAGGAGGCACTGGGGCCAGGACCCTGGGAGCCACTAGACCCTCTTGCAAGAGTATGTGGGTGAGTGAGCCAGGACGCCCTCCCCAGGGGATGAGAAAGATGCCCTGGGTCCCTGAGGCTCTCCAGGGAGGACACGTAGCCAGGTGAGGGAGGGGGAGGTCTTCGGCTAGCTCATGTTTATTAGCAAATTAATCCCAAGTAGACTGATGATTTGTTTCCCCACTGGCCTTGCGGTTGGCCTTGGGGAGCAAACTATTTCTCTGAGGTTGGTTGCATCCTCATGTGAAGACGCTCAGTGGGCTGCAAAACCCATGATTGATTGGCAACTTGCTGAAGGCGGAGCTGGCAGTGGAAGGTGTGGGACTCACGATTATTCCTCGAGAGGTGAGGTTGTGGGTCTTTGGTGGGGACCTGCCTAGAGTAGGATCTGGACTAGATGACCTGGCGCAGATCCAGGTGAGAGCAGAGGGGCGGGAACGAGGATTCGTGTGGCAGCAGGACTGGTGGGAGCTCCTTCGCTCATTCCTAGGACCCGTGGCATCTCAAGAGCCTGGCCCTTAGTTTTCTCATCTGCGAAATGGGGCTAGTAATCACAACCACCCGTGTGTTTTGTGAGAATTAAATGAAAGGAAGTAAGTAAAGCGTTGCCACAGTTCCTGGCACCTTATCCCTCAAGAAATAAATGTTCAGTGAGTGGGTGTCGGGCTTCGCTTTCTGACCCTGCTTTTGCTGGCGGCAGAATCCAACCTCACCATTCCAGGGGAGGGCCTGCCCATCCCTTAAGACCACCCACTCTGGTTTCTGGGGACGAGACGAGTCTGGGCCCCTCCTTCCCCGCCTGGGCATGCAGCCACGGGTCCTCTGGCTGCATCTGGCAGGAGAGGCAACCGCGCACAGGAAGGATGGAGGCTAGTGCGTCTCCTCCCAGCATGCGGGGCCGGTCGCTACATGCATGAGTGGCCGGGGTAATTAATTTACACATTTCATCCTGCTTAAACTAATAAGCTTCTATATCCTCCTTCTCCACTGAGCCTGAGCCTGAGCCTTCGTGCTGGGCTGTCATCCTGGCCCCAGGGAAGCTGTCACATTCCCCGCTGCCGTCCCGTGGGCTGGGCCCAAGGCTTGGAGGCCCTGTGTCCACACTTCTGAGCGTGCTGGTCCAGGTCAGCCTCAGAGGCCGTCTCAAGGTACCCAAGCAACCTCAGACCTGTCTGGGAGTAAAGGGAGACCTGGCAGTCCATCCTTGCAGCCCCCAGCCCCTCAGGCTCCCCTTCCTGGAGCTGCGGGGTCTGGTACAAAGATGGCGGGGGACATGAAGACATCCTCTGGGCAGGGATAAGAAACAGCCTCCAAGAAAGGTGGTGAAGTGAAGCTAGTGTGGGGGGATAACGTGTGTCCTATTCTGTTCTGTTAAGAAAGGGAGAGAAGCATGTGCGTGTTTGCTTGCAGGATAAAGCCTGGATGGGTACACAGGAGACTGGCTGCCCCCAGGGAGGAGCTGGGCTGCGAGGCAGGCGGAGGGAGACTTTCACCCTTATCCTTCTGTACCTCTTGAGCCTTGAGCACTGTGAACGCATCACATATTCAAAAAGCGTCAGCGGTTCGACGACAAATACAAATGTAACGTAAAAGCCCCGTTTGTCTCCAGCATGTTCTACGGATACTCCGGTGGGCCTGGTGGCGAGGCTGCAGGAGGGTAAGTCATGACGTTCCCTTCAAAGAAGGGGTGGGGAGCGAGGAAAGTCCTGGATGATAGTGACTGCGGTGAATGGAATGCCTGAAAGCCCTCGGGCTCATGGACGAACCCCAGTGGGTAATTCAGGAGCTGCCTGGAGGAGGGGGTCTTGGGCCATTTTGAAGGTAGTGTAGGAGTCCACCAGATGGAGAGGAGAGAGAAGGGCTGGACGGGCTTGAAGTGTGACTTCCTATTCTGACGGCAAAACCCTGGGGTGCATTCGGGCCCTAGCGTTCCCATCTGTAACATGGGAAGAATCCACTCGGGGAGCCAGTAAGGAAAGCGATTCCAGCCCCTAGAACTTCAGTGATCACCATCCCCTTGTGGTCCTGGAGTGGAGGCTGTAGGATCCAGGTCTGTGCATCACAGAGAGGCTTTCTCCACCAGCTCCTTCTGACGGCTTCCTCCTAGTTAACAGATTCCACTTGTATGCTCCGATTCCGAATCCCGCAGGATTTAATATCCACTCTGTAATCTACTAGCACCAATAGGCATTATGTAACTAAACCTTACATTGAAAATGCTAGGCTTCCATTTTCCCCACACTGCCGGGAGAAGTCGGGGCTCTCCTCGTCCGACGTGACTGACTCTTGCACTAAGTAAAGTGCTGTCCGTGCAGGCACACAGCCTGCTCCCGGCACACCCCACAGCACAGCCTGAGGTGACCAGCCAAGGTAGGGCCCTGGGCTGGCCATCCTAGTGGCTGCAAGAATGGCCCTGTGTCTACCCTAAATATCAATTGCTTTAAGCCCATTTCATTTCCAGCTCACTAGCTGTCATGGCCATTCACTCCCTCACTCACTCACTCATGCATTTATTACGCACTCATGGCAGGCACAGAAGTAAAAGGTGCTAACACGTAGTCAGGCTCTTCTCAGCTCCTTCCCTCTTTTGTTGTGACAGCTTCATATAATGCCAGTTCCCAGGCCATACCAGTTCATAGAGGAACCCAGAGGAACGGATAGCAAGAATACCTAATGTTATAGATGCTATTCTTCTACAGGTATCTTCTTCATGAGGTAACTCTCTTTTCAAAAAAGTAAACTTTTAATTTTGAGATGCCTGTAGTTTCACATGCAGTTTTAAGAAATAACAGAGAGAGAGCCCGTGTATCCTGTGTCCAGTTCCCCCCATCTTGCACAACCTTAGTACAGTATCACACCCGGGATACTGACAGGGATACGGGCAACATACAGAGCATTTCCATCAGCAAAAGGATCTTTTCTGTTGCCCTTTATAGGCACCCTTACCTCCTCCTTCCTCCCTCTTTCCTGATCCCTGCCAACCACTGATCTGTTCTCCATATCTATCATTTTGGTATCAAGAATGCCAAACGAATAGAATCGTAGAGCGTGTAATCTTGTGGGATTGGCTTGAAGGACTCATTTAATCCTCACAACACCTCAGCAACATAAGCATCCCTATTCCCATTTCATAGAAATGCAAGTTGAGGCCAGGGAAGTAACTTGCAGAGGCAGGATTCAAGCCAGCCTCTCAGCTAACACGGAGCTGCAGGAATTGTTGGAAATAAGAGCCCTCGGGTCTGCTCATGTCAGGGGAGCTCCCTCTGCATCCGGGACACAGCTGGAGGTCCTGGCCCTGCATGCTGGGGCTTATGGTCCTAGCCTGTCTAGCGCAGCCTGAATTCTCAAGAGCAGGCATAAGGGAACCCCACCCCAGGACCCCTGCTGTGGCGAAGAGACAGAGGTGGGGCTCCCTCCTTGTTTGGAGGGGCTGGCCGAGGGGCTCAGGTACGCTGTCCCGCCTGACAGCACGACAGGCTGATTGCGCTTCTCGGGGGATTGTGGGGGGGGGGCTCCTGCACTGAAGTCCTCCCCTGCTATCCCCCAGGCCTCCCAGCCCACTGGTTGGGTCAGCCTTGGGGCCACAGCAGGTCAGCTCTGAAGCAACGTCACTCGCAGAGCTAACCAAGCGTGGGATTGCTCAGATCGCTGGAATGAGCAGCTCCCCGTGTATACCCCTCCCACCAGCCAGCCACAGGCTCGTCCGGCTCTCGCCTGGCTCTCGCTGCTGCCTTAACCCGACCTGGTCTCAAAGCCACATGGCTCCCACATCACAGTTGACGAGGGCCTCATCTCCCTGCGGAGGGCTCAGCCCCTGGTTCCTGGGGAGGGGAATCTGGCTCTCTCTGTATCCAGTGGGAGGGCCGGATGGACCAGTGGGAGTGGTCACTCCCCAGACTCAGCCCTGGAGCGTGGTCGGCAGGGCAGGGCTGGGGCTCGTGCATGAATGTGGGACACAGGGGACCTCTTCTGGACCAGGGTTGGAGTTAGCAGCAGTGACCCAAGCCCCTACACATCAGGAGTCTGCTAGAGGGCAGAACCAGGGCCAGTGGGAGAGGTTCTGATGAGGGAGGCAACTTTTACTCAATGAAAGAAAGAATTAGCAGTAACTAGGAATGTCCAAAAGTAGAGCAGACGACTTTGTGAGTAGTGAGGTCCCCGTCAGGGAAGGCATGCATTCACTCATTCATTTAACCCCTGTCAATTGTCTGCCTCGGGAAGGCAATACACCGTTGTGGCTCTCAGCACTAGAGTCCCCCAGATGTGGGGTTTCCCCGCTCTGCCACTCCACAGTTTTTAGCAAGTTCTCTGTGCCTGTGTTGCCTCCCCTGCAAAACAGGAATAATAACAGTTCCTTACCTATCTCAGTGGGAAAACTGTAAAGACTCTCAGCCCCATGCGTAGCACCAGCTAAACACAAGCAGCGCATGTTATTTCCCAGGTGCCGTTACCGCTATTCTATAGATGAGTTAAATAAATTCTCTGCGACTCAGTGCCTGAGTGGGGATTTGAACCCAAGCTGGTCTCATTTCAGAGCCCATGGTCCTCCCGCTCGACCATAAAGCTATGCCAGCTAGGTAGGTGTTAAAATCTGAGACTAAGGGACTTAAATCTAGAGCATATAAAGAACACTTACAAGTCCATAATGAAAAGACAACGCAATTAAAAAGTGGACAAAGTATCAGAATGCATATTTCTCCAAGGAACTACACATGGCCCATAAGCACATGAAAAGATGCTCAACACCGTTAGTCATCAGGGAAACGCAAATCAAAACCGCCATGAGACGCCACTTCACGTCCAGTAGGTTGGTGATAATCGAGAAGACAGATAATAGCAAGTGTTGTCAAGGATGTGGAGAAATTAGAACCTCATACACTGCTGGTAAGAGTGTGAAATGCCTCAAATGGTTAAACATAGTTACCGTATAACCCAGCACTTCCACTCTTAGGTATATACTCAGGAGAATAGAAAACATACATCCACACAGAACCTTGGATGCCAACGTTTATAGCAGCTTTCTTCATTAGAGCCAAAAGGTAGAAACAAGCCAGTTGTTCACCTAGTGATGAATGGGTGACCAAAATGTGTGTATCCGCACAATCTCATCCAGCCGTGAAAGGAATGGAATCCTGACACATGCTACCATGTGGATGGACATCGAAAACCTTAGGTGGAAGAAGCCAGTCCCAGAAGTCCACCTAGTACGCAATTCTGTTCCTACAAAAGTCCAGAATAAGCAAATCCGTGGGGACAGAAAGTAGGTTAATGGTTGCTTAGGGACTTGAGTGGGGCTGGGGGGATGGAGGGGTGACGGCTGAAAGGTACGGGGTTTCTTTTTGAGATGATGAAAATGTTCTGAAGCGAACTGTGGTGGTGCTTGCACACGTTTGTGAATAAAGTAAAAACCATTCAACTGTAGACTTTAAATAGGTGAATTATAGGCTATTTGGGTTGTAGCTCAATAAAGCTGTTCAAAAAAGAGAAATAAATCCATAGAGAAAAACTGAGGCTGAGGGGAGAGGTATGGGTAGAGACAGAGGCTGGGGAGTTGCTAATGGAGAGCTTGGTGGGGGGATGACCTTGCTCAGGAAGCATTTCCCAAGGGATGGATGATGGACCCTGAGGGAATGCCTTCATGGAGGAAGAGGTGTCACTCAGGCGGGTGAACCCCTGGGAAGTGCTGGGCAGAGGGCTGAACCGGTGACCTCTGGCGGCCCTCAAACCCTCCAGCAGGAGAGGGCTGGTCGGTATTGGGTAGGGGAGCTGGGGTTCTGCTGAGGTACCTGCAGCTCCAAGGAGCAGTGGCCCTGTCCACCCATCTACCTCCAGCTGGAGGTCATCACACCACTGATGTGACCTTGTGCAGAGGGACAGGACTTGACCCAGTCAGTGTCCCCATGGGTGAAGCACAAATGATGGGAGCTTGAGTTTGGAGGCAGAGGACCTCTCTGACCTCAGGCTCCTTATCAGTAGTCTGGGGTGGTCATTTCCCCCTCCATGGGTTGCCCTGGATGAAATTAGATGCTGTGTTGAAATCACCCGGTAGGAGTTCCAGTGGTGGGTGAAAACTGATCTCAGTTGGTCTTGGCATCAACCCTGTGAGTTGATGGGGCAGGTATTACATGAGGTATCACAGAGGTCACGTGTCTTGGTGACCGAGCGGGAGGGCAGAACTGGACCCTGCCTCTGGGATGCCTTGCACCTGACAACGCAGCAGAGCTGACACCTCGCAAAGCACTGTGGGCAAATACTCTCATTTCACCTTCGGGACAAGCTTCTGTGTAAGTAGGATGGGTATCACTAGCCCCGTCTTACAGGTGAGAAAACTGAGAGTCAGGGATGTGTCTCCAAACATTACTCAGAGCACCCGGACTCCTGCTGGCTTTAGAGCCGTCACACCCATGATCCTGGAGGCTTCTAGACTCCAAGATGCAGCAGGTTAAAGGCCTTGCAATGAAGGTGGAGCTGGGCGGGAGGTGCTGAGGCTGGAAGAGGCCGAGAGGTGGGTCTGTGCTAGGCCAAGTGTGGGTAGCTCTGGCAGCCCCTTCCGTGGACCCATCCGCCTCTCCCTGTTCCGGCGGGAGGGAGGAGACTGGGGGCTTCTGTGCACAGGGAAGGTGGCTGCATGTTCAACGGGAATCACACAAGCACTCTTGATAAACAGCAGGTAGCCCCGCTCCCGCTAGCTAACAGGATTAATCTAAATGCACACAGACGCAGCTGGGCAAAATCAAAACACAGAACCCAAGCTAAATTACACCACTTAGTGGCGGGGCCCTCAGAGCCTCCGAACGTGTCACCTGAGTTGCTCACCTGCTGCAGGAAGAGGCCATGAGTGATGCTCATGTGCGGCACAGGCGTCAGGGGGACCCTGGAGGAGGGCCGGGGGCCGGGGCACTCAGGCAGGGCCGTCTCCCAGGGTCCATAGCCTCAGGTGGGTGGTACATCCTGGAAGGCTGGGGCAGCTGCCAGGCCTGAAGAAAATGGAGAGGCCAGGATGCTCCTGTGACCAGCATCCCACCTGCTGGTCCTGCCTGATGAGAGTCCTGCCTCCCAGGGGACCTGACCCCAGGATGTCCACACAGAGAGCGTCGGGTGGCTCTGCCCAGTGGTCTGGCATCCTAGGCTTTATTCTGGCCTCCACAGTGAGGGAAGGGAGAGGGAGGGGAACTCTTAACCACGGTAACCACATTCAATCCCCACTATGGCTATTATAACCCCACTTTACAGATAAGGAAACTGAGGCAGAGTTAGGTTTCAGATCTGTTGGGATCCAGAGTCCACGCTCTCGCACTGCCCCAAGCTTCTTCCCCAGTCATAGCTTTGATGAAGAACAAATCTATCCGGGGTCTGCCTTGGGCTCAGGTGGGCTCCAAGCCCAAGGTCAGGGCAGAAGCTGCTTAACTCCCCAGGGTCTAGAGCCCTGTTTCCTTCACTTTAGCTTAGGACACCTTGGTAATGTCCTCTGGCTGTGGGCATCTAAGCCCCAAAAGCTGCACAGGCAGGGGACTCTAGGGGAAAATGAGAAAGGCTGTGAAAATGACTTTCTGGGCCCGTCACCCTGGGAGGGAACTGGGGGGTCATTATATCCATCTCTTGGCCAATGAGTGGCAGGCAAACCATCAGGGCAAAACCCCTTCCCTTAAATCTTAGGAATCCATTGCTCACGTCAATTGAGCACGTACTCTCTGCTAGGAGCTCTGCTAAGCCCTTTGAATCCATTCTCTCTCCTAATGCGCCCAGCAACACTAGGGGGTGGGTATTATCTTCATTATAACAAGGAAGTGGCACAGACCCCAACGTCCTGTGATCTCTCTCCTTCCCAGGATTCGGTCATGTTAACTGGGTTCTCCCGTGTGACCCACAGAAAGGGCAAGGTTGGGGTGTAGTTCCTGCTCCCCCCAGCTACCTGGTTCCATGGTCCTGGGCAGCCCGGGGCTTCTTTGAACTGGGAATTCCTGGCTTGTAAAACAAGAACACCCTCCACCCTACCTGCATTCCTACCTTATTGTGGGAATCACAGGAGAGAAATACACCCTGGTTTTCATGCTGTGAGGCACTACATAAACGTTAGTTATTGTTCCACACCCTAGAGCAGGCCTGTCCCAGAGCTCCGCATGAGGTTGTTTTTTTTTAAAATTAATACTGTTAGGAATGAGAATTACTACTAATAAGCCCATTGCTTGTCCACGTACGTCTGCGTGGGGACCTCAGTGTTCCCAGGACACAGTCTCTGCCCAGGGTCTAAGAGGAAGGGATCGTGTTCCCCATTCTGCAGTGGGGTAAACGGAGGTCCCTGGCAAGAACAAAGGGCGGCCCCAGGTGCCCCAGGCCTCCAGGGGAATGGAGATTTCACATAGGAGCTGGGATTTCCGGTCTTCTCCCTCCCGCTGTGAGGGCTCCCAGGCCTCTCCCAGAGTGATTTATGGCAGCAATGTGCACAGCCAGTGCTGTGTCAGCGCCTCCCTCCCCTCCTGCCTCCCACTCTGGTCTCTCCCCAACCCCCATTTCAGCTTCTCACCTGTTTCTCCCAATGCTGCTGCTCACCTCTCACTGGTTCTCCCCTCCCTGAGTGAGTTGCCCAAGGCTGAACTGGGCCTGCTTTCAACTCCTTTCTGGGCTGAGCTGTCCCTAGCAGCTGAGAGATCTGAGGGTGGGGGAAATGCTAATGAGGAGCTCCCCCTGCCCTGCCCCACCCCTCCCGTGGACCCAGGAGAGCTGCCCTGAGGCCCTTGGTGGAAAAGGAGGGAAGGGGGCCTGGAGCCTTCGCTTCCTGTCTCCTGTTCAGTGGCAGGACCAGCTCTGAGCCTCGGTCTGTGGGACTCCCAGGCTTATGTTTTCCCCATCTCCAGGGCTGAAAAAGCCTGGACACTGGGACTGGGGGCATAACTGGCCCCTCAGGGCCATGCAGACCCCTGTGCGGAGGTCCTGGTGCTTTGCCACCAATTGCAAGGCACCGGCTGCCACAATGCAGATTCTAGATCCTGCGGGAAAGGAAAATCCAGGGGGAGTGAGCTTCTAGACTGAGGAGTCAGGGGATGGAGGCCAGAAGCAGACACTGAATCCTTTCCATGCTCCTATCAGAGCTAGTGAAGCAGGAGACCAAGGGCTTCTGGGAAGGCAAACAGGGCCCACGAGGGGGTACTGCCCAGAAAAACATCCAGATCATTAAATAGTTAAAAACAATAGAAAATGTATGAAAACCCGGAATTTAGTGTATTGTTAACTCATTTTCTGACGTGGAGAAAATGGAAACTCAGAGAGGTTCTTTAACTTGCCCAAGGTCACACAGCTAATGGATTCAGAAAATACAGCTCTAGGCTGGTGGGCTCTCCGTCCTGTGCACAGAAGCTAGGGTGTGGGCCAAGCTCTGGCCAGTCCCTGGCTACACTCTGCCTGCTGCCCTTGCCCCTTCCAGCATCCCCAACTTCAGGAGGGCTGCTCTGCCCTCAGCTTCTGAGCTGGGTCAAATTCAGAGCGACCCCACCAAAGGCCTCCCTGGGGTTTAGGACTACACACTGCCCCTCCCTCCACATCCAGGACCTGGGTGGGCCTGGGGAGGCTGGGGAGGGCCTGGCCTTGCTATCATAACTCACTTCTGGGACCCAGAGGGTCAAGTAGGCATTTTGGAGGCAGTGATTGTTAGAGAAGGAACTTGGGGAACAAAAACAGGATGCTGATGACTTAAGGGGGTAAAGGGGGCTGTCTTCCCAGGCGCAGCTGGTATCTTTGGGGGCTAGTTCCTGCCTCTCACCCCCTCCCTTGGCCCCTAGCTCATTTCTGGGACAATGAAACACTAGTGCATCGGGCCAGTGGGCCAGACACTCCACCTAATTCCCTTTGGCCTGAGATCCCCACATGCTGACTTCATGACGAGCCCAACCAAAGAGGCTGGCCCTGTCACGTCTTCCATCCTGTGGACAAACTTTTTATTTACGTTGATTGTTGCATGATTAACAGCTAATTTGTTAATCAACCACAGCCTATGCAACTTAGGTGCAGCTGTCTCTCCATGGAAATCCACCAAGGTCCCATCCTGAGAGGCTAGCCTGGCAGCTGGGGGAGCAGGTGGTGGCAATGGGGGTGTGGGCTTGAGGGTCCCCCCCATCCACAGCCTCTATCGACCCTCCCTGCCCTTGTATGAAACTTCTTCTGGCCCCCTGGGGTTTCCACCGTCCTCCCCTCACCCCATACCCGACACCCAAGGCCACCCTCGCTCAAGGCCATCAGCTGCCAGTGCCTTGGGCAAATCTCACCCCTCTGAGCCTCAGTTTCCCCATTTTTGGTCTCCCAGTTGAGAAGATGGGTGATTTCTGTGAAAGCACCATACAGTCAGTAGGGTGCCAGAGCTGGCTGGTATCGACTCACAAGAGTCAGTTGTTAAACTTTCAGTGATTTTTGCCAGCTGGTTGATAAACATGGCCATTATTAAAAATTAAACTATATAAACTTACAATTAAATAAGTTACATTGAACACAAAGGTAATAAATACTCAAAACTCATTACTTCTTAATTACTTTACTATTATCTGTGCTCTTGAGGTTATTTACGTCGGTTGTATCTGTCTGTTGGAAATGCTGTGCAATGACTCACTGCTAAGCATCTCTTTCCAACTCCACATTCGATGACATCACCTTGGTAGCTTGAAATCAGCCAGAGTGGGGGGATTCGCAGCATGGAAATTGGCAAATGCCGTTAAGTCAGGACTTCATTTATTGTTTTGTTATTTGTCTAGACTTAAAAACAGTGATGGAGAAAATCTTAATGATGCAGATTAAACCTAAAAGTATGTGGTGTGTGTAGCTATTACATTGTAAATAGCACAAAAAAATTGAGGAAATATTCTTGCAGTAATTGAAAACTATTATCTGATGCAGCAAAGAAGCCACATCATTGACGAAGGAGGTTCCCACAAATGTCTTTGTCGTTTCACTTTCCTTTTACCCATTAATGTAAATGCAAATATTAACCAAAATTCATGTGAGAACTACACTCGTTTGTCAATTGCAGCCATAGGTTGGCTACGGATAGAAGAGTTCTGCAAAAATCAGCAGAAGCATTCTGTGAAAACCAATTGGATGTGTGGAATTTACAATAAAGAGTGTTGTACATTTTATTATTTTTGTAAAATATATGCAGTGCACCCTTTATATCAGTAAAATCACAAACACCCATATTCACACACTTTTCTTTTTTCCTGGAGAGCCAGTTGTTAAACCTTTACCAGCACACCACTGATGGTACTTATGGGAGAGACCCTCATCCCCTTCCTCTTTGCCCCTCACTCTGGCTCTAGGACTTGTGTGGTGTCATCAGCCTTTAACGGCTGCACCAGATGTGGAGGAAGGAGCTGGAACTTGGCTGTCTCATCCTCCTCCACAGCCCCCTCCAAAGAAGGTGGATTCCTAGTTGCGCCCCAGGAGAGAAGTTGTTCTTGGGACACATCCCTGGGCAGAGAGCGGAAGGACCCAAGACCCTGGAACTTGCCTGCTCTGCTTTCAGGGGTGTCTCCACCTGTTGGCTGACTCCATCCAGAATCAGACCTCTGACACTACCTTGGGAGGGGCCACCATCATCTCTGTCTGGATTTTGACAAGAGCCTCCTAACTGGTCTCCCCATTTCTAACCTTGCCCCCTTTACAGTCTGTTCTCAACAGCCAGCCAGAGGGATCTTGTTACAAAACAAAATCAGATCATGTCCTCCTCTACCAGAAGCCCTGCCGTGGCTTCCCTTCAAATCTCGACAGCAGCCCTGCGTGACCCAGCCTCCTGTTACCTCATCCCTGTGTCCTGCCGCTCTGCCCTTCTTTACTCTCTCTCCGAGGCAGCCGAGCTAGCCTCTGTGTGGTTCCTTGTGCTCACAAGCACCTCGCCTCTTAGGGACTTCGCACTGGCTGTTTCCTGTTTGGAATGCTCTTCCTTCAAACATCTGCTTGGTTCGCTCCTTCACCTCCTTCAGATCCACTCAAATCTCACCTCCCCTCCCCATCAAGGCCGTCCTTGATTCAACACTCTCGCTCCCACTCCAATGCACCTGATCCCCCACCCTTGATCAATTTTTAATTTTTTCATAGTGTTTCCCACCTTGTTATATACTAATTTTCTGATTACATCTGCAATGGAAACTGAGTGTCACGAGGGCAGGGATCTTTGCTTCATTCACTGACATACTCACACTCCCAAAACAGTGCCTGCCACAAGGTAGGGGTAAGTAAATATTTTTGAAGAAATTCTTTGTGGGAGGGAGGGCAGCTTCCTTTCTCGATTGATGTGGGGATGGGAGGCCTCCTGCCTCAGTCCAGCCCAGTTTTCCAGCTCATCTCCTAAATCAGAACCTGTCTGAAAGCAGTCAGGATTCTCCAGAGAAACAGAACCAAAAGATATATGTGTAACTATAGCTATAGAGATATAGAAGGAGAGTTATTATAAGTAATTGGCTCATGTGATTATGGAGGCTGACAAGTCCCAAGGCCTGCAGTCGGCAAGCTGGGGACCCAGGGGAGCTGGTGGTGCAGCTCCAGTCTGAAAGCCAGCAGGCTTAAGACCTAGGAAGAGCCGATGTTTCCATTCAAGTTCAGAGGCAGGAAAAAAATGAATGTCCCAGTTCAACAGCCATGCAGCAGGGGTTCCCTCTTACTCAGCCTTTTTGTTCTATTCAGGTCTTCATCTGATTAGATGAGGCCCACCCACACCAGGGAGGGCAATCTGCTTTATTCAGTCTGCAGGTTCAGATGTTCATCTCATCCAGAATCATCCTCACAGACACACCCAGAATAATGTTCTGCCAAATATCTGGGCACTCCATGGCCCAGTCAAGTTGACCCATAAAATTAACCATCACAGGCCCTTCATCTCACAGAGCAGAAGGAGAACAGGATGCAGCAGACTGAGTAACACACAACCTTCTACCAGCTGGGCAATGCTGCAATTAACATGGCCTGTTAGTACCACTGTTTCTCTTCTCCTACTCTCCAGGGACCTAGAACCTGGGTAATGAGGAGAGGAAAGGAGGCTTAGAACAACATTTGTGGCCTTGGCCTAGCCTCTGTTTTCTCATCTGTAATATGGACTTATACTGTATTACGCATCTCACAGCTGTAAGGCTCAAATGAGAAAAAGCTTTGTCAAACATAAAGCCTTTTGCAAGCCCAAGGTATTCATCTTGCAAACTCACTCCTACTCATCTCTGACAAGTCCCTATCCCTGTCAAGGGAAGGGTTAAGCCCGCCTTCTTTTTTATTGTTTCTCGTGTTCTAAGAGGGAAGTGCACGGGACAAGGCATAAGTAGGGCCAGGGTCTTTGAAAACAGCAGCAGTAACAGCACATGTATTTGAGAGGCTAAGTTGAGAATTGGTGCTTTCTCCAGCTGTGGCAGGAGAGAATCATCAGACTGTTGGTTTTCTCCACTCCTGTGCCATTGCCCATTGGGAAGGTCTGCAGTTCTGAATGTGGCTGATGAGACATCAGAGGAGCTTTCTGTCTGGGGGCCGTGGAGGAACAGGTCTGTCCTGGGTGAGTTGTGTGCAGGCGAGCCTGGCAGCAAGGGGATGAATGGGGAGATCTGAGCTCCTATCTGCCCAAAGAATGTCTCCTCTTATTGGTGTTTCCCCACCACCATTAGCACATCCCTTTCCCTTGGTCCTGTATGGTTGGGAATCAGAAATGAGAAGGCACCTTCCTTTGCCTAGATCTCCATTCTGGCTCCTCCATCCAGTCACTGGCAGAGCCAAAGTTCAGGTAGAAACTTGTCTGCCTGCATTGCCAAGATTGCTGCGGCTACCCACTGCCCGGCTCTGACAGCTGTTTGGCAAGATGGAGCATGGATGCCAGTGCTATGGTAATGGGTGCTGAGTGGCACAGGGCATTCCCAGCACAGGGGCCTATCAGGGAGACATGTGACTGATGGGAAACTCATTGGGATGGGATAAAGTAAGTATCCAAGAGACAGGAAGGCAGGCAGTCTTTGCTCTCCTGTCCCCTGCTGACAGCAGAGAACATGGGCATACCTCACCCTTGCCCTCTGGGAGTGCCATGCCCCGATGCCCATCACTGGATACTCTCTGTGTTTGGGGCTTCAGGTCAGGGGGTGTATATGGAGCTGATTGGTTTCATGATACAGTTACGGTAGAGCTGATTCATTCATTCATTCAACCATTCACTTATTCCATAGATACTTATTGAGAGCCTCTTCTCTGCCTGTATGCTGGCACTGTTTTATTTTTTTTTTATTTTAAAAGATATTTGTTTTCTTTATCTTTTGGCTGCGTCAGGTGTTACTTCCGGCATGCGGGATCTTTCGTTGCAGCGCGGGTTCTTCGTTGCGGCGCGCGGGCTTCTCCCTGGTTGGGGTGTGCGGGTTTTCTCTCTCTAGTTATGGCACACAGGCTCCAGAGCGCGTGGGCTCTGTAGCTTGCGGCACGTGGGCTCTTTCGATGAGGCATGCGAGTTCAGTAGTTGTAGTGCGCAGCCTTAGTTGCCCCAAGGCTGCGCCAAGGGGCTGCCCCAAGGTTGCCCCTGAGTTGACCCAATCTAAGAATGGCCGTGATTTTATCCAAGGCCCCGGGTGCTTTCTCTTTCACCAGTGAACTTTTGGCCTGATTTTGTCTTCATTTTATAACTGTTAAAAACATGTGATTGAGCGTGAAGACACACATACACACACACAGAAGCCAAGCCAGCTCATGATTATCGCTGCTGAGCTGGGACCGAGAGAACCCAAACTTCATGTTTTGCCAACAGCTTTTACCTCTTCTCAGCCAGTTCTTTTCCACGGCACACGCCAGAGAGCCAAATGGCATAGTCTGAGCTTGGTCCCTTTCCTGCCAGTCACTGGGCGAGGCTCTGGCTGTTGGCACTCTACTCTGCTGTCCATTGTGAGGTCTCATCCACTCCGCCTGGCACGGGAAGGGGAGAGCTGGCATTGTCCAGCAGGTAGGTGCTTGAGGCAGGAGGCCGAGGAGCCTGGCTCCTGGCAGGCAAACCTGTTGCCACTAAAACTTGGCACGTCTGGACGGCTTTAGCAGTCCAGAAAGAGAATTAGCACAGAGGAAGCGCCTGTTCCGCAATGCCGGTCTGGCTCCTTGGTACTCCCCGTGGAAAGCATGCTACCCATGCGCTCTTCCTTGGTCGCAAATTTATATGAAGTGGGGTAAAGAGAATCCCAGCATGACTATGACCCCAATCATCTGGGAGTTTCCTCCTGGGACATTTTGCCGAGTGCCTGGGGATCCTACATTTTTCTGAGCCTTTCCAGCAGAGGTAACGAATGCCATTTCTGAACTTTTGGAAATTGGCGAGCTGGTGATGTCTTAAGGATGTTTCTTGCCTGCTCCAGGAGTACTGTCTCCCACTGTCACCCCGAGCCCTTGATGGAGTCCTTGGCTGGGACACAGACTGCTCAGCCAGGTGCCTTTCTTTCCACCTGCTGGCAGATGGAGGGCACTGCGTGTGGAGCCAGGAGACGGGCATCTCAGGGCAGCACTGCCTGGCGCACACCGTGTGGAATGTGGACAAGCTGCTTAACTTCCCCGGGCCTCAGTTTCCACGGGCCTTATCTATCGTCGTGAGGATTGAATGCGGTGATGCAGGTGAAGGCAAACTATACACTGAGAAACCTCAAACACAGGCAAGGCATAGATGATGGCTCTCCACATGCAGCCTCCCACCAGACCAGCGCCGTGTGATCATTTTTCTCATTCGATTTTGTTAGAAAGCTGCTTACTTGGATAAAACCTTCAGGAGGAGCAAGAAGTCCATCCCTGGGGAACCCTACTGCTTCCTGGCCTGTCTTGATTCATAGATTTCTGTGTACTCTGAAGCTCTCAGCCACCTCCAGAGCAGTCCCTGGGCAGGCACGGACTTGACGAGGGGAAGGCTGCGCGGGAACAGCCACAGAAACGAAAGATTACGGATTCTCTTTCTATTCCTTTCTTGATTTCCTGTTCTGAGATGGGCGAAGCAGCCTGATTTATTTTTGACAAACGTATCTGCATTATGAATTATATTGGGGATAGAATTGTTACATTAAATCAATGTTAATTTTTGACTTCTGTTCAAGGCGCCATAAATAATCAACTCCAGGGTGAGGTTATGGACTGAAGTCGCCCAAATTATGTTAATGAGGATGATTAAATTTTTGAATTCTAAGTTTCTGTAAGAATAACAATCAGTTAGCATTTGCATTTCTGCCATGCCCTAGGATTTGCAGCTTTTTCTGAAGCTGCTATTAAATATAAATAACAATACCAGTTTTTAAAGCCAAGTTGGGCCCTTTGGGGCATATTCTATTCTCTTTCCTGATGCTCTGCTTCTGAGGCTATGGAGAGGGGCTTAGGTTCCATGTCTGAGGCTAGCAGAGATGGAAGGGAGGATTGCCACGGGAGTGCCACAGGAGCCGGGCAATTTGCATTTGACTTGGAACTGCAAAGGCACCTTCAAGTTCTAAAAGAGACAATAGTTCAGTTTTGCATTGCTCCATTTGGTGAGGAATGCTGGGAAGCCCCAACGGGCTTTAAAAGTGCTACCCCCAGTGAGCAATGATTCCGGAGGGATCTGAACTTAGGATGGGGGACCAGAGCTTAGCCTCTCCTGCCTGTGTGCTGTGGGTCTTTGGGGCTACTCCATTAGCTTTCTGTGCTTTGTTGTCCCTCCACAGGCTCTAGGGACCTTTCCTAGGATGCCACTCGATCCCCTAGTTTAGCTCAAGAAAGGGCAAAAAGAGCTAGTTGATTTCCAGCGTTCTGTTTAGCCACCTGTTATGAAAGCTGCCCAGAGATGCTCATCCCCTGATGTCTGCGTGAGGCCCAGGTGGCTACCATCGTAATGACAGGTCAGCTCTTAGGTCAGGCTGCTGGCTGAGTGACTATTGTTTATCCCAGTTTCAATTTCATTGTCATGGCAACCCACACAAGTCACCGTCCGAACCGATGCCTCTCGCGAAGGTATGTGAGAAACGGTCCTCTGGCTCGCCCCGCCTGTGGACCAGGACCCATCTCTGCCCTCGGGGGGCGACTCCTTCCTTTCCTCCATGTACTCAGGGTGATCTTATTTTCTTCACCACTTACCCAGAAATTGTCTTTGAAAAGTGTCTCATTTCAACAGAATGTGGTCTAGAGTGATTGGGAACGCTGCTAGGCAGGGTTTGTTGCCCATCCCTCCACGTGAGCCTTCTCACCGGCATCCTTATTCCCACGGGTTTCTAGAACTGCTGTGGCCACTGGTGGGAGGGGTGTTGGCGGTGGGTGGGAAGTCTGCCCACTTGACCCTCGTGGCATCAGAGGGAAGGCCTCTTGAAAGTTCTGTCCCATAACCTGGTGTGATGTATCTCAGACGCGAAACCCGCCTCAATGCATCTTCCCAGCTGAGGGGTGCCCCCTCCTTGATAATTTCAAGAGACAGATGGCTGGAGCTTCTGTTTTGCGCTATTGCTCTGAGAAAGCCTCATGTCTGTGTGGGGCTGTTTAGGCACCAGCTCTGGATGTTAACGTCAGGGAGGCTCGAAAGAACTGCCTTGGCGGAATGGGACTGTCTGGTGAATTTCTCTTCCGTGTCTACAAGTACTTTACGATTCTGAAAGCACACACGTCTTCGACTGAGTCTCAAAGAGGGGCTCTTCTTCGAGCTGGCTCTGTGGTGAGTGTGTGGGGAGGAGGCCTTGGCCAGGGCTGCCCACTGCGAGGGTTACGAGGGAGGCCCAGCACCAGGAGGAACGTTGCCTCCCCGTCAAGCCCTCTGCTGGGTGTGCCTCAGGATCACCTGTTTTGGCCAAACCAATGGCTTATTTCCCTAAATAAAATAACGAGGGATTTTCTCTCTTTCTTTCTCTCTCTTTCTCCCTTTCTTACTCTCTCTTTCTTTCTTTCTCTTTCTTTCTTTCTTTCTTTCTTTCCCTTTCTTTCTTTCTTTCTTTCTTTCTTTCTTTCTTTCTTTCTTTCTT